>NC_044034.1:330475350-330791111 GCF_901765095.1 Microcaecilia unicolor
GGCAATTCTATAAAGGGCACCAAGGTTTATTTTTATTTATTTTATTTTATTACATTTGTACCCCGCGCTTTCCCACTCATAGCAGGTTCAATGCGTTAGATGCCCAAAATCTGTGTACTAAGATAGTATTCTATGATAACATCTGGGCACCTAGATTCTGCTATAGAATAAAGACTTGGTTGGCATTTATTTATTTATTTTAATTATTTATGACATTTCTACCCCACATTATCCCAAACAAGTTTGGGTTCAATGTGGCTCCCAATCAAGAAGAACAATTGACAACATATTCAAGTTACATCAGATATACCATCAGAAACTTATATGAATGCAATGTAATTAACAAAATAGAATGCAGTAGAAACAACAGGAATAGTACATGCAGTGAATCAGTTATTTTTGTCAATGCGAGATGATCTTGCCAAGTGAGTTTTTAGCAATTTGCAAAATATGAATTAGTCAGTTGTTTGACAAAATTGCTTGAGAAGGGCGTGAAAAAGGGCCCTGCGGTAGCAGTTGGGGCTATTTTTTGTTGAGTGCCAGGGCCTTTTTTTTACTGCAGCAGGTAAAAAGCCCCCAAAACAAAATGGCCATGTGGTAAGAAAACTCTTACCTCATAGCCATGCGGTGAGGAGCACTTACTACCACCCATTGAGGTGGCGGGAAGGGCTCCCATGGTAACCCAGCGGTTACTGGACAGCACCTGGCGATGCCCGATTAGTGCCAGGTTACTGCCGTGCTAACCATTTCCGGGGTTCTTTTCTCCCTGGAAATGGCACACTCGACCGGAACTACCGGCAGTAGCCACGTTGGGCCAGTGGTAGTCCTGGAATAGCAAGTGGTAAGTCTGCGAAGGGCTTACCACTTCTCTGTAAAAGGGCCACATAATCACTTGGGAAGAGAGTTCCATCTCTTAGTACACTGGTGAGAGAATCCAGCATTATGAATTGTTTTATGTTGGAGTTTACTGCAATTTGGGAAGTGGAGGACAAGGACGTCGCTAGCAGATATCAATGAGTTACATTTTGGCAATTCAATGAGGTTCTGCGTGTAAGGTGGGAGCCAATATTTAGGATCAACATTTACACCATGTAAAAGGCAGATGTACATAGCAGCACCTAAATGTTGGCACCTTGGTGTACAACTTACAGAGGGATCCTTTTACAGAGCAGTGATAAGCCCAACACAGGCTTACCGCTTGCTATTCAGGGACTACCAATGGCCCAATGCAGCTGCTGGTGGTAGTTATAGGTCAAGCATGCACCATTTCCAGGGGAAAAAATCCTGGAAATGGTTAGCGTAGTCAGGGCTGCCAAGAGACTGAGCCGGGCCCTGGGCAAGGCCGTCAGGCCGCCCCCAAGGATTGCCGTCCCCACCCCCCAATTGCTACTGCTGTCGCCTCCCTCTCCTGCTCCCAGGCTGCCGGCGCCACAGTCCCCAGTCTCCACCTACCTACCCTCAGCTCCCTTCTGTCTGCCATCCGGCCCCCCTGCATTTAAATTTAAAAACAAAAAATCTCTAAATCGGCAGCACAGCGCCACCGTGCAGCGCCTTCTGTATGAAAGTGGCAGATCGCCTCAGATGGGCCTTCTCTCACTGTGTCCTGCCCTCGCGGAAATAGGAAGTTACATCAGCAGAGAGCGGGACACAGTGAGGTAAGGCCTGCCCGAGGCGATCTGCCGCTTTCACACAGAAGGCGCTGCGCTGCTGCTTTATAGATTTCTTTTAAATTCAGGGGGTCGGATGGCAGACAGAAGGGAGCTGAGGATAGGCAGGTAGAGACTGGGGACTGCGGCACCGGTGGCCTGGGAGCCCTATTCACATCCCCTTTGCAGTTAGTGGCTAAAGCATGTAGGCACTCGCTTATATCCAGATGCTCAAAACTCTGGCGCTGTTCAGTACTGCGCTGCAACACAACTCCCTAATACTCAGTGCTAATGACATGCAAATTTAGGCGTGCTGTCAGCACTGAGCATTAAGGAGCGTGTCAGAGTTAGGGGAAGGATGACACTTGGCGCGTGCACTGTGTCAAGCACAGCTCTTCAGTGCATGCCCAGAATGGCAGAGGGAGGAGGAGGAGGGAAGGAAGGAAGGAAGAGGTAGAGATGCTGGTTGCCAGTAGTGCTGCTGCTTCACTCCAAACTTTGACAAGCTGGACATCTAGTGGGCAGGAGCTGCGTGTGGTATGTGGGTGAGTTGGGAGATATTAAAGTACAGTTTGTAAAGTGCTGTAGAGAGGCTAAGCATGGATTTAAAGACGTGTGGCCCTACAGAAAAAACAACTGCCCTTTTCTTCCCATGTACTCTTTTTCTTATGAACACACAAAAGCTAGTCATATCATGAAAAAGAAGAATCCTGCAGTAACCTTGTAACCACACCATGAATGTCATGCTGACTGCCACTTGCTCCTCTCTTCAGCAACCCTAATGCCAGCTCTGAGCTGGCATTAGTTTCCTGGTGGTAAGGCACCTTTGTTAAGGGTACTCTTGAGTGTCCAGGTGCAACTAAAATTACCTGATTTACATGCTAGCCATGCTAGTCTTTGCCATGCTCCTTGATCCCATGCTGGAGTCCTCCGAGCATCCAGCACTAGCAAATGTGGGTGCTAGTCCAGCACTGATGGCCTCTAGCACCCACATTTGCTTCTGAGCATTGGGGCCATACAGAATAGTGCCTAAGTGTAGTTAGGCACTTAACTTCCATTTGAGTGCCTAAAGTTAGGTACCTAATTGCTGCTTGTGGCACACTATATAGAACTAGGGAGTATGACCTTTTTCAGATAGGGAGGGGAGTGAAATAACATAGTAACATAGTGATGACGGCAGAAAAAGACCTGCACGGTCCATCCAGTCTGCCCAACAAGATAAACTTATATGTGCTACTTTTTGTGTATACCTTACCTTGATTTGTACCTGTCCTTTTCAGGGCACAGACCATGTAAGTCTGCCCAGCACTATCCCCGCCTCCCAACCACCAGCCCCGCTTCCCACCACCGGCTCTGGCACAGACCGTATAAGTCTGCCCAGCACTATCCCCGCCTCCTGCCACCAGCTCTGTCACCCAATCTCGGCTAAGCTCCTTAGGATCCATTCCTTCTGAACAGGATTCCTTTATGTTTATCCCATGCGTGCTTGAATTCTGTTACCGTAGAGTTTAAAATGTGCTTCATTATTATCCAAATCTATTTTTTTAAACTGAGGCTTAGAAGCACAGGACCCAAAGATTCTCATAGAAAAATGTAAGCAAGTAAAGAACATATGACCTATCCTGCCATCTACTCTCCCTATCACTCCCTTAGAGATCCTATGTACTTGGCCCAAGCTCTTTTGAATTTAGATACTGTTTTCATCTCCATCACTTCCACCAGGAGGCCGTTCCACAATTTCACCACCCTTTCCATGAAGAAGTGTTTCTTCAGCTTTACTCCTGAGTCTGTATCCTTTCACCTTCATCCTATGCCCTCTCGTTCCAGAGCTTCCTTTGAAATGAAAGAGACTCGCCTCCTGTGCATTTATGCAGTATAAGTATTTAAATGTCTCTATCATATCTCCCCTCTCCCAGAGAGAGACTTGGTAGCAGAACAGAATTTGAACTAAGGCTTAGACACAGGACTGTGAGATAATATCATCAGAGATGGTGGGGACTAATATGCCTGTGAAAAGCTGTATGTAAAAGGGAATGTTTATATTCAGCCTAAGTACTACCACAGAATGCAAGTGTGTGTTACCAAGAGCAGAGGTCAGCTTTCAGGGAATGTTTCTGTCTCACAGGAGGTGCCACAGGTGGATGGGAGTGAGAGTGGGTGAAAGAATCTCCTACATTAATAATCTTCTGTCTGCAAAAAGAACCCAAAATAGCAAATCTCAATGTAACTGAGGATCTACAAGGTCAACCAACAGTTTCTCTGATTGAGGATCCTGGTGAATGATTTAATTAAATGTAGAACTATTAGAGAAAGGAAGAGTCTGGTGCATAAAGTTATTATCAGAGAAGAGAACATAATAGTCAGCCATCCAGCTGCTGCATAAAGATAAGCAGATAACTTATCTACATGATTTTATATTCTCAAGTCCTATTCATTTAAGTAGGACTGCTGAATTTCCAGCCCTAAACTTGAACAGATAAAGTTATCCAAATCAAGCTGTCACTGTTATCTGTGCAATATTTGTCCTACCAGCCCCCCCCCCCCCCCACCCCGCAAGACTACAATTGATGCCAATTATTTTGTATGGAGGAGTGGCCTATTGGTAAGTGCAGTGGCCTGACAACCTGGGAAACTGGGTTTGATTCCCAATGCAGTGCCCTGTGATTCTTGGCAAGTCACTTAACTCTCCATTGTCCCAGGTACAAAATAAGTACCTGTATATAATATGTAAACCACTTTTATTGTAACTACAGAATGACAGTATATCAAATCCCATCCCCTGAAAAAACATAACATAAATGTTAGCCTCACCAGCCTCTGATTTTTATATGCATAATAACAAGCACCCATGTGTGCTGATACTTTCAGTTTTGTTTGGACATGCACACATGATCTGTTACCTCTCGCCAGTCTGATTGCAGAAGAAGACATAACAGGCAGCTAAATCTTAGAACTGGTATTAAATCCTCCCCTCTAAACCTTCTATGCTACTCTGGACCTGGTGAAAAATTTCTCATGTTGTGCGGGCATCAAAAGTCACCGTTTCTTCTGTGTGCAAGCAACCGGTAGGCTCCCCCGATTACAACACAAGTTATGCACACATAAAATTTACAACACAAGTTATGCACACATAACTTAGCTCTCTGCACAGTGTAGTATTACCTTTGTGGTAAAAAAAAAAAAAAAAAAGAACAGTTTGGCTCTACTCATTGCCCCTCAGAGAAAGAGACTAGGAGACAAGGGCCAGCAGGTGAGAATCAGGACCATGGACAGAGATCCCGGAGGTTTTCCCTGTATTCTATAGCTGTGGACTATGGAGAGTTTAGATGTGGGAGGCTGGAGCTTTGCAGTTTCTTAGTTGTTAAGTGACAGTAAAATGAGCACATTCATCGACCATGTTAATTTGCAGGCAAATTAATTCAGAGGTAAATTTCTGACACTAACATGGCCATCATCACAAAAAAAACCCCCACCTAACTACACCTTCCTGAGGTACAAATTTCTCACAATAATTTTCACACATTTTATCATGCATTATTTAGCTAGGCAAACATAGGTAACAAACTGATTTGAGTTGCAGCCCATTTTCTAGTTCTGCATAGATTTATGCAGAAGTTCGCAACAGCTAAATAACACACCAACAAATATGTGCAAAATTTTGCAAAGAGAACAGCAAGCATTTCTTGATGATTTATCACACAATAGCACTATTGTAAAGCACAACATATTGGCTTCACAAGAAGCTGCAGGTACAGGATATATATAGAAGCATAGAAAATGATTGCAGCTAAAGAACATAAGGCCTATCCAGTCTGCCCATCCATGCTATCTACTATCTCTTCCTCTCCCTTAGAGATCCAATGTTCTTGTTCCATGTTTCTTGAATTAACACAGTCTTTGTACTCCACTGGGAAGCTGTCCCACACATCCACCACTCTTTTCATAAAGGTGTATTTATACTACTCCTGAATCCATCCATTTTCACCTTAATCTTATGTCCCCTCATTCCAGAGCTTCCTTGCAGTTGAAAGAGACATTCTTCCTGTGCATTTATACACTGGCGTTCCTAGCGTTGACGACACCAGGGGCGGATCGCCGATGCGCCCCCCCCCCCCGCCCCCAGTGAAATGACACCCCCTGGGTGCACACCGCTAGGGGGGGTGCCACGGCACGCGCCTGTCGGCTGCGAGTTTGAATCGCTACGCTAAATTCTCTCGTTCGCTGCAGCTCCCTCCCTCTGCCCCAGAACAGGAAGTAACCTGTTCTGGGGCAGAGGGAGGGAGCTGCAGCGAACAAGAGAATTTAGCGTAGCGATTCAAACTCGCAGCCGACAGGCGCACGCCGCAGCACCCCCCAGTGGCGTGCACCCGGGGCGGACCGCCCCCACCGCCCCCCCCCCCTTGGTACGTCACTGCATTTATAACCCTATATCAAAAAATTTGGATGAAGAGAAGCAATAACTCCTTAACTACAAAACTCTTCAAAAACAAATTGTGGTGACACCACCTTGAAATTGGAGGTCAATTATACACAGTGATATATATACCCTAATATAATATAATAAGGAAATGAAGTCCTCAGTAACAAACGTGATCAGCACTAACTCGTGCTCAGCTCTACAAGCAATGGGGCACAAATGAAACTAACCTGCTCAAGCCTGTGAAATCACTGTCTTATTAAAGGTAGTGAAGTCTGAGGATGTTACAGTGCAGAAGTGCGACAGTGATTTCACAGACTTGATCAGGTGGGTTTCATTTGTGCCCCCATTTCTTGTAAAGCTGAGCGCTGGTTAATGCTGATCGCGTTTGTTACTGATGACTTCATTCCCTTATTACATTATATTAGGGTCATGTGCATTTATGCCATGGAGGTATTTCAATGTCTTTATCATATCTCTCCTCAGCTGCCTTTCTTCCAAAATATACATATTAAGATCTTTACATCTGTCCCTTTATGCTTTATAATGCTGTATGCTTTATGATGAAGGCCACTGACATGTGAAGGAGGCCTGTATATCACACCAATGTAAACAGATTTTCTATTTCCTCTTTCCAGATTAACCCACAGTGCCTCTTCCTTACTCTGTAAATCCTGCAATTCTGTTGCTTTAACAATATAGTAAACCACTTTGGTTGTACCACAGAAAGGTGGAATATCAAATCCATTATCTTTTATTATCTAATCAGACCTGGTTATGGAACAGAAACGATCCTCATATCCCTACTAGATGATCTTCACAGAAACCAAGACAGGGTATTCACCTCGGTGTTAGTACTGCTAGATTTCTCAGCAGCTTTTGACACTGTGGATCATGATATCATGCTAGCACGACTGATAGAAACAGGTATCAATGAAACAGTACTTATTTGGTCTAGATCCTATCTATCAGACAGGCAACAATCCATAATGTTTTGGCAGCAACTCATCACCACCATGGGCACTGACCTATGAGGTACCACAAGGATTGATACTGTCACCAATTCTGTTCAATATCTAACTCAAGCCACTAACTGAGCTGATTTGGTCAATGGACACTCAGTTCTTCATTTACACGGATGATGTGCAACTACTTATACCCATTGAACCTGACTTACCTATAGCCCTGATCAAACTGATTACCTGTCTAACATCAATTCAAGAATAGGCTAAATACAATAAACATTTCCTGAACCCAAGTAAAACTGAGCTTCTCTGGGTCCCTAACACAAGTGGATACATACCTGACATCAAAATCTCTTTTGGGAAGTATGAACTCCCCCTCAAATCACGTCAGGAACCTTGGAATACAGTTAGATTCAACACTTCAACACTTACTCTGATTCCCCAAATCCAAGCAACCTTCAAGAGCTGCTTCTACTATTTACAACAGTGACACTGCCTCTCTCCTTACATCAAGAAGGTAAATCTTATCCCAGTTGTGCATGCCATGAATACAACGACTGGATTACTGTAATGCACTCTATACAGTCTGACTACAAAAGGCCTGCACCAGCTCCAATTGATTCAGAGTGCTGCAGCAAGGCTAATAGAAGGTTGCAAGCGACGTGACTACACCACACCATTTTTGCAAAAACTTCACCGGCTACCAGTACAATAAGGGCTAAATTTAAAACTCTATCTGTGATCTTCAAGGCCCTTAAGGGAAATGGTCCCAAGTACCTGAAGAAAAGAATGATCCTCTACACACCTCCAAGGGACTATCACTGATCACACCCTCTCCAAAAGACATTACACGATGTGATACCCGCAAGCGAGCCTTCTCCGGCGTAGCCCCCACATTCTGGAGTGCACTCCCTGAAAGGCTTCTCTTAACAAAAGACTATCCAGCTTATAATCGAAAGAGAAAAACGCCTATATTTTGACCCAAATCGGGAGATGGGCGTTTTTCTCGCAAAGGCGCCTAAATCGGTATAATCGAAAGCCGATTTTGGGCGTTTCCAACTGCACTCTGTCGCAGAAACGAATAAAGTTGATGGGGGCGTGTCAGAGGCAGGACTGGGGCGTGGTTATCAGCCGAGGAGAGATGGGCATCTGTAGCTGA
Source organism: Microcaecilia unicolor (assembly GCF_901765095.1). NCBI lineage: Eukaryota > Metazoa > Chordata > Amphibia > Gymnophiona > Siphonopidae > Microcaecilia > Microcaecilia unicolor. The sequence continues at coordinate 330,483,538 of NC_044034.1, forward strand.
TAATCGAAAAATAAGGCGTTTTTACTGCGATTTTGGGTCACTTTTTTTGGACCCTTTTTTTTCACGAACAAGTCCCAAAAAGGTGCCCCAACTGCCCAGATGACCACTGGAGGGAATCGGGGATGATGTCCCCGGACTCCCCCAGTGGTCACTAACCCCCTCCCACCAAAAAAAACCCCACTTTAAAAACTTTTTTCCCAGCCTGTATGCCAGCCTCAAATGCCGTACCCTCCTCCATGACAGCAGAATGTGTTCGATCCTCTCACAGCCTTTCCCTGGGTCAGATGTGGCTCTCGGGTGCACTACAGGGTCACATCAGCATTGCATTGTGGTGGGTGTAGGGTATTGGGCTCCGTGATTTCATTAGCTTGTGTTACAGTCTCACGATGTTGGTAGTTGGTGGGCTCTTCTCCCATGGTGCTTTTCCCCCTGCCTCCTGGTCAGAGTGTGCCCTGTTGTGTTTCCTGTTGTAGTCCATGTGGTAGTGGCCATTTTTTTAAGCCAGTTTTAATTCCCTTTCCTGTGTTAGCCACGTTAGACAACTTAGTTCTTACCTTGAATGTGGCTGAAAGAGGGCATTGTACAGCATTCTGCCAGCTCTGACCTACTGCTAATCTCAGTACCAGGGAGACTTATTGCCACTGGGGCACAACCTCTGCAGTTAACTGTGAGTAAACGTGCTTATTCCAATAAAGGTTGTTTTCGGAGAGATTAGTCTTCAGGTGTCAACTGGTGTGCCAATGTTATACAGCAGTAACAAGTTCTAGAGGCCTGCTTGTATGCAGGTCCCTGGAGCACTTTTAGTGGGTACCGCAGTGCACTTCAGCCAGGTGGACCCAGGCCCATCCCCCCCATGTGTAACAAATGTGCTGGTAAATGGGAGGCCTCCAAAACCCACTGTACCCACATGTAGGTGCCCCCTTCACCCCTAAGAGCTATGTTAGTGTTGTACATTTGTGGGTAGTGGGTTTTGGGGGAGGGGGTTGGGAGCTCAGTACCCATGGTAAGGGAGCTATGCATGTGGGAGCTTTTTCTGAAGTCCACCGCACTGACCTAGGGTGCCCAGTTGGTGTCCTGGCATATCAGGGGGCCAGTGTACTACCAATCCTGGCCCCTCCCATGACCAAATGGCTTGGATTAGGACGTTTTTGAGCTGGGCGTTTTTAGTTTCCATTATCGCTAAAAAAAACAAACGCCCAGCTCAAAAACGTCCATTTTTTTTGAAAATACGGTTTGGCCCGCCCCTTCACGGACCCGTTCTCGGAGATAAACGCCCATGGAGATAGGCGTTTGCGTTCGATTATGCCCCTCCACCTCTGGAAGCAGGTTAAAGCTTGGCTCTTCAACCAGAAACCTTTAATGGAAGAAGTAAATAACTTGTTAGCCTCACACACACAAGGAGTGACATGAACTGCACATACTACAGCAGGACATATTTATCCACTCCTACCCTAGCTGAGAATATTTAACCATCTCTCTGACCTTATGTGCACCTTTCTTTAAATTAGTCACCTTACTTTCTAACCCCTCTTACTCTCTTACCTATCTATATGTTCCATCTTTGCTTATACCCTTCACTGTCAATTAAAATGTTCTATTACATATTGTGTTGGCATTGTAAGTAGTATACTATCATACTTTGTATTGTTATTTGAATATTTTTACTGCTCTAATTGTCTATTGCTCATGTTTGATTTATTGTTACTGTACACCGCCTTGAGTGAATTCCTTCAAAAGGCAGTAAATAAATCCTACTAATAAATAATAAAAAATAATAAGCATCACTCCTCCTCCCTTTTTCCTACCCTTTCCTTCCTGAATAGATTATAGCCTGGTATAACTAAATCCCAATCATAATCCCAGAGAAGTACATTTTTATAACTGCCACTACATCAAAGTCAGTATCTTCCATCACAGCTCTAGTTCTAGAACCTTTATTTCCCAAACTATGGACATCAGTATATATATCTTTCCAGATGTTGCCCTTTTTTCCCATTTCCACAGTGATATTTATAGTCTTGGTGAATCTTGGCAAACACTTGATAACACCTTGAATCTTGGCACCAGGCAGGCAGCATATCTCCTGGAATATTATGTCTGGTTTGCAGATGGACACCTCTCTACTCCTCAGAAGGAAATCACCAGCCACCACTATCCTTCACTTCTTAATAGTTCCTGATCTGGTAAGTTTGGGTTTTTTTGAGCTTCAGTTCCTTCTGTTCCTAGGTGGGAGATGGGGTAGTAGGAAGGGAGGAAAACTAACATCTCAGAAGTGCTGGGACTTCAAGAGTATAATTAACTTGCCTTACTCTTTGAAGTAGAGGTTTTTAAAAATAACCCTAGAGCAAGCAAGCGCCTTTAAAAAAAAACGAATTCCCTTCTACTAAAGCTACAGAAAAAAATTCAACAGCTAACCCAGCAATATAAAATTACAATAGCAAAAAAAACCAACCTTTTATGGGTTGATGTCAAAAAGCCAGGAGCAAATTACCTCGGTTTGTAATGTTCTCCTCTCAGGAAGGAAAGTGCAGGCAGATAAATATATGGAGTTTTCCATATGTTGGTATATGGGGCTATAAATATACACATATATGGGATTCTATACACACAATTGTGTGGGACTCCATACATACAGCTATATAGGGCTCTTTATTTACTGCACTAGAGGAGAGAGATTTGAACTCAGTATAGTCATAAATATCTGTATAAAATGCTAAGACCATTTTATTTCTCAATCTCAGCCTTAGCATCTTTTAGATAAAAGGAGCAGAGTCTTCCTGAGAAAGGTGGATGTCAAAGGAAAAGTGCCTGAGGATTCCTCTCTGATCTTACACTAAAAGAAAAACCACTGTCTTGTCTTATGACTTCAAGCATTAGCACATTAAAGACCCTCAAAGTTACATAAAATTGAGCTATTCCCTCAGTAATTGTAATCTTTGTTTTAAATGCTGGAAGAGCAATTATTTTACCCTGTCCTTCCAGAGAGGTCTATTCTGAGTCCTCCTACTCTGTTAGCTTATCACTCCTCCCAGGGAAAGGGTCCATGGGGAGAGAGGGCTGCACACTTCAGTCCTCCCAGTGAGAGACTGCTAATCTCCTTCCATAGAGTATGCTAGCAGGAAGGATATGAGCAGCCACTACCCACTCCCTACTGCCATCTTAATTATTAATATTAAATGTCTTTTCTCTCCACTCTCTATGATCTACATTTTATATTTTTTGTTGTTGTCTTTTCGTTATGTGTAAATTTTATTTTAAATATTTAATTACGTTGTAAACTGACTGTGACCGTTTCTCTGGGACCAGTGTTGTTTAACATATTCATTAATGATCTGAAAAAGGGAGCAACGAGTGAGGTGATCAGATCTGTAGATGATACAAAATTTACAGGACATTGGGAGACTGGGCATCCAGATAACATTTAATGTGGACAAGTGCAAAGTGATGCACTTAGGGGAAAATAATCCCAACTACAGTATATATATATATATATATATATATATATATATATATATATATATATATAAAAGGGAAGAGGAGGAGGGAAGGGATTTTGAATTTAACTCACACCTTTATCAGTTGTAGATCAAGATGAATTACATTCAGGTTCAATAGGCATTTTCCTGTCACCAGAATCTAAGGGATTCCTACCTTGTTATTTGCCACCATTTTTTAGCATCACTATCCAGATATTGCTGTTGAAAATCTTCACTGACCTCCCTGGCTCTATCTGCATAGTGTTGGGACAGTCTGGAGGCGGAGCCTAAAGTTTTCTAAGTACTCTCCATATTCAGCTCCAATACCTGAATACCTAAAGACAGCAAAATAGCTGTCCTAACTCATCTACAAATAGGTACTGGTGACTGCTGACTGCAGTGTTTAAATATCAGTTTGTACCTGAGATGATGGAGGCTAAAGAGATTTGCCTGAGATCACAAAGAATCACAGTGAGATCTGAACTGGGTTTCTGTGATTCCCAATTCCACTGCTCTAACCATTAGGCCTCTCCTCTGCCTTTGCATTCCACATTAGGAAAAGAACCAAGCACTCATTGTGGGCAATACATTGAAAGCCACAGCTTTTAGCAGCAGCCAATCAAGGCATTTAGAATAATTCAAAAAGGAATAAAAATCAAAACTGGGAACATAAGAATGCTTCTGTATAGGATCCAGGGTGCAATCACACCTATTGTGTGCTGTGCTGGTCATCCTAGCTCAAGAAGCTATAGCAGAACTAGAAAAGGTTCATAGTCAGGTAACTGGACTCAGAGAAGAAATGCCAGAAGATGACTTATTTCATAAAGTGAAAAACAAAACAGTGTACCTGAATATAACTCACCTTGAGCTACTACTGAAAAAGGTGTGAGCAAAATCTAAAGAAAAAAAAAATAAGAAACCTCTGGATTCTATACAGGGTACCAGATTTGTCAGATGTGTGTGCAAATTAATTGAATAATGAGCTCTGAACCATCAATAATTGGGTGCTAACAATCAATTAATGAGGTTAATTGGCACCCATTAGAATTTGCACATGAATCTGGCTCTATGCTATTCTATAAGGCTGGGTGCCTAACTCCCATGGTGCCTATATCAAAAGGGGACATCGCCATAGGAGGGGCATAGGTGTGTCAGGGCCATTCTAAAAGGTTGCACACATAATTATAGAATACTGTATCAGCACACCCAACTTGGGCACCAGCATTTACACCAGGTTTTAGCAGGCATAAATCTGGCATCTAAAGTTTGGGCACAGGAATCAGTGCTACGTGCAATTCTATAAAGGACACAAGTCCTTTATAGAATTGTGGTTAACACCAATCTTTTCTTGTGCCCATTTATAGAATCCAGCCCAATATGCAAATATATACAAATTTATGGAATCATACCACATAATTGCTATATTAAAATACTTAAATGAAATGAATTTGGACATGTTTCTAGAAGATAATTCCCCTGTGAATGTATTGCTAGGATCTGCTGTGTCCTTCCAGATGATCTAGAGTTAGAGTCAGGATACTGGACTTGAAAAACCATAGTTCTGACCCAGCTTAGAAATTCATATGTGCTTAGATACACTTTGGAATTCAATAGTTTCACCATTCTTTTGCTAGACAAGTTGATAGTCTGGATTTATTTTAACTGTTGGAATCTGCTAACTAGAATAAATGTCTCCCCGCTGAATGCGAAATTTTGTTGAGTTTGGAAAAGATGTTCTCTATTTTCTTCCAAAGAAACACACTGTCAGCTCTGGACTAAGAATGCAAATATAGAAACAAGACTATAAATACTGTGTCACTTATGAAAACTGTGCATTAGATCAGTCCATGCTTCATCTTTACCCAACTAATTTGCCTGGTTTTATGTTTTGTCACTGCTTCAATCTTTATTCAGATCCTCCAGACTCAAACAGCATGTAGTCCTTGCGGTCCTGAACAAAGCGTCTGAAAACACTCTTTCCTCCAAAACAAACAAAATCCTCACAGCTTAACTGTTAGCTTAGGGGCATTAAAAGTCCAGTGATAACTATTCCTTGTTACCCACAGCAAGTCCTAGGTAAACTCCCAAGTTTAGAAGGTTGAAGCTTTGGTCCCCTTTTTAACAGAAACATATACTTCCTCAAACAGGCAGTTTAAAGTTGAGGGCTGCCTTGCCCTTTTGGCTCCCAGTAGTGTGTCCTTTTTCTATCTCTTTCACATCATGGAGCTTAAGGTATAAAGTCCTGACAGGCAAATCAAAAAGAAACAAAAACACATATAGCACTTCTGCTGAATAAAGTCTCTATTTCTCCTCTTCTTCTCTTTCCTCAGGCTTACAGCTGCTGCTTCTCCTGCAGCTACTAGAGGGAAAAGAGGGAAACCACCCCACAGCCTCCCCTCTATCCTTTAGGGCACACAGGCCACATCTTTACTCACACTGCTTCTATCAGGCAGAAGCCTCCCATTCCATGTCAGGCCAAGGCTCCTGAGGCAAAGGCTCAAGGTACACATGGGCTCTTCCACACTCTCCTGCTCTCTCTTGGGCTTTGATATACCTGCACTAGCCCATGATGGATCCCTAGCTACACCCTCATTGCCCGGCACCACACCAGAACTTCCTGGCTTCCCAACCTGAGGAAGAGCTAAGCCTTCAACTAGAGAGCATCTCCAATATCTAACCTCACTTCCTGGTTCCCCCTTCTCTGGGGCATAGAAGGACACTTAAATTTAGCCCAGGGATAGTAAGCTGCTTGCGTTTTTCCCAGGCCATACAAAGCTTGGCCTGGGTAGGGATTCCCGTCCCCTGGATATTCCCCTGCATACCCCTTGGGATCCAATATCTGTTACAGTTTATATATTGATATGGTAGTCTACCTCTATTCTCAACACTGATAGGGGAGAATTCTGTATAGGATGCCCAAAGTTAGGTACCAGGATGATGAACACACTAAATGCAAATTCTTTTTTTTATTTATCATTTTACTTAATTACATTCACATTTATCACATAAATGTAAGGAAAAACAGAAATTAATATAAAGGAAAAAGAAAACATTTCTCTCATCAATATATATTATATAATTGTCCACAATTGGGAGATCCAAGATCAGGAAAACAATCTCAAAGAAAATAAGAAAAACTCAAATGGTTAATCTTACAATTCACATTTTCTGAGGGAGGAAGGTTAATCGGTTATTGCAGCCGGTACAGTGGTAACTAAAGGAAGTTGCTGCAGAGGGTTCTTCATCTGTTCTTTCAACTCCACAAACTCTTGTAATTTCATAGGTTCAACAAATAAGTAATAAGGAAATAAAACACTTACAAGGGAATCGCACTAGGAAGGTCCCACCTAGGGCAATGGTTCCTGGTTTAAAAGCCAAGAGTTCACGCCTCCTAGTCTGCGATTCCCTTGACATGTCAGAAAATATATTCATCTTTGAACCCAAAAAACTATTAGCCATGTGTCAGAAATACAATTTCAAAACATTGTTCCTATCTAAATCAATGGCGAAAGTCACTAATAATATAACTCTATCTGTAATTTCTGAATTTTCCAAAATGTCAGTTAAGTTCACATCTCTTTTCTCTGATAAAGAAAATTTTAAGGGAAATATAAATCACTTTAGACACCAGAGGGTGGCTATCAGAAGGTATTTGCAAAATATCAGAGAAATATTTCTTCAACAGTTCAGTAGCTAATATATAGGATGTTATAGGAAAATTTATCATTCTCAAGTTATTTTTCCTTAATTGGTTCTCCAGAAATTCCAATTTTTACAAGAAACATGGCTGTCCTTCATTACCAAATTAACTGATTTCCATAGAGAAACCATTTCCGTAGTCAAAGTCTCTATTTTTATATCTTGGACTTCCACTTTGTTAGATAAGTATTAATATAAATTCTTTAACTCACATGTTTATTCCTGAAAATTTTTAAACATCTGAAGAAGAGAGTTATTCACACTCATGGACATTCCCAGGATTTAGGCATGAAATTTTAGAACTCCATTTTTTGCACCTGGCTGTAGTTAGGCACAAGCATTTACCTCAGCTTTTGGAAGGCGTAAATGCTTACTCCTAAAGTTACACTCACTATTCAGGCAAAGATAATACTTGATAAAACTGGATATATGTTCACACAAATAAAGACTCTTCCTATCCAGTCCAAACATAATTCACATATAATGTTCAATAATATTCAATACCCCACATTCTTAACATTCTTCAAACCTTCTATATGATGATATACATTCCCCATGAACCTCAGTGATGTGCAATCACCAGCAATTTCTCAATCTGGTGATAGTAGCAAACATCCACCTCTTCATTGGTTCATTTAAGTGTTCTAAACTTATTCATTCTATTTATTAAAGCTCATAATTTAAATTGAACTTATCTTCTTTCTTTCTTTCTTTTAATTTTATCAGACCCAGGGGTTAGGCTGCCCGACATGCACGTTTCGCTCCAAAATGAGCTGTCTCAAGGACATCCCCCCATGATCTTACTAGCGTCCGCTCAGCAAAAGCTACTGAATAACTTTTGCTGAGTGGACGCTAGTAAGATCATGGGGGGATGTCCTTGAGACAGCTCATTTCGGAGCGAAACGTGCATGTCGGGCAGCCTAACCCCTGGGTCTGATAAAATTAAAAGAAAGAAAGAAGATAAGTTCAATTTAAATTATGAGCTTTAATAAATAGAATGAATAAGTTTAGAACACTTAAATGAACCAATGAAGAGGTGGATGTTTGCTACTATCACCAGATTGAGAAATTGCTGGTGATTGCACATCACTGAGGTTCATGGGGAATGTATATCATCATATAGAAGGTTTGAAGAATGTTAAGAATGTGGGGTATTGAATATTATTGAACATTATATGTGAATTATGTTTGGACTGGATAGGAAGAGTCTTTATTTGTGTGAACATATATCCAGTTTTATCAAGTATTATCTTTGCCTGAATAGTGAGTGTAACTTTAGGAGTAAGCATTTACGCCTTCCAAAAGCTGAGGTAAATGCTTGTGCCTAACTACAGCCAGGTGCAAAAAATGGAGTTCTAAAATTTCATGCCTAAATCCTGGGAATGTCCATGATTGGCCCATGCCCCTCCCTTGCCCCCCCCCCCCTTTGGAGTTGGGTAGGAAATAAATTAGGTGCACAGATTATAGAATAGTGATACAGAGCAGATACATGCATAACAAATATTTAGTGCCGATTAGGCTTGTTAAGGCCAATTATCAATTGTTCTCACTTATTTTGCCAGTTACTTTACATATGTATCTACAATCCCAAAATTGTGCGCCCAACTTTGGGTAACCTATACAGAATTTGGGGGATACTGTACATGTTAGTATTTCACCTACAGTTTGTTGAAGGACAGCTGAAGTCCATGGATCAACTGATGCCTTCAGACCAGACTAATGAAGTAACTATATCAGATGGGATAATGGCAACCAAACTCGGGGCCTGAGGTTAAGGTTCACCATAATGCCGGTATTCCAACCCTTATAGCATCCAGTTTAATGTCACTGAAGGTTTGTTGGTCTATTGTTCTTTTAATAGTTGTGAAATTGGTGTGTAGCACAGCCAACTGGCAAGGATTCAGGTTATTGGTTGTGCAGGTGCCAGCTGGCTGTGGGTCTTATTGCCAGTTGGCTTTGATTATTGGCAAACTTTAATATTCTACATTACAGATTATTATGGACCTAGGCAGAGTCTCAGAACATGAATATTCCCTTCTGAGAATACTTCTGAACATTTCTGGATTCAGCATGCTGATAAGTATGTGATTAGAAAAGAGATATTGGAGCTAGAGGCTGCAAGGAGTACATTTGGAGAGATCTCTACAGATGCAGAAGACATGTACTATGTTATATGTTACTATGTAGTAGAATGAGTGTTATCAGCCACATAAGTGCATTATTGTAGTCCATGATTTGCACTGATACGTGACTTGGGGTGATGACTTGATCGGCTGATGGATATATCTTGATGCCATATTCATGCATGAACAGGGATTCTAGAAAACGAATAGTAACATAGTAAATGACGGCAGATAAAGACATGTATGGTCCATCCAGTCTGCTCAACATGATAAACTCATTTTACATGGTATGTGATACTTTATACCCGAGTTTGATTTGTCTTTGCCATTCTCAGGGCACAGACCATAGAAATCTGCCCAGCACTGTTCTTATACTAAGTTCTGAAGCTAACATCGGAACCCCTTAAAATTTACACTCCAGCCCATCCATATCTATTCAGTCACGATCAGGGCATAGAAAGTAGAAGTCTGCCCAGCACTGGTTTTGCTTCCCAATTACAGGCGTTGCCACCTAATCTGCAGTGGCGTTCCGAGGGGCGCTGACACCCGGGGTGGATCGCCGATGTGCCCCGCCCCCCCGGGTGCAGTGCCCCCCCCCCCCCGTGCAGCGTGACCCCCTGGCGAAGGGACACCCCCCACCCTGGCGAAAGAACCCCCCCGGGTACACGCCGCTGGGGGGGTGCCGCGCGCCGGTCAGCGCCATTTGTTTCCATGCTCCCTCTGCCCCAGAACAGGTTACTTCCTGTTCCGGGGCAGAGGGAGCATGGAAACGAACGATGCTGACTGGCGCGTGGCACCCCCCAGCGGCGTGCACCCAAGGCGGACTGCCCCCACCCCCCCCCCCCCCCCCCCTTGGTACGCCACTGCTAATCTCCACTAAGATTCCGTGGATCCATTCCTTCTAAACAGGTTTCCTTTGTGTTTATCCCATGCATGTTTGAATTCCATTACCGTTTTCATTTCCACCACCTCCCGCAGGAAGGCAGTCCACATATTCACCACCCTCTCTGTGAAAAAATACTTCCTGACATTACTCCTGAGTCTGCCCCCCCTTCAACCTAAATTCATGTCCTACCACCTTCCCATCCCTGAAAAATGTTTGCTTGCGGATTAACACCTCTCAAATATTTGAAAGTCTATATCATGTCACCCCTGTTTCTCCTTTTCTCCAAGGTATACATGTTCAAGTCAGCAAGTCTCTCCTCATACGGTTTGCAATACAACCATATAATTATGATATAATTATGTGATGACTGAATAAAAGGTCTTCATGTGATCATCTGATTCATACCCTATATCCATAGTGTGATGTTGCATACATTTTAATCAAAGAAGCAAGAAAGATATAAGGAGATAGGGAACAGGTTGTCCACACAGTCTTCCATTTTATGTCTTCTGTATTGTTGTCATAGGTCTTACTCAATCTGTGGTCTTCTTCCTCCCACTAAGTTCCATTTATGTCTATCTTATACATGCTTTAGCCACTGTTTTGGCTTCTATAACTTCTACTGGAAAACTGCTTCTTGTGTCTATCACCCTCTCAGTGAAAAAGTATCTCACATTCCTTTAGAGCTTCTCTCCTGTCATCTTGGACCTTGAGCTTTTCTTGATAATCCCTCCCAGTGCTTTATTAAATTCTGCTAGATACTGTAATGTTTTTAATATGTGGAACCCTCTAGGGCTCCACATGTGCAACAGGTTTAGCAAGAGGTACCTTCCAGATCTCACAGAGTTCATTTGGGAGTTATGGCAGTAGTTCAGCTTTGCCCTAACTCCTTTGGTGTTCACTCCAGCTTATTTGAAACAAGCTTGTAGCTAAGACCTTGGGGTGGGTTAGTATCCCCTCTTACTTTAAGGTTGGAACACTCACCAGTTCCACTGCTTCCAGTACTCCAGATCCTTTGAAAGATAGGGATTGACCTTTTGACAGCAGCTTCACTCTGTTTAGATCTTTGGGACAGAGGATCAGGATCAGAGCACTCTGTGCCTCAGGGGACAGCTATGGATCAGACTGGCCACCACTGATCAGTTCAGTCAACATGGAAACACACTTCTCTCCTCCAACTTGCACCTGGTTACAGCTGTGGTCCAGACTGGTAACCGCTGTGTCTTTCTCGCCTTCTCCTTAGTTCCTAGAGCAGGGAGTCAAGGCTCAGTACAGTCTCACATCTCTTTTTTGATGGAGGAAAGGACAAAGCTCCTTCCTTAACTCAGTTTTATACTTTCCTCCAAAAGCTCGAGCTTCAATGCTATTGGGCCACTTTCTCACAATAGACCTCCTCCTATTCAGATTTGATTGGCACCTTTTCTGGAGCAGGGGCCCAGAATGTTCTTCCTGCAAAACTGCACAGGAAAATACATTTTGGCAGCCTGCTACATCTCTAACCAGTCTTTCAGTTTTTTAACATCATCTTACATCTTATTTTCCCACTCTTGCATGTCTGTTTTTTTGCAGATTTTCATATCATCTGAAAACAAGCCTTTTCCTTCCAGTTCTTCCCCACATATTGAAGAGGACTGGCCTTATAAAGGAACCCAATAAATTGTAGCACCACTAATGCACCTCATCTTGTTCTGTCAATTGAGATTAGCACATTCTCAGGCGTTGAGTCAGCAGTCTCAAGCCTCATGCTACACTGAGGCCTGCGATAACAGCAGGTTCAGCACAACCTGCCACTCCTTATGACATTTCCAGATGCTGTAGTAAGGCATACATTCAGGCCTAGCTGAATAAGGTTTATCTCCGCTTTACTTAAAATCTTCAAGCATTGGATTCTGAGCATTCACCAACCCAGAAAACACAAAGCTTTATGGCAAGGGGAGGGAAATTGGAGTTTTCTAGGATATCCAAGACTGGGAAAGCAGTGCAATGGGTGTTTCAGCAATCTCAGTATTGAGCAAACTCCTTCACTATGTCTTCCACAGGGTAATGTCTTTAAATGGGCTAATTTTGTGTACAAACAGCAAAATACACTTTGCCTTGTAAGCACTGTTACCTCTGAGCAGGATTCCTCCAACTGCATTGCTGCCGGGGGTGGGGGGGCTTCAATATTGTGTTTTCAATCACTACAGATAGGCAGGTTCCCGGTGTCCTGCAAAGTTTGCCTCCCTTATTGGTTAATGTAGTTTGTGGAGGGCATTCTAAGTTCCACTTTAGTGGGCTAAGCTTTAAAAAGACATTCCTGAATAAATTATTCATTTGAAATTCTATTGTTAAGGAAGTATCTAAAATCGTGCTGAGAAAGCTCCAGGATTTCTCAAGAGGAAATAGATTTGACATTGTCCAGTTTGGCTCCAGCTCTCCCTATTTAGCCAATAGTTTACTTATTGATTGATTTCTTGGGATATATTAACCAACTTTATAAAGAGACTCACCCAAGGCAGTGTACATCAGGTACAGTTTAACATAAATTTTACAAATTCTCTACAATCTCTACTTCAGGAAGCAGGTGAAAGCTTGGATCTTCAACGAGGCCTTTAAGGGAAGAAGTAACTAACTTGTTAGTCTCACTCACACACACAAGGATTGACTTTGGCTACACATACTGCAGCGGGACATGTTTATCTACTCCTACCCTAGCTGAGATAATATTTAACCATCTCTCTGACCTCATGTGAAACTTTCTTTAAACCAGTCACCTTACTTTCTAACTCTTCTTACTCTCTTACCTATCTATATGTTCCATCTTTGCTTTACCCTTCACTATCAATTAAAATGTTCTGTTACGTATCGTATTGACATTGTAAGTAGTATACAATGCCATATTTTGTATTGTTATTTGAATACTTTTATAGCTGTAATTGCCTATTGCTCAAGTTTGTTCTATTCTTACTTTCTAACTCTTCCTACTTTCTTACCCATCTGTATGTTACAACTTTGTCTTACCCTTCACTACCAATTATAATGTTCTTTTACGTATTGAGGGGCATAATCAAACGCGAACGCCTATGTGTAAGAACGTCCATCTCTGAGAACGGGTCTGTGAAGGGGCGGGCCGAACTGTATTTTCGAAAAAAATGGACGTCCATCTTTCTTTTCGAAAATACATTGGATTAGGGCATTTTTTGAGCTGGGCGTTTTTGTTTTTTAGCGATAATCGAAACCGAAGCGGCCCAGCTCAAAAACAACCAAATCCAAGGCATTTGGTCATGGGAGGGGCCAGCATTCGTAGTGCACTGGTCCCCCTGAGATGCCTCTATGCCAGGCTCAAATATCATACCTAGCTCCATGACACCAGTATGCAGGTCCCCAGAGCTGGTTCAAATCCCTTTTTTACTATCATGGTAATTTAGACTTCCCTGACTGCACTTGCTTGTTTTTTTTTTTTTCTTCCGATTTTTCCTCACTGCATGGGTCCCGCGCAGCACCAACTAAACTAAAATTACTTCGGGGACCTACATACTGCTGTCATGGAGCTGGGAATGACATTTGAGGCTGGCTTACAAGTTGGAAAAAAAAGTGTTTAACGTTGGTTTTGTTTTGGTGGGAGGGGGTTAGTGACCACTGGGGGCGTCAGGGGAGGTCATCCCCGGTTCCTCCGGTGGTCATCTGGTCATTTAGGGCACTTTTTTGGGTCCTGTTCGTGAAAAAAACGGGTTCAACAAAAGTGACCTAAATTCTCTCTAAAAACGCCTTTCTTTTTTCCATTATCGGCGGAGCACGCACATCTCTGCTCAGCCGATAACCATGCCTCAGTCCCGCCTTCACCACGCCTTCAACACGTCCCCATCAACTTTATTCATTCCCGCAACGGAGTGCAGTTGGAAACGCCCAAAATTGACTTTCGATTATACCGATTTGGACACCCGCGTGAGAAAGACGTTCATGTCCAGATTTAGGTCGGAATATAGGTGTTTTTCTCTTTCGATTATAAGCAGGATTGTGTTGACATTGCAAATAGTATACCATGCCATACTTTGTATTGTTACTTGAATATTTTTACTGCTGTAATTGCCTATTGCTCATGTTTGATCTATTCTTACTGTACACCACCTTGAGTGAATTCCTTCAAAAAGGCAGTACATAAATCCTAATAAATAAATAAATGAAACACCTAATAAACATGCATTAGAACATTCAACTAACATAGATATAACACAATGTCAGCATAATACCGATGAAACACCTATTAAGCACATAATAGTTCACAAGACAGCAAGAGATGTGTGTCAAAAACTGGAAAAATCTGACACAAGCACTCCTACCTCTATTTAAAACAGAGGCTTAAAAATGATTCCTATAAGTATTTTTCCACTAATTCCGATGAACATGAGAGTAAAATGGAGTTACACATCTATACGTACTGAACTGAAGTTTGACCAGGATTGCTGGGCTCTGTGGTGCTGCAGCTATACAGTAGAATATGCAGAGATCAGACAGAAAGGAGCATGATTAGAAGTGGGCCTCAGTCTATTCAATGATCATGGGAAATTAAAAAAAAAATAACAGGCTGAAAGAACAGTAGGGAACTAGGGGGAGGGGAGTCAATAACCAGCACTGCCAAATAATTCCACTTACTGCCATTAACCACGGTAGCGCAGCAGAGCTAAGCAAAGGCTCCCAGGAACATTCAATTTATGTCCTCGCTCTCAATAGGAAATATTGTATAATCCCAACAGACACATTATCTTCCAGCACAGGTCAGGCCTGAGCAGCCCTCGTTTATTGATTTAGATTCATTAATGAACCACAGAAGATCATCAAAGTAAAGCTTCCTGCCTTACCACTAGCATTCAACCACTCCCTCACACATCCTACTGCCTCCCTGATTCCCATTCAAGTCACTTCTACTGCTTGACAGGATGTACCCCTTCCGCCAAACTAATAAAGCAATAAAAAGAAAGAATTACAAGTACTGAGAAGAAATAACAGAGACAGTTCCTGGGTTCTGGTTCCAGTCCATCTTGTCCCTGGTCAGGTTAACTTTCTGGTGGCAGGATATAAAACATTTTGCTGCCGTAGCTCCTGTTTCTCTCTCCCCCCCCCCCCCCCCCCCTCCCCGTACTGAGTTTTTCCTGCTCATTCATTTGTAGGAAGTCTGATTTTTTTTCTCTATTGGTTTGGGAGATGTTCGTCTTTTGATATCTCGGTTTTGCATAGTACAAGAGGAAACGCACCTGTGTTTCTGATTACACTGCAGGCAGAGTCTGGTTCTTCTGCATGCATCTATTTCTAATTTTCTGCCTGTGCTCTGTATATTTGATCAAGGAAGGGATTCTGCTAGTTTCTGTGTAGGGATGCATAGCAGTGAGGTTTATTCTGTTTTTCCCAATAGGAGGCATATTGGTGTTGCAGGATCCAATATGATATTTGCCACTCTGACTTTTTTATAAGTAGGTCTATTGCAATTTGGTTTTTATTAGTGCTGTTATAGTATGGTAGATTTGCTAAGTAAGTATGGAGTACATGTTTCATGGTTTTATGCCTGGCAGTGGAGGTAAGTTGTGATACTGTTACTGAGGTGACACGTGAATTTGAATTTCTTTTATGTGATGAACAAGAAGAAACATCCTAATTCTGCTCTGCACCTAGTATTAGGGACATGGGGGGGGGGGGGATTCTATAAATAGCACTCAAAAATAGAAGCCAAAAAAATCCGTGCAAAACGCTATTCTATAAAGGATGCATCGTGCTGATTCATGCACCTAACTTTGGGTGCCAGACTTACACCTGCTGAAACCTAGTATAAATGCTGGCACCCAAGTTAGGTGTACTTACCCAGTATTCTTTAACTTTGCATGTAACCTTTTGGAACACCCCTAACACATCCAGGCCCCTCCCATGGTCACACCCCCTTTTGGTATACACGCTATGAGACTTAGACCTCCATGCCTTTTAGAACAGTGTGCAGCCAGATGCATTCACACCTTTTAATGAGTGCAAATTAACATCAATAATTAGTTAATGGTTAAGAGCTCATTAGCCAATTAATTTGCACACATATTTTGGCAGCACACCCAAATTTGGGTGCCATATATAGAATCCAGGGGGAGTGTTGGCAGAGGTGAAGATGCAGGGTTTCTCCTGAGGTTCTCTCCCATTCGGTACAGTTTGTGGTTAATGGTAGAACCCAGATAACAATTGATTGAATGATGTTATGGAATTTTTATTTATTTATTTATTTGTTACATTTGTATCCCACATTTTCCCACCTATTTGTAGGCTCAATGTGGCTTACATAATACCGGAGGGGCCTTTGCAGGCTCCGGTGTGAACAAATACAGGGTGATGTTGTGGTAAGATCAATTTCATGTGGCACAGCCACATTTGGGAATCGGAGAGCGGAAGAGTTGTGTTATGTCCATTAAAACAGGTGGATCCTGAGCAGATCAGACATAAAACATACTAAAAACCATCACATCTGGAATCATCAAAAATATCTGCCTAATGGTTAGGACAGTGAGATGGAAACCAAGGAAGCCTGGATTCAAATTAAATTGAAGCAAATCCATTGCCTCAGGTACAGACAGACTGTAAGACCTCCAGAGACAAGAAAATAGGAATGATGTCAATAGTATTTTTACTGGGGTGATAGTCTTAAAACTGGTGGAGAAGTTTCTTTATTTCCCTGAGGATTTTTTTCTCTTGGTCCTTCTCTCATTTCCTTTCTGCCTCTTCTGTCTCTCTTGTTCTGTTTTTCTCTCACCCTTTTCTCTCATGTCTGATCTTCCTTTTTAAGATTTTTTAAACCCATATACAGTGGGGGAAATAAGTATTTGATCCCTTGCTGATTTTGTAAGTTTGCCCACTGACAAAGACATGAGCAGCCCATAATTGAAGGGTAGGTTATTGGTAACAGTGAGAGATAGCACATCACAAATTAAATCCGGAAAATCACATTGTGGAAAGTATATGAATTTATTTGCATTCTGCAGAGGGAAATAAGTATTTAATCCCTCTGGCAAACAAGACCTAATACTTGGTGGCAAAACCCTTGTTGGCAAGCACAGCGGTCAGACGTCTTCTGTAGTTGATGATGAGGTTTGCACACATGTCAGGAGGAATTTTGGTCCACTCCTCTTTGCAGATCATCTCTAAATCATTAAGAGTTCTGGGCTGTCGCTTGGCAACTCGCATCTTCAGCTCCCTCCATAAGTTTTCAATGGGATTAAGGTCTGGTGACTGGCTAGGCCACTCCATGACCCTAATGTGCTTCTTCCTGAGCCACTCCTTTGTTGCCTTGGCTGTATGTTTTGGGTCATTGTCGTGCTGGAAGACCCAGCCACGACCCATTTTTAAGGCCCTGGCGGAGGGAAGGAGGTTGTCACTCAGAATTGTACGGTACATGGCCCCATCCATTCTCCCATTGATGCGGTGAAGTAGTCATGTGCCCTTAGCAGAGAAACACCCCCAAAACATAACATTTCCACCTCCATGCTTGACAGTGGGGACGGTGTTCTTTGGGTCATAGGCAGCATTTCTCTTCCTCCAAACACGGCGAGTTGAGTTCATGCCAAAGAGCTCAATTTTCGTCTCATCTGACCACAGCACCTTCTCCCAATCACTCTCGGCATCATCCAGGTGTTCACTGGCAAACTTCAGACGGGCCGTCACATGTGCCTTCCGGAGCAGGGGGACCTTGCGGGCACTGCAGGATTGCAATCCGTTATGTCGTAATGTGTTACCAATGGTTTTCGTGGTGACAGTGGTCCCAGCTGCCTTGAGATCATTGACAAGTTCCCCCCTTGTAGTTGTAGGCTGATTTCTAACCTTCCTCATGATCAAGGATACCCCACGAGGTGAGATTTTGCGTGGAGCCCCAGATCTTTGTCGATTGACAGTCATTTTGTACTTCTTCCATTTTCTTACTATGGCACCAACAGTTGTCTCCTTCTCGCCCAGCGTCTTACTGATGGTTTTGTAGCCCATTCCAGCCTTGTGCAGGTGTATGATCTTGTCCCTGACATCCTTAGACAGCTCCTTGCTCTTGGCCATTTTGTAGAGGTTAGAGTCTGACTGATTCACTGAGTCTGTGGACAGGTGTCTTTCATACAGGTGACCATTGCCGACAGCTGTCTGTCATGCAGGTAACGAGTTGATTTGGAGCATCTACCTGGCCTGTAGGGGCCAGATCTCTTACTGGTTGGTGGGGGATCAAATACTTATTTCCCTCTGCAGAATGCAAATAAATTCATATACTTTCCACAATGTGATTTTCCGGATTTAATTTGTGATGTGCTATCTCTCACTGTTACCAATAACCTACCCTTCAATTATGGGCTGCTCATGTCTTTGTCAGTAGGCAAACTTACAAAATCAGCAAGGGATCAAATACTTATTTCCCCCACTGTATGAACAAATTACACCTGTATTTGCATTCCTCAGACACACATAGGGCCAGATTCAGTAAAGGACAGTCAATTATAGACATTCTGAAAATTCCACACTAAGTGCTATTCCATGAAGGGGGCTCCGGGCTGAGCACTCTTTGTAGAATAATGCTTAGCTCAGATTCCCTCACCCAACTTTGGGTGTGAGGCTTTATACCTGCTGAAACCTGATGTAAATCCTGGTGGTCAGGTTGGGCACATAAGCATCGCCAAGGGTCCATCGAGCCCAGCACCCTGTCTCCGACAGTGGCCAAAAGAACAAGCATTTCATCCCGCCCATCCCAGAAATAGTGGATTATTCCTACGTCCATTCAATAACATTATATGTCCTTTTCCTCCAGGAAGCCGTCTAAACTTTTTTAAAACTCCGCTAAGCCAACCACCCCAACCACCTTATCCGGCAACAAATTCCAGAGTCTAACCATGTGTTGAGTGAAGAAAAACGTCCTCCGATTCATTTTCAATTTACTACACTGCAGCTTCATTGCATGCCCCCTTGTCCTAGTATTTTTGGAAAGTGTAAACAGACACTCCACATCAACCCATTCCATTCCACTCTATCATATCTCCCCTCAGCTGCCTTTTCTCCAAGCTGAAGAGCCCCAGCCTCTTCAGCCTTTCCTCATAGGGAAGCTATCCCATCCCCTGTATCATCTTTGTCGCCCTTCTCTGCACCTTTTCCAATTCCACTATATCTTTTTTGAGGTGCGGCGACCAGAATTGAACACAATAATCGAGGTGCGGTCGCACCATGAAGTGATACAATGGCATAATAATATCCTCATTTTTGTTTTCCGTCCCTTTCATAATAATACCCAACATTTTATTTGCTTTCCTAGCCATAGCAGCACATCGAGCAGAAGATTTCAACGTAACATCAATGATGACACCTAGATCCCTTTCTCGGTCTGTGACTCCTAATGCGGAACCTTGCATGACGTAGTCAAATTTCAGTTGCCTATATAGAATCCAGGAGATACTGCACATTAATAATGTGTATGGAATACCTGTAGAAACACACTGAAGGTCTATGTAATAATGGTGTGCAAATATCCTAGCTGACTGGTAAGAGAATAATAAATTATGTATCCGTTCATATTTCACCTGTGATACTGATGGGAAAATTAAGCATTAGCTGAGTTTCAGCACGAAGACCCTTCCTTATTTATTTATTTATTTATTTATTTATTGCATTTGTATCCCACATTTTCCCACCTCTTTGCAGGCTCAATGTGGCTTACAATATATTATGAATAGTGGAAGTAGATTAGAAAATAGACATTTAGTGTTACAGAAGGATCTTGGTAGCATTATAGTGATAAAACTTGATAGTTATAAACAAGCAGATATTATAAGACAGTTCTGAATATATGTGGAGGAGTTGTGTATATTCACGTTTGTTGATCTTTGTGGTAAGCCTTATTAAAGAGATAGGTCTTCAGTAGTTTACGGAAGTTAGTAAGTTCGTAATTCATTTTTAGGCTACGCGGTAATGCATTCCATAGCTGTGTACTCAAGTAGGAAAAGTAGACGCATGCATTAGTTTGTATTTTAGACCTTTACAGTTAGGGAAGTGAAGAATAAGGAATGTGCGGGATGATCTTTTAGCATTTCTGGGTGGTAAGTCTATCAGGTCTGACATGTAGGCTGGGGCATCTCCGTGAATGATTTTGTGGACTAGGGAGCCTATTTTGAATGTGATGCATTCTCTGAGTGGGAGCCAGTGTAGCTTTTCTCACAGGGGCTTAGCACTTTCATATTTTGTTTTACCGAATGTGAGTCTAGCTGCAGTGTTCTGGGCTGTTTGAAGTTTCTTGATTATTTGTTCTTTACAGCCAGCGTAGAGTGCGTTGCAGTAGTCTAGATGTACCAGGTGCGTTGCAGTAGTCTAGATGTACCATTGATTGTACCAGGTTGCGGAAAACGGTCCTTGGGAAGAATGGTCTTACTCTTTTTAATTTCCACATTAAATGGAACGTCTTCTTGGTTATGTTTTTCGCGTGGTTTTCAAGTGTTAGATGTCGGTCAATGGTAACTCCAAGAATTTTTAGGGTGTCCGAAATTGGAAGGGCCAGATTTGGTGTGTTAATGGTGGTGAATTTGCTCGTGTTGTGTTGAGAGGTGAGTATAAGGCATTGGGTTTTTTCTGCATTAAGTTTCAGCTGGAAGGCATTCGCCCATGAGTGCATGATATGAAGACTTTGGTTGATGTCATTGGAAATTTCATTTAAGTCTTGTTTAAATGGGATGTAGATCGTTACGTCGTCTGCGTATATGTATGGGTTGAGGTTTTGGTTTGATAGTAGTTTGGCCAAGGGTATCATCATTAAGTTGAATAGAGTCGGCGAGAGGGGGGATCCCTGTGGGACTCCGCATTCAGGTATCCATGTGGTTAAAGAGGGAAACGATAAAAGAAACATAAATGGAGAGGAGCTGAACCATGAATATTAGATATCATCACAGTTTAAACAATGCCCTTGTATTGCCAATGCAACTGCCTAAGTAAAGGGGTTATATGCTTCCACTTCACAACCTGCAAATCAACCTGGCCAATGTATTTTGATAAACCAAATACTACTATTATAATTCCCAATTATACCTCGGGTACTTAAGTGTACAATCAATACCATAAACCAGGGTTCTAGAACAGTCTAAGAGGTCATGGGTAGAAAGTTTAAAAAAAAAGAGTCTTGCTGCAGCATTCTGAATCAATTGGAGCTGGTGCAGATCCTTTGTAGTCAGACCACTGTAATGTGCATTACAGTAATCTAGTCTTGATGTTATCATGGCATGCATAACTGAGATAAGGTTTGCCTTCTTGATATAAGGAGAGAAGCAGCGTAGCTGTCGCAAATAGTACAAGCAGCTCTATCTTATTTTCTTTTCTATGTTTTATTTTATTTTATTTCTGTTAATTACATGGCAAAATTACATTGGCTTCCAGTTAACAAAAGAATATTATTCAAGGCAACGTGTTTATTGTTCCAAGTTGTTTATGGCTCTACTTCTGTGTTATTGATTAATATAGTTTCTATATCACTGTTTGGTTATTCATCTCATTTAAGAGACCAACTAATATTAAGCCCTCCTATCTTTAAAAAAAATACGTTTTTTGAGGGTTGTCAATATGATGTTTTATGTTACATCTTAGAATACAGCGAAATTATTTGAAATTTCAAAAAATGTTTTAAAAAAACACATTTGTTTTAGCGATCTGAAAGACAGCAACTTACCTGAACACAGAACATATTCTATACTGTGTAATTACTGGTATTGAATTTGTAACTTTTATTCATTTTTTTCTTTGCTGTATACTGCATTGAACCATAATTTTGGGGAAACAGCAGTATAAAAGTACCATATTGTCATGTAGCAGCTCTGAATATACGTAAGTTTTGTTTTTTTAAATGCCAAACACTAACAAAATGGTGAAGACACAAATCATAACTTGATATTAATAGAGTTTATTGATTCAGAGGAATATAACAAACAAAATCTAAATGCAATTCTCTGTGTCTTCTTATATAAGTGCATTTTACTGTGTCATTTCATTTATGGTTAAATGCCATCATGGTGTAATTTTTTTGTTGCCTTTTCTTCCATTGTAAAGCAATAATATTGCTCACTGAAATGTAAGTCTGTAACAGGGAAGACCATTGTATATAGTGAAAAAGATGTAAATCACTAGAAAGTTAAAATAAACTACACTGAGCACCAGGTCTTAATATTGACTGGAAAATACTTATTACATATATAATATGCACATTATTTACAAAAACCACATGTGATGCGTTCTGAAATTGTCATTATACAGTTCATAGTACTTTAACATTCAGATACTTTTGCCAGGTTATCCCAGAATACTCCCAAGCTTTGTGAGGCACAGTGTTCTTTCTCCTGGATCCCTAATTTCCAGGACCCTGTTCACAGTGGGTGACACCATCTCACTGACCGAGGTATCAGAGGCTGGGGCTTCAGTCAAAAGCAATCTGTTGCTTGAAAAGGAAAAAAATTCTCTACAGCTTCAGAAACTGAGCTGTGCCCCACCCAGCCAAATGTTATGCTTTATAACTGAGGTGATTATCTACAGAATGCATGTCTATCCACTATATCTTTTATGAGATACGGTGACCAGAATTGCATTCAATAGTCAAAAGTGTGGTCACACCATGGAGCACTACAAAGGCATTGTGATATTTTGGGGCCTTTTACTAAGCTGTGGTAAGCACTAATGCATGCTTAATGCAGGTAAAAAAAAAACCACTACCGTGGGATGCACTCAGGCATTTATTTATTTGTTACATTTGTGCCCCACATTTTCCCACCTATTTGCAGGCTCAACG
This sequence comes from Microcaecilia unicolor, assembly GCF_901765095.1. NCBI lineage: Eukaryota > Metazoa > Chordata > Amphibia > Gymnophiona > Siphonopidae > Microcaecilia > Microcaecilia unicolor. The sequence goes on from NC_044034.1 coordinate 330,506,509, forward strand.
TGGCTTACATAGTACCGTAATGGTGTTCACCATGTTGGTTGATAACAAATACAAGGTTATATTGTGGTCTGAAGAGGTAGGTGTGTGTCAGGCACCATGAGGGTCGAAGGGAATGTAAATTGTTTATTCTGTACGATCATTGGTTGCTAGGTATGGTGATTTACGGTGGATCGGTGGGGTAAGTCTTTTTGAAGAGGTTGATTTTTAGTGATTTCCTGAAGTTTAGATGGTCATGGATTGTTCTCACCGCTTTTGGGAGTCCATTCCATAGTTGTGCGCTTATGTAAGAGAAGCAGGATGCGTAAGTTGTTTTGTATTTAAGTCCTTTGCAATTTGGGTAATGTAGGTTTAGATATGATCGTGATAATCTGATTCTGTTTCTGGTTGGTAGATCTATGAGGTCTGTAATGTATGCTGGGACTACAACGTAGATAATTTTGCGGACCAGGGTGCAGATTTTGAAGATGATCCTTTCTTTGATTGGGAGCCAGTGCAGTTTTTCTCGAAGGGGTTTGGCACTTTCAAATCGTGTTTTACCAAATATTAGCCTGGCTGCTGTGTTTTGGGCGGTCTGTAGTTTTTTTGTGAGTTGTTCTTTGCATCCCACGTAGATCCCATTGCAGTAATCTGCATGGCTTAGGACCATTGATTGTATTAGGTTTTGAAAAATTTCTCTTGGGAAGAAAGGCTTTAATCGTTTGAGTAGAACATTTTCTTTATTACGGAGTTTACTTGGCTCTCAAGGGTAAGGTTGTGGTCGATTGTGACTTCAAGTATTTTTAGGCTGTCTGATATAGGGAGGGTGAGTCCTGGGGTGTTTATGGTTGTGGGTTTGTACTTGTTATGCTGGGATGAGAGGATGAGGCAGTGTGTTTTTTCAGTGTTCAGTTTCAGTTGGAATGAATTTGTTGTCATGTTAAGATTGACGCTTGCTTCCCAAGTGCTAAAAAATAGATTTTTTAAAAATTCTGGGGGAATGTCTGGGGGCCCAGAGTAGGCGTGTACATCACTAATTGGTTAGCACAATTACATCATGTGAGAAAGGGGGGTGGCAAACCGGAGGGGTGGGGGAGGAAAGGGCTACCTGTGCCTGCCAGGGATCAAAAGAAGAAAGAGTGGGGCTATAAGAACTACAAGTCCCAGAAGCCCGAGCTGAGCAGGAAGCAGGAGTGGGAGGAGAAGTCCTCTCAGAGGGGAAAGGGGGAGGAGGTTGATTGGGAGATGAAGTCGGAGGAAGGGGATGAGGCACACCTGTGGGAGAAGGGAGTGGTGGAACAGATGGATTGGCAAGGGGGGGGGAGGGGGAGAGGAATCAGAGGAAATGGATATCTCAGCCTTTGCTCAGGGCCACGGGTGGAGGAGAAAGAGTGCTGTGTGTACTGGAAGAAAAGGTATGAATTCCTTAACCCAGTGGGTGGTTGTCAGGAGTTAGTGCTGACAAATGAGGGAGGTGGGTTCTCTAGGGGTAGCCAGTAGGAAGTGCTAAACCTAGAGGAATTCATACCATAGGGGAACTTGGGAACTTTATAGTGTTGCTTGAGAAAAGCTGAACTGTGTGATAAGCATTTGATTCTGAATAGAGGCTCTAAAGAAAGGGGCCTGTGCCAGGAACAGGTCCCGGTCCAGAGGCCTGGTTGGGGACTTAATAGCCGGACTGGAAAGAATCTAGGCGGCTAGGCTACAAGGAGGGGGACTGCACCCGGAGACGTATACTTGCCAGTAGCCAGTAGGGGTTGAACAAGGGGGTGGGCTACTGGCTGGAGAGAACGCAACTGAGTAAACCTGAGGAAGGTTTGCATAACTTACAAGGATTGCAGAAAGCACGGAGAGGTGCGGCCGGATTGCAGACAGCCCGGAGAGGTGCAACTAGAGCGCAGACAGCCCGGAGAGGAGCGGAGGTCTGACATTTGGTGGCAGTGGTGGGATCGGTCGAGCCCTGGTTCCAGTAAGCCGAGGAGGAGGACGGAGGAGCGAGCCGGACCAGAAAGCTGGGGAGCTTGAACCCGGAGGCGAACAAACCTCCTGCTTCCGGTGAGCATATTGGGAGCAGGGGGGGAGGTGGAGTGCGAAGTGGAAGTGTTGTGAAAGTCCACACTTGGGTTTGTGTTTTCTTGTGTTTTCTTATAGGAAGAAGTTTAAAGTTATCGAGATGGATCCGAAAGAGATGTTTGCCTTTATGACTCACCAATTTCAAAAGCAACAAGAGATGGCACATAAACTTATGGAGGAGTCGTTGGCAGCTTCCCGAGCACAACAGCAGCCACTTTTGGACCTATTTCAGGAATTTCTGCGGGCTGGAGGAAGAATGCCCGGACCTAGCGAAAGTGGGACAACCTTGCGGGGCGAAGGGACTGCTGGACTGGTAGGACCTGTGGGGGTGAACTGGTTACCGTGGGGAAAATTAACTGAAGCAGATAATATCGAAGATTATCTGGGGGCCTTTGAGAGGGTGGCGGTGACAGCAGGATGGCCTCAGGAGCAATGGACCCTAAGACTAGCTCCTGCACTGGCTGGGGAAGCTTTAGCGGCTTTTCGGGCCCTACCTACGGGACAAATAACAGACTACACAAGGCTGAAAGCCGCTATTTTGGATAGGTTTGGGCTAAGCAAGCATACGTACCGAAGGAAGTTTCGGGAGTTCAGGTGGGCGGAGGGAGAGACACCTAGGGTACTTGCTCAGAAACTAAGTGATTTGGCGGGAAAATGGTTAGAGCCTGAACGACGGTCCATGCAGCAGGTAATGGAAGACCTGGTGCTGGAACAGTTCTTGGAGTCCTTACCTAGAGGGCTTCAGGTGGACTTGATTAAACGGGGCTGCAGTACCCTCGAGGAGGCAATCCAGAGCATGGATTGTTTCCTAGAGTCGCAGCATTGTGCCCACAGGGGAACTCCGCCGGGAGGAGGATTGGGAGGTCCGAAAGGGCATCAGGTTCCCGAAGGTAGGGGCATGAGAGTTTGGGGGGGGGGGTAAAGGGGAAGAAAGAATGTGTTATCGTTGTGGGCGGAAGGGCCATGTGAGGAGGGACTGTGTTGTGAAGTTACAATAGGTGGCGATAGGGGATAAAGTGCTGATCATGGTCTCGGATAGTCCTCATAAATTTAGTGGGAACTGGAGGGGTCCGATGATAGTTACGAGGCGGTTGGGCCCAGTCACGTATGAAGTGAGGAATGAACGGGGGAGGAGACAGACTTATCATATAAATTTGATCAAACCTTGGCAGGCCCGGGAGATTTGTTGGGTGACTGCAGAGGATTTAACGGAGGAGGATCTAGGTCCTCAGATATCGGAGATGGATTCTAAAGGGGGGTTGCAGGTGGGAGAGGATTTAGAGGGACCCCAAAAAGAGCAGATAAGGGCTCTTTTGGGGGAATTTAAGGATGTGCTGACTCCTTGCCCGGGGGCAACGAGATTGATTACGCACGATATCGTAACGGGGGAGGGAAAGGTAGTAAGGCAAAGACCGTACAGGTTATCCCCCATGAAGCAGCAGGAGGTGAATCGGCAGGTTAAGGAAATGTTGGAATATGGGGTGATTGAGGAATCACACAGCCCCTGGGCAAGCCCGGTAGTGCTGGTGCCCAAGACCGATGGAACCTGGCAGTTTTGCATTGATTTTCGGCAAGTTAATGCTCTATCGGACCCGGATGCTTATCCAATGCCGAGGATAGAGGAACTGCTAGACCGACTAGGGTCAGCCCGGTTTCTGTCAACGCTTGACTTAACAAAAGGCTATTGGCAGATTCCGCTCTCTACTGCAGCTAAGCCCAAGACAGCCTTTTGTACTCCTCTTGGCCTGTTTCAGTTCAAGCGGATGCCATTTGGCTTGAATTCGGCGGCGGCCTCTTGCCAACGCCTGTTAGATCAGGTATTGAGGCCTCATCAGGCCTATGCCGCCGCGTACCTAGATGATGTCATCATACATAGCCAAGACTGGGGGTCTCATCTACTCCAGGTGGGGAAGGTATTAAACGCTTTTCGAAAAGCTGGGCTTACACTGAATCCCCAAAAATGCTATTTTGCGCAGAGAGAGGTGAAATATTTGGGTTACAAAGTGGGAAATGGCCAGATCAAACCATTACAGGATAAAGTCGAGAGTATCCAACTGTTTCCCCGCCCAGAGACCAAGAAATTGATGAGGGGTTTTTTGGGACTAGTGGGATACTATCGAAGATTCATTCCTCACTTTGCTACATTGGCCGCTCCTTTGACTGAGATGTTAAAGAAGGATAGGCCCAACCGGTTAAGGTGGGGGGAGGTGGAGCAGGGAGCGTTTGTGGCCCTACGGCAAGCCCTGTGTGAGGAACCTGTGCTTAGGGCCGTAGATTTTGACAGAGAATTTATCCTACACACGGACGCTTCGGGCACCGGGTTGGGGGCAGTGCTGTCGCAGGTTTTTGAGGGGGAGGAACACCCAGTATTGTATTTGAGCCGGAAGTTGCTCCCTCATGAAACGAGGTATGCCACTATTGAAAGGGAATGTCTAGCTGTAAAATGGGCTATACAAAAGTGTCAGTTCTATCTAGAGGGACGGTCATTCAAGTTGTTTACAGATCATGCCCCTTTAAAGTGGTTGGCCCGGATGAAAGATAGCAATGCCAGATTGATGAGGTGGTATCTGGCATTGCAACCCTTTCAATATCACATTGAGCATAAAGCCGGGAAGTTGTTGCCTCATGTAGATGTCTTGAGTCGGGTTGCTAGCCCGGGGAACGAGGGAAGGTTGGAGAAATGGGCTAGCAATCGCTTAAAGAGGGGGGTATGTGAGAAAGGGGGTGGCAAACCGGAGGGGTGAGGGAGGAAAGGGCTACCTGTGCCTGCCAGGGATCAAAAGAAGAAAGAGTGGGACTATAAGAACTACAAGTCCCAGAAGCCCGAGCTGAGCAGGAAGCAGGAGTGGGAGGAGAAGTCCTCTCAGAGGGGAAAAGGGGAGGAGGTTGATTGGGAGATGAAGTCGGAGGAAGGGGATGAGGCACACCTGTGGGAGAAGGGAGTGGTGGAACAGATAGATTGGCAAGGGGGGGGGGAGGGGGAGAGGAATCAGAGGAAATGGATATCTCAGCCTTTGCTCAGGGCCACGGGTGGAGGAGAAAGAGTGCTGTGTGTACTGGAAGAAAAGGTATGAATTCCTTAACCCAGTGGGTGGTTGTCAGGAGTTAGTGCTGACAAATGAGGGAGGTGGGTTCTCTAGGGGTAGCCAGTAGGAAGTGCTAAACCTAGAGGAATTCATACCATAGGGGAACTTGGGAACTTTATAGTGTTGTTTGAGAAAAGCTGAACTGTGTGATAAGCATTTGATTCTGAATAGAGGCTCTAAAGAAAGGGGCCTGTGCCAGGAACAGGTCCCGGTCCAGAGGCCTGGTTGGGGACTTAATAGCCGGACTGGAAAGAATCTAGGCGGCTAGGCTACAAGGAGGGGGACTGCACCCGGAGACGTATACTTGCCAGTAGCCAGTAGGGGTTGAACAAGGGGGTGGGCTACTGGCTGGAGAGAACGCAACTGAGTAAACCTGAGGAAGGTTTGCATAACTTACAAGGATTGCAGACAGCACGGAGAGGTGCGGCCGGATTGCAGACAGCCCGGAGAGGTGCAACTAGAGCGCAGACAGCCCGGAGAGGAGCGGAGGTCTGACAATCACCACATGCTAACCACTTAGCGCAGGATTAGCACTAGGAGTGGAGGAAGGAACAATTATGAAGCAGAAATCACTGAGAGAAAAAATCAGTAAAGAAGAATATAGGAGACTAAAACTGATATTAATGAGCGCATTAACATCACGGAATAAGATGCTGGCTATTAATCAACTTTTAAAATAGTCCCAATGCTGAAACAATTATAGAACACTTCTCAGCATAAGCATTGACTTAACTCTGACAGTTATTTGGAAATAGTAGCCTTGTGAACCAGCAGAGTTGACTCGTTTCACATGAGCCTCAGTTCATGATTCGTCTTCACTCTTCATCGGTTCATCCCTAATGGTTTACTATCATAACTTGCTTTCATATAATTTTCATATGATTTTATTTTTAAAGTAATAATGCTATTTATCTGAAATATCTTTAATCATAACTACATGGACCAGCCAACACGGACCGTGTTTCTGTACTACATCAGGGAAGGTCCTACAAATGAACACATAACACTTCCCATAAACAACTATATATATATATATATATATATATATATATATATATATATATATATATATATAAAACATATTAAAACTAATTCAATGTAACTTTAAATTAATTTTAAACAGAAAATATGTGAAAGTACTCACGTCGGTGTCTGCTCTATACAAAACCATCATTCTATCGAGCTTAGAAGATGACTCCAGCATGAGCATGCTAAATTTAATGTATCAGCTGAACAGAAAACACCAATCAGAAACTGACCCTTCACAACAGTGAACGTCAGCGTAATTCTAAATTTAAAACTTCAGGAGCCACTGTGTTCAGTATAAAGATCCATCTTTGCTCTTTATAATTCAGTAACTGGTTAACATTACCACCCTCCCACCCCAACACAATTCTATCCAAAATTCACCAACTTATATCTTTAATAGTATGATTTTTAATAGCCAATGAAATACTAATGGAGCTGTCATTACCCTATTCAAAGTCCTTGACTTATGTTCATTTAGATGTTTTTTAATGGGACGACTAGATCATCAGCGCTGCGTATGCCTTGTAGCGCTATAGAAATGCTAAATAGTAGTAGTAGTAGTATGTGGGCATTGTATCACATAAACAATGTTTTCAGAGTCACAATCTTATTGGCACATAACGTAGTCTTCAAACCTGTTTTGATGTCATACCAATCAATGCACTCAATTGCTTGTTTACACCACTGGCAATGTGTACATTTCTTATGTCCCACTAATTCAGAGCTATATCAAATTTACGCCACATGTTTATAAGAGAGCATCTCACCCATTGTTTTGCCATGTGTTTATGCTATTAATGGACGATCTTGAAAACAAAAATGTAAAGATAAAATGGGCCAATGTTGCTATGGCGTACCAAGGGGGGGCGGTGGGGGCAGTCCGCCCCGGGTGCACGCGGCTGGGGGGGTGCTGCGCGCCTGTCGGCTCTTCGTTTTCATGCTCCCTTTGCCCCGGAACAGGTTACTTCCTGTTCCGGGGCAGAGGGAGCATGAAAACGAAGAGCCGGCAAGCGCACGGCACCCCCCCCCCCAAGCGGCATGCACCCGGGGGGGTTCTTTCGCCGGGGGATCGGGGGGGTTCACTGGTGGGAGGGGCATCGCGCTGTTCCGGGGGTGCTGCACCCGGGGGGGGCGGGGCGCATCAGCAATCCGCCCCGGGTGTCAGCCCCCCTAGGAACGCCACTGCAATGTTGTAATGGAAGAAACCTGACTCATATATGTGGGAGAACTGCCACTATTCTCTCAGATTCGAAATGTATTCTGTATTGCAACAAAGCCTCCCTCTGGGCATATTTTGTGCGGAGAAAGGCTTTCTTCACAGTTGATTTGGGATATCCCCTAATAATGAATCTTTTGCCATAGCTCACGGGAATGCACTAAGAACTCATTCTATGATGAACAAATTCACCTAATTCTTAAAAATTGACTCACTAGCAAACTGCTACGCAATTTATAAGATGAAAGCTGTTGAAATGTAAAAATATATACCCTTAGCAAAAGGTTTCCCATAAAGTGTAGTCTGTATTGAGTTCCTTTGATTATAAATATGTACTTCTAAAAAATCCATAGCATTTACATTAGATGTTAGCGTGAACTGAAGATGAGGATCCAAACAATTCAGCCATTGATGGAATTGAATTAAATATTCTTTAGAGGCTTCCCAAATGACAAAAATATTGTCTAAAAACCTTTTCCAAAAAGAAATGTATGCATACCAATGCAATGTACATATACGCCTTTCTTCAAACTGAGCCACAAACAGGGAAGCCAACAAAACCCCCACAGCCACCCCTTGAATCTGTTCATAAAAGTCACCTTGAAACAAAAATAATTTCTCTGAATAACTAACTCTGCCAACTGACTTAGAAATCCCGCTGATATACGTTGTGGTGTGATTCGCTCATCCAAACTTTCCGCTATTACTATCAAAGCTTTGGTTTGAGGTATCATGGTGTATAGCTCTGACAGAAATAGTCTATAGTTCTCTAAGGGGTCCTTTACAAAGACGCACTGAAAATGGCTTGTGGTAGTGTAGGCATGGGTTTTTGGGTGCGCGCCAATCCATTTTTCAGTGCACCTGTATAAAATGCCTTTTTTTTGCCGAAAATGGACATGCGGCAAAATCAAAATTGCCATGCATCCATTTTGAGTCTGAGACCTTACTGCCAGCCATAAACCTAGCAGTAAAGAATTTGAGCGGTAATGACCTACATGTGTTAAATGCCACTTGGCGCGCGTCCGTTACGCACCCCAGAAAATAAAAAATATTTTTCAGACATGCAAAGCGGACGCACACAAAAATTGAAATTACCACAAGGGCCACATGGTAACTGGGCAGTAACTCCAATTTGGCACGTGTTCGGCGTGTAGGTGCCTACGCGGCTTAGTAAAAGGGCCCAAGTAAATACATAGTATCTTGTATGTAGGACCTCACTAACTTGGCTTTAGATTTCAGAAAAGTCAACAAATTTACTAAGCAGTTCTAATAATGAATATCTCATTTTAAACTATGGGGCGTCCAAGTGGTGAGTTGACATTCTTATGAACTTTCAGAACAAAAGAAATCCTGGGTGTCTTAGGATGTTCACAGCACAAAAATGATACTGTAATCATATCACTCAAAAATGTTTGAACCATCATTTCTTTTATTACTAACTGCAACACAGGCTTAGGATCAAAATCCAATTTTTTGTATGATGCGACATCTGCCAATTGTTGTGAAGCTTCCTGAAGGTAAATCTCAATACGATGAACCTTCATAGCTCACCCTTTGTCAGCTTTCAAAACAACCAGGTCCAGATTAAAATTTAAAGCAGTCAATGCAAGCCTTTCTTGACTTGTGAAATTATGCCATCCACTATGATGAATGCAATAAAACAACCCAACGCTAGTAATCCAAAAAGTTTTTAAATGGGTGTTCACGCTGGTCGACCATCTCTAAGGTCGACTTAAATGTTGAGATTTGGGTGTCCCCGGCTGTATTATCGAAACGAAAGATGGACGCCCATCTTGTTTTGATAATACGAGTTTCCCCACCCCTTCACGGGGACGTCCTTAGAGATGGGCGTCCCTGTTCGATTATGCCCCTCCACGTGTACCAAGGTAGTCCAGGAGCGGAATGAGTGTATAGTCAATCACCCTATGCATTAATGGCTAGGGAGAAGAGCCAGGCTTTCACCTGCTTCCTGAAGTAAAGGTAGTCTTAACTTAGAAATAACACCTCTGGGAGTAAGTTCCAGAGGGTGGGGGCTACTCATGAGAAAGCTCACTGGCATGTATCACATCATATAATTTCTTTTGATGAAGGTACAGATATGGTAATGCTCTTTGAGGTCTCAAATGTATGTAAAGGGCTAACTTATTCTTAAAGTACTCTGGCCCATTTTGTCTGAAGACCTTCAAAATCAAACAGAGTTTTCAATTTAGCCCTGTAAAGTACTGGTAGCCAGTGTAATTTTTGCAGTAAGGGTGTGATGTGGTCATGCCACTTGCAGTCTTCTATCAGTCGTGTTGCAGCACTCTCAATTAATTGGAACTGATACAAACTCTTTTTGATTTGACCATTACATATTCATGATCATGACACCATCATCATCTTCGTCATGGCATGGACCACTGTGGTCATACTTGTCTTTTCAATATATGGAGAGAGATTTTGTAGCTGCCGCAGGTGATAGAGACAATTTTTAAAGGTTGTTTGAATTTGCGGGATCAGAGTGAATGATGAGTCTAGCAGTATCCCAATATTCTTGACCTGTGATCTTAGGGGGAGTTCATACTTCCTAAAAGGTATTTTAAAGTCAAATGTTTGTCCATTTATGTTAGGTACCCAAAGAATCTCTGTTTTTGCCACGGTAAAGGTCCTATTTTTATTCAGCCAACTCTTGACTGAACAGTGAACTCCTTTGGAAATGGCTGAGATGATCAGATTGCTGGGAGGAAAGACATAGGACTAGTACTCACAAGGAGAAAAGTATCCACTGAACACAGGTTTCCAGAGTTGAAAGAACCCTCTCCCATCGTATGTAAGTCTGGATGGTAAGAAGAGTGTCTTCCTATTTATCTACCTAGGCCTCTGAACATAAAGTAAAGGAAGGTACCAAGGAGAACTTACAGTATGAGCGCAGTACTGGGGCAGTGGTGTGCTGGAGCTGGCTCGCACCGGCTCGCAAGAGCCGGTTGTTAAATTTTTTACAATCTTGCAAGCTGGTTGTTCTTCAGGGCGAGCCGACTGTTCTTCCTCCCTCCCCTGAGCTATAGGGTCCCAGGCTCCAAGTCCAGTGTACATACCTGAAGAAGGCAACCACCCTGGTTGTCCAGTGGATTCTTTGGGGCGGGCAGGAAAGATCCTCAGTCTTGCCTGCCCGCTGCCAGCGCTGACCCTCCTCTACTGCTGGATCGCTCTTTAAAAATGGCCACCGAGACTTCCAAAGGCAGCCTCGTGAGACTTCTGCTGAAGTCTTGGAGGCCGCCCTTGTAAGTCTCGGTGGCCATTTTGAAGAGCGATGGAGTAGCGCCGCAGGAGAGTCAGTACCGGCAGCGGGCAGGAAAGACTGGGGATCTTTCCTGCCTGCCCCAAAGAATCCACTGGACAACCAGGTTGCCTTCTTCAGGTATGTACTGGACTCAGAGACTGGGACCCTGTAGCTTGCACAGGGCAGAGCAGGGACATGGGCAGGGGAGGAGGAGAAGAGCAGAGCCAGCTTGCCTTGCACCACAGGGGCGGGGAGGGAAAGGGAGGAGGAGAAGAGCAGAGTCAGCTTGCCCTGCACCACAGAATTTCAGTCTTCCTGGAGAGAGTAATGCATTGCCCCCATCCCAGGCTCTCTCCCTGCTATAGCCAGCTCTGCAATTTGGGGGGGCGCAGAGGTGGACCAGGTAGAGAGCCCATGGTGGGGGGGCACACACGCACAGAGGTGGACCAGGGAGAGAACCCGTTGTGGGGGGGGATGCGCGCAGAGGTGGACTGGGGAGTGAGCCTGTTGTGGGGGGGGCGCAGAGGTGGACTGGGGAGAGAGCCTGTTGTGGGGGGGGGGGGCACGCGCAGAGGTGGACCGGGGAGAGAGCCTGTTGTTAAAAATTTACCAGCACACCACTGTATTGGGGTCTAACAAAACACTGCATAGAAAATCCAGCAAACTTATTTCAAAGAATGCTTGCTACAAATAGGCAATTTTGCTTTCTCTATCAACAAGCAAAACTGAATCAGGCACAGACATGGGCGATTCTAATGTTCAAGATTGCTCTATGTTTGCAAGTATTGTTGCATTGTTGAGGAAAGCATATGGAACATGCCTCATCAAATTATATCAAGTCCCTCTGTATATGTCCATGTGGGTGACTGTGTATAGTTGGCCCATTTTCAAACGTGTATTTTCACCAGTTGCCAACACCCCCCTCCCTTCCCCCTGGGTAAATTTGGTCCTGTTCTGTATTGTGTTTTATTTGTGAAGTGTTATTTTACCTCATCATAGACACAGGTACATTCTTGAAACCTTATGTATGATTTCTTTCCAATATCCACTGAACTGCTTGCTGGCTATGCTCATTGGCTACTAGAAAGAACCAATCGGTGTGCAGCAGTGTTCCAGGCTGAAGCAGAATGAGGCAGGTTGTTTCAGATATCTCAATTACTGTATATGTCTAGTAATGCTATAGAAATGATTAGTAGTAATAGTTTTAGGTTTGATAGTACAGACAAGTTGTACATTATAGGGCACATGTTAATTATACACAGGGGATAGTAACGGAAGGTTAGTTTTGAGGATTGGGGGTCAGTCCTACAGCCCCACAATCAAGGCAGCCCAGGGGCATGAATTCCCTAGGATTTACCCAACACATTACAAGCTTGTCCCATATTAAGGGTCGCACATTAGATTTAATTTTCACTTCTTCGTTATCTAAGATTCCTTACATAACGGGAACTAAAAGACTTTTTTGAACTGATCATTTTTTAGAACATATCCAAGGAACATTTTGGATTTCATCAGTTTCTGCTGTGCCGGTCCACAAAAATGGCCAATCTTTGTCCAAATTGCATGTGAATGTCTTTGTGCAAGATTGTAGTTTCCATGTTTTGCTTCTTTGGGATAAAATTTTACAAAAGTTGCAGCTAAGCATCCTCCTTTAACTTCAGGGAGTAAAAATGTTAGCAAAAGACAAGTGGAGGAGTGGTTAGAGCACCAGTCTTGCAATCCAGAGGTGACCGGTTCAAATCCCACTACTGCTCCTTGTGGTCTTGGGCAAGTCACTTAACCCTCCATTGCCTCAGGTACAAACATAGATTGTGACCCCTCCTGGGACAGAGAAATATCCAGTGTACCTCAATGTAACTCACCTTGAGCTACTACTGAAAAAGGTGTGAGCAAAATCTAAATAAATATGCATGATTAGCTATATTGAAAAGATAGGTCAGAAGAGCTGAGAAGCCTTGGGGAGCTAAGAGATCAGAATTCAGTAAAAGCAGGTATATTCATTATACAAAAAAACCCAACATACTAAAGTGGAGGGTATAGCATTGACTAAGCAGCAGAGCCACTATAATAGGGGGGAAAGGGGTTAATTTGTAAAGCAATGTTTTAGGAAAATTGGGGTTTTCTGGGAGTGTTATTGAAATAATTAATGTAATTTAAATGCATTAAAGATTGGGAAAGATAGGACATTTGAGAAAAGGGAGGCAATTGGGGGGAAAGAAAATGTTTTGGAAGCAGGGATTGGATACATGTGCATTGAGAGTGGGGTTAGTATTAGCGGGAGGGAATGAGGGACACTGAGTGGAAAGGAAAAGTTGTGAGAGGAGAGGAGGGTATCTGTGTGGGTGAAATTCATCCACCCGGCCCATCCTGGTGAAAATAGTTTTTCTTTTTTTCTTTATGGTGTTTTGAAATCAGGAAGGTTGTGGGGTGTTAAAATTATTTCTGTAAATTTGGGAAGAATTTCAAATCATATGGCCTAAGTTAGGCCTAGGAATGTTGGTCTTGGTGCATCACCACCATGGGATAGGGCACAACCCTGGGTACTGCAGATCATGGGGTGGGTAATGGGGAAAGTATGATGGGAAGAGGTTAAATGGTGAAGCTAGTACGTTATCGTCTAGGTATATGGCTGGTGAAAATAGTTTATGATAATATGTTTGAAAAAGGTTAAGTTTGTAAAGTTGATGTTTATCAAATAAAGCTGTGACCAGTGTCTTGCCAATTTGAGAAATATAATTGCCTCGTGTGTGTCTTTGGATTTGGGTTTATCTGTGAAGTGGCGAATGAAGCTTGCAAATGCCAATGTTACAGACATTACTTAAAAGAAATGAACAATGCGTAGAAAAAAAACATAACTCCTTTCAAATTTCCCACAGTGATTGTTCTGCCAAAACATTGTTTTGTGTACTATGAGATCTGCCATGACAAACTGTTCGTCTCAGCTGAGCACCTTCTTTGCTGATAAATTTAATAAACTTTGGGCATTCTTTCCTACATCGTTGCCATTGTCATTTCTCGTTGATTCTTTGAAGGAAGAATTAGAGTGCAGAGAACTGCCAAATCTGTTTGAATAACAGCTGGACAAATTTTAACCTCTTAAATAGCTATGGGATTCATTTTTGAAACAGAAAAATGTCCAAAAAGTGACACAAAACGGCAGATGGATGTTTTTTGGCCAACACATCCAAATTGCTATTTTCAAAACTCATTTGTAACATGTTTTTTCTATGCAATTTGTCTGCAGTGCATCCAAATCACAAGGGGGCGTTTTTGGGGTGGGATTTGGGCATTCCCAAAACTTTGGATGATTTTTTACCATAATGGAACAAAACAAAAACATCCAGGGCTAAAAGTTAGACGTTTTGGTCTAGACCTGTTTCAATCATGACTACATCACAAAAAGGTGCCCTAAATGACCAGATGACTTCTTGAGGGATTAAGGCACTGACCCCCTCCCACCTCCTCCCCCCCCCCCCCCACCCCAAAGATGTGGAAGAAACAGTACATACCAGCCTCTATGGCTACTTCAGATGTTATGGCCAATCTTACCAGACCAGCTCTCTGTCAATTTCTAATCTAGCCTTCATCTCTAAATTAGTGGAAAAGACAGTACAAGAACAGTTAAAGGATTTTGTTGATAAGAGGAATCTGGAATCTGTTGCAGCCATGTTAATCAGGATTTTGCGAAGTCCACAGTACTGAAATAACATCGGTATCAATGATTAATGATATTCATGAACATCTCTATAAAAGTCTAGTTGCCCTCATTGTTTTATTAGATCTGTTTTTGGCTTTTGACCATGCGGATCACTGCTTGCTTATTCATCACTTGGAAGAAATAGGGCTTAGTTTACCAATGGTTCTGTTCTTTCCTAGTGGAAAGGTCTTTCTACGTGACACAAATTTCCGATGACTCAAAAGTATATGATTTGCTATGTGGAGTCTCACAGGGTTCTGTCTTGTCTCCTATACTTGTTAATTGACTTTTAAGTCCTTTGGCGCTTCTCACTCACTCACTCCATAGAGGAGTGAGTGAGTGCGCTGTGATTCCAATGAGAAACTTGAGTAAAGAGATGTGTTTTCTAGCCCATTATAAAGCATAAAATTCTACCGCTTTGTCACCCTCTTATCACCATGCATATCTCCCTGTCCCTCACCCACCTGGCTGTCTCCTGGCTCTCACCTAACCCACCCCACCCTCATCCTGTGAGACTGTCACTGAAATGCTTTGAGGTTTCACTTATATATACTGTTGTTTAGCAACATTTGCTTATTTCTGATCTGATGAAGAAGGGTAACCTTCGAAAGCTAATCAAAAATGTATTGTTAGTCCAATGAAAAGGTATCATCTTATTTTCTTTTCTGTGTTTTATTTTATTTCTATTGATTAACAATGAGAAACTTGGAATCACAGCGCACTACTATTCAGATTATATACAGCTCATCACTTATACAGATCTAATCAACCAGATCTCACAGCTTTTTAACAATGGACTCAATAAGATTGTTCTATGGCTACATCATCGTTTAAAACTTAGTAGGATTAAGTCAAAAGTTATATGTCAAAAGTTGTTTTCCCCCAAATTCTATATATGGTGCCTTAAGTTGTGCATTCTAATTTGGCCATGCAGCCAAATCGCATGCACTATTTAATTGATTAACAAGCCAATCAGCACCAATAATTGGTACTTAACAACCAATTTGCGACACTAATTGGCTTAATTAGAATTTAGGCACACTACTACTACTACTTAACATTTCTAGAGCGCTACTAGGGTTACGCAGCGCTGTACAAATACACAACTTTATAGGTGTATTCTATAATGCTGTGTGTATAAATTCTAATGTGCACGGCTGAAAAGGGGGTATGGCCATGGGCGTGGAATGGATGGGTTGTGGGCATTACAAAAAACTATGTACACTGTTATGGAATATACCCAATCTGCACCTAAGTTAGGCGTAGGTATTTAGGCCTGGTTTTAGGTGGCCTAAATGGGTACGCCTCAATTTTAGGCGCATGAATGGCACATGCACATCCTATATAATAATTCACACCACCAACATTCTAATGTGGGACTGCCTGTGTCCGTTGCTCCTGGAGTTGCTGAGCTAGGCTCCGTAGCCAGGATGACGTCACTAACAGCTGATTCCCAGGCAGGGAGAGGAGTAGGGAAACATGCTCCATGTGTTTACCTACTCTCCCCCTGCCTGGGAATCAGCTGTCAGTGCGCTGCTCCCTGCCACTTCAAAGCAAGTGGCAGGGAGCGGCGCATCAAAAAACTACAAGCGCAGCACCACAGAAACACCCCCCTCGGCGCATCACCCAATCCCCCCGGCACATCAAACACCCCCTCCCCCCACCCAAAGCACATCAACACCCCCCCCCCCCCACAGCATCAAACCCCATCGCCACCTGCAGATGCCAGTAGTAACGCTGTCCAGCCGCTGCTGTTTCTCCTGTTGAGCAGCAGTGGCCGCTACAAAAAGAAAAGAAGCGATAAATGTTTTTTAACCCAGCCCAAATCATTCGCAAATGCCCGAGTCTTACAACGCAGTCTCTGCAGACGCTCCTTCTCTCGCCTCCACGTCACTGCCCCTCGAGTAAGATCCCGGAGGAGCGCAGTGACGTGACAGGTGAGAGGAGGAGCGGCTGCAGAGACTGCGTTGTAAGACTTGGGCATTTGCGAATGATTTGGGCTGGGTTTAAAAACGTTTATCGCTTCTTTTCTTTTTGTAGCGGCCGCTGCTGCTCAACAGGGGATGCAGCAGCGGCCAGACAGCATTACCACTGGCAGCTGCGGGTAGCAAGGGAGTTTGATGCGCCGGGGGGAGGGGAGGGTCGCTGGACATGGGTAGCTGGAGGGGGAGGGGAGGGTCGCTGGACATGGGTAGCTGCAGGGGGGGCAGGGGGAGAGGAGGGTCGCTGGGCATGAATGGTTGGAGGTGGGGCAGGGGAGAGGGAGGTGGGGAGGGGGTCCTGAGCCTCACTCACTGTCTCTTACACAAACACACACACACGCTGACTCTGTCTCTCTCTCATTCTCTCTATGATACACACACTCCATCTCTCACACACACTCTCTCTCAAACATACACACTCCGAGGAAAACCTTGCTAGCGCCCGTTTCATTTGTGTCAGAAACGGGCCTTTTTTACTAGTATTCTATAAAGTATGTCTAACTTTAGGCCTACTTTATAGAATAGTGATAAGCATGTGGTTTTTCAGCACCGATTTTTCAGGTGCCATTTATAGAATTTGGTCCATTATGGCTCCTCTTTATCACTTGGCATCACTATTAAAATATTAGGGGTAACCTTAGATCAGAGCTTCCCAAACTGTGGGTCAGGACCCCATATGGGGTCACAAAACACACATTTGAGGTCATGACCTGGGTCGGTTCTCCATAGGTGTACCATTATTCTATACCTTGGGGGGGGGGGCACACAATTTTATTTGACTGCTATCATAGGGTCACAGCCACAAAATGATTGACAAGCACTGCCTTAGATTCATGATTAGCATTTGAATCTCACATAGCTTCAATTACTCACAATTGCTTTGGGATCTTACGTCTTATCAGATCAGTTTGTTAGTATATAGACAAACCTCCATTGCATAAACTAGTTATATGTGCTAATCTGTTTAACAGACTACCTAAATACATTATCAACCATCCACAGACAATTCAGAATGTAGTGATTAGGATTGTTACTGGAATAAGGTGATGTGATTGGGTTATGCCACTACTTAAGGAAGCGCATTGGCTGCACTGCCTATATTGTAGAAATATAAAACTCTGGTTTTTAGCTCATAAAGCATTGCAATTAGGGTAGTCTCAGTATCTGGAAAATCTGTTAATTCTTTGCTGTCCAATGTGATCACTACATTCACAGAGTCAGAATCAACTAGTGAATCTACCATTGTCACAAGCGAGACTGGATTCTACTCAAAAATCAGCATTTTTACAAAATCTGGCTCCTGCTCTATGGAATTAACGTCCCCAAGGTTTGAGGTTAGAAACCCGGTTAGAGCTTTTTAAGAAGGATAAAGAAATAGGTTTTTAAGGCCAAGTCTTATAACCTTCTGACTTTAGGGATTCCATATGGTATAAAACCAGATTAACTAAGATTTGTTTCTCTGCGTTGTTTGTTTTAGAAATAGTTGTGTCTTAAGACTTTTTTTTATAGCGTTTTTGCATAATATATGTTTTGATGGTTTAGGGACTGAACCAGCTTTGAAAAACTGCTTTGACTGGTTTGTGCCAGAAGGGTGGTATCAAATACAAGAAATAGTGCACTGTTGTGGGAATGCTCTGGATGTGGCATACTACTGGATGTGTTTCCAGAGAGAATGCTGTGGATTTGGTATATTAGAGAGCACTATCCCTTCAGAGAACCTTCTGGAAGTGGCAAACTATAGTGCACCATTCCTATGGGAATGCCCTGCATATGGCACACTCTTATCATATTCCTCCATACAGGAATACTATTGTGGTATTCCTGTGAGAATGCCCCCGGATATAGTACATTACTGCAGTGTTCCTACAAGAATGTCTTGGATGTAGCATATTACGGTGCATTCCGACAGGAGTGTCCCAGATCCAGCACATTTTAGTGGTGCGGTTACATTTCCTTCTGCAAAAAATAGCAAAGAGTCTGCCAGTCATCTATTAATGTCAAGGACTGCTGAGAACTCTTGCATACATCCTAGGGGGCTGAAAGAAAATTGTCTTTCAAGGAGGTGATTTTGAAGAAAACCTTGATTGATTCTATTGATTCAGCAGGTATTGTCATTTAAAAACTGTCAAGCTGCTGCTCTATGAGCTCCTTCTTTTCATGCTAAGCATACGGCCTTTCTGACCTCTGGATCCCCAGATACTGAGAGGCAAGCCAGTGAACCCTAACATCCTCCCCCCCCCCCCAACAAACACACGTGCGACCCATCAGCTCACTCAGACCCAGTCAGGATAAGCACACTCCTCTTCTCTAGAAGGTGAATTACTCTCAGTCTTTAGGTATCTGTGACACAGCTGAAGCAGAAGAGAGAGTGACCTAGTGGTTATATCAATGGGCTGGGAACAAGGGCAACCAAGGCTCAAACGCACTTCTTTCACTAGCATTTCTACAACCGTGGGCAAGTCACTGTATCTTCCATTGTCTCGGGAACCTACATGGAAGGCAATCTATAACAGTACAGTGCACCTATATTTAGTTGCCTACCTTTGTTTAATCTCTTAATATACTGCCCTTCCAAATAAATAATCAGAGTGACTGACAAACTAATCATGATATAGCTAGAAAGAGCTACAATCTATAGAGATATGACAGAGGAGATGGATGCAGAAAATGCCCAGGAGGGTGGGAACTCTAGGCTTACTTCAGTTCCTGAAGGCGGTACTGCATTGTGCCCGCCAATCCTGGGATGGCGAGAGAGAAAAGGTGTGATTCAGCATGGATTTGAACTTTGGGTAGGACAGTTCCCTGTGAAGAGAAAGGAGTGCATTCCATAGAAAGGGGGAAAAGCAAAAGAAGGTGCTTTGGTTGAAGCAGGTTTAAAACAGAAGACTGAGAGAATAGAGAGGTGGTGTTCTGTGACAGAGCGAAGGAATCTAATGAAAATATAGGGCAAAATAATTGACACAGGTATGCTATCCTACCTTGTGTGTAGTGCTTTGTGAGTTAGAGTGAGAATTTTGTGTTGTATCCTGAAGAGAATAGGGAGCAGTGATACCTACTTTCCTTTAAAGCAGGGGTTCAATGTCAGTCCTTGAGGGCTGCAACCCATTTGGGTTTTCAGGATTTCCACAATGAATATTCTTGAGATCTATTTGCACACGGTGGAGGCAGTGCATGCAAATAGTTCTCATGCTTATTCAATTGGGAAATCCTGAAAACCCAACTGGGTTGTGGCTCTTACGGACCGACATTGAGCACCCCTGCTTTTATAGAATACTAGCGCCACAGATAAAGTGCTCACTCACCTATAATTTAGGCATGAGCACTTACATAGGAAAATATAGACAGATAAAGACCATATGGTCTATCCAGTCTGCCCATTCATGCCATCTATTCTCCCAATCACTCCCATAGTGATCCTATGTACTTGTCTCAAACTCTCTTGAATTTAGATAATGTTTTCATCTCCACCACTTCCACCAGGAAGCCATTCCATGAATTCACCAGCCTTTCCATGAAGATGTATTTCCTCAGGTTACTCTGAGCATATTCCCTTTCACCTTCATCCTATGTCCCCTCATTCCAGAGCTTCCTTTCAACTGAAAGAGGCTCGCCTTCTGTGAATTTATGCCACACAGGTTTTTAAATGTCTTTATCATATCTACTACTACTGTTAGCATTTATATAGCGCTACCAGACGCACACAGCACTGAACATTTGACATAGAGAGACAATCCCTGCTCAAAGAGCTTATAATCTAGGTAAAACAGACAGACAAGACATTACGGGCAAGGGAATTACAGGGTAAAGAGGAACAGGGAGGAGGATAAATGGGTGGTGGCTAGGAGCCAAAGGCAGCAGTCTACTTTCTCTATTTTCTTGGCCTGTAAAACCCTCATTTTCAGCTGCAGAGCTGGTATAAATGCTTGTGCCTAATTTGCTAAAACACACACATAAATTAGAGTACTCTATAAATTTATGCTTGTAACTCTGCCCACCCAAGAGTGTGCCCACCTTCAAACTATGCACCATGGCATTTAGACACCTTTTACTAGTATTCTGGTCATTTGCGTTCATACCAGGCACCTAAATATTGATGCCCACTTTATTTATTTATTTATTTGCATCTGTACCCCACATTTTCTGATCAAATTGTTGGTTCAATGTGGCTTACAGTTTACAACAATTAAAGCATTTTCCATTGTCGTTAAAAGTCAACGTGCGCTTTGTTCAGTTTCTGTTAGTGATTCAAGTTTAATGGTGTGTTGGTTGATGTTCAGTTTTGCTGAATTATCCTCAGGGTATAAGCTGAAGGGACATGTCCTGCTTGTTTCTAACAGTGTTGTCCACTGCCTTGAGCATCATATGGAAAAGGAAGTTTAAATAAATGAAACCAACTGGACTATTGCAACTCTCTACACGCTGACTTGCCACTATGCTCCATTAAACACCTTCATTTAGTACAGTCTACAGTCTTACAGTCTGCTGGCCAAACAGGAGAAATACATTTCAGACATATATAAGACAGGAAAATATCCAATACATTTTACAGGCTTAACATACATTGTTTCTTCACATACACCTAATAAGCATGCATTAGAACATTCAACTAACATAGATATGATGCTAAAGATTTTCTACAATACAACTTACCATATAGCTGAGGGACCAACAGCAGATATATGATGGAAACAAGATGCATGGTACAGTTGGGATAATCCGATGGTTAACTAAACTCAAGGCATGTTCTTTGTATAGTTAAGCAAGAGATAAGGAACTGATCTAAGTTACAGTGTGTAGCAAGCTAGCCCAGGTGCAGAATGAGTGTATAGTCAATCACCCTATGGATTAAAGGCTTGGGAGAAAAGCCAGGATCTCACCTGCTTCCTGAAGTAGAGGTAGTCTCCAGTTATATGTAGCCCCTCTGGGAGTAAATTCCAGAGCGTGGGAGCTACCCCTGAGAAGGCTCACTGGCGGGTATCACATTGTACAATTTCTTTTGACGATGTAACAGATAGTGATGATCCTTGAGAGGACCTTAGAAGTCTTAAAGGTGTATAACGGGCATAGAGTTTTAAACTTAGCCCTTTAAGGTACTGGTCTCCTTTCCCTTTCTCTTCCTTCTGTCATTCTTCTGGACATTACTCATGCCTCTGCCTTCAGTTATATCAGTCCTATGCTCTTGAAGTCACTCTTCCTGCAGATTCACTCTGAACCTTTTTTTCATTGCTTTTAAAACTGCACTCAAAACTCATCTTTTCAGACTGGCTTTTCCATCTCTTAGTTGTCTTCCTGCCTCTTTTCCTTATTTTGTACCTTTTACCTTTCTCTTCTCAGCTATCTACAGATTTATATTGAACCCTGCTTAGATATCATTGTTTTTGGTCCCTTGCAGTATATCAAATTAACAAATGATGATGATAATGATATGCACCAGTGAATGCATCCCAAGCCCACAGCATTAAAGGGAAGAATTCTACCAGATGGCAGTGTACGAAGGAAGAGCGGAACTTGGGGGTGATTGTGTCTGATGACCTTAAAGCTTCCAAACAGGTGGAAAAAGCGACAGTCAAAGCCAGAAGGATGCTTAGGTGCATAAAGAGAGGGATGACCAGCAGGAAAAAACGAGGTGATAGTGCCATTGTATAAGTCTCTGGTGAGGCCCCATTTAGAGTACTGTGTGCAGTTCTGGAGACCGCACCTACGGAAAGATATAAACAGGATGGAGTCGGTCCAGAGGGCGGCTACAAAATTAGTAAGCGGTCTTGAACACAAAAAATATAGGGACAGGCTTATGAACCTCAACATGTATACGCTGGAAGAGAGGAGACATGATAGAGATGTTCAAATATCTCAAGGGCATTTATGTACAGGAAGTGAGCCTTTTTCAACTGAAGGAGAGCTCTGGAATGAGGGGCATACGATGAAATTAATACGAAATAGGCTTAAGAGTAATCTAAGAAAGTATTATTTCACAGAAAGGGTGGTGGAGGTGTGGAATGGCCTCCCAGTAGAGGTTGTGGAGTCGAGGACTGTGTCAGAATTTAAAAAGGCATGGGATAAGCATGTGGGATCGCTTAGGAAAAGGAATAGTTAGGAGTGGATGGGCCATATGGCCTTTATCTGCCGACATGTTTCTATGTTTCTATCTAAGCTATGACTCTGGAATGACCGTGCCCATGAGTGTTCCGCCCTCTTCATCATTCGCAGAATGGATAAGACCAGGAATCAGCTTCTTATCTGAAAGAACACCTCAGCATCATAGTATCCTCACCACTATGCGGAGACACTGAGGTCAGAACTGGCTCAGAAGGGAGAGTTTCTCCTAACACTGTTTTGGGACCCTGTGCGGGCCAATGCAGAAAGCAAGTGCAGACAGCAGTGTGTGGTTAATATGATGTCTGTGCACAATTTTCTGGGCACACAATGCAGAAAAGGGTCCTCTGCAGACTCTATCCCTGCATAAAACCTTGCATGTGACAACAGCGCAAAACATATTTAAAAACAATGGTAATAAAATCAATAGCTATTCTGCCCCGATGTAAAGAAGTATGCAGAAGACTTTAGGGCACACTGTGGGAACTTGAATGCCAGGACTGAGGAGGCGCAGAAGGTTTTGAACACTCTTCTGTAGTTGTGGGGATTAATGCCTGTTTCTTGTTGTTTGCGCTGCAAATATAACAGTAACCGCAACTTTTTTCATGGCTTTTATGAAGAGCTTGGGTAACAAAAAGACAAAATGGGGTATAAGACAGTTCTGCGCGCAGGTCTGAACAGAAAAAAAAAATTGGCATCTGATTGTGTTGTAATTTTTATATACAGAAATTTTTGTGATGTCAATTTGTATGCACAGAATAACATTTCAAACACATGCACGGCTGTATGCTGGATTGTTGGTTTTGTTTTGGGTGTTTTGTTTTCTTTTTTTCCTTGAACATGCACACAGTACTAGCTGCTCATAGCAAACAATCTTGTGTGCATGCATCTAGTGCACTGTCTGATTTGCGCACAAGCTCTGCATACATCTAATATGTATATAATTAGCTTATTGCATTTGCGAGCAAAAATCAGTTTCCAAACTCATTAGGAAGCTTGATATACCACCCTAGGGAGGGCCATCAGAGCAGTTTATAATATAAAATTAATAAGTAATGGTGAAAACAGAAAGGAATTCCACTGAAGATAGGAGAGAAAAGATCAAGGGAGAGAAGAGAGGGAAGGGAGAAGAGGTAGGTCATACAAAAGTAGGAGAGGACATCATCACGTGGCAGCAATCGGGCCAGTAGGCAAGGAAGTGTGGCAGGAGTCAAAGGCCATCATGTTTGTGTTAGAAGCTGTGCTCTCATACATCAGCTTTCTGCATCGGACCCTGGACCAGTACTGGCTCATAACACCATTCTGGGACACTGGTGGGTCAATGATCAAAAGCCCCACGCTGTTCCAAACAGTGCTTTAAAAATAGCGCTGGAACAGCGTGGAGCTTTATTGAACATATGATCAGAGATAACTGCATGCAAATTTAAGCACGCAATTCTCTCTGATCATGCTGTTTGGCAGGTCTGGGCTGTGAAAAGCTGCCTGCCCAGAAAATGTGGTGCCCAGCCCTGCCCCCCCCCCCCCGGTGCATCCTGGGATGAGCTGGGCGGGGCTTCATATAAGGCAGTTTCTCAGTTAATACTAGCCAAACTTGCCAGGGTTGCGGTTAAGCCGCCGAATTGGGCGGCTTTTCGGAAACGGCTGCGGGGAATTTTCTAATCGCATGGGTTGCAGGGATTTGGGCGGGTTTTCGAGCGGCCGCGGTGTGGGATTGGGTGGGTTTTCACGGCCGCCGATTGGCCGGTTTTCCCGCTGCCGGGGCTTCTATTGGTCCATTTTGGTCCAATACAAGCTTTTCCGGGGCTTCTATTGGTTCAATTTGGTCCAATAGAAGGCTTCCAGGGGCGGGGTTGACGTCAGGGATGACGTCGGGGGCGGGGCTAGTGATGCGGGAGGCGGGGTTAGGTGACGCAGGGGGCAGGGTTCGGTGACGCGGGAGACGGGGGTTGGCTGCGGGCGGTTTTTGGGCGGATTTACGACTGGTTTTGGGCTGGGAAAATTTTTCCCAGCTGGCAACCTTGGTACTGGCTCAGAGGGTAACACACTCCCTAACACCTTTCCTCTGAACCTGCACTGATTCAGAGGAATGAAATCTTCCCCCCCCCCCCCCCCCCCCCCCCAAGGTTTTGTAACATCCCTTGCCACAGTCTTCAGAGTTCCTGGAAGATCTTGCACTCTGAATTCTCACAGGGAGGTACTTGGTCTGTGAAACTCTTATTTTCAGACTACTCCTTCTCCCAGTGTTACTGTGCTTCTTAATACAAACTGCTGGCTGTGTATTTGCTGATAACTTCTGAATATGCACTTTTCAAAATATTGTTCAATTATTCAAAAATGTGTTTGTCCTGCTCAAACAAAAGGCTCGGCTTCAGCATATCTCCTGCATTAAAAGAGAATGCAGTCTTTGCTAAAACATGAAATCAATTATCACTCACCATCTCTCTACAGCTCCCGTCTGGCAGCATTTCTACCCACCGTCATTTTGACTTTAATTAAAACAATAATGTTCAGGCACCGAAAGCATAGCTTCTCTCCCTGCCTCATTCTTCCCTGTTGTAAGCCACATACTCATGTCATACCTGAGATGGGAAAAGACCTACTTTCAACAGCTGCGTAGCCGCATCCACCTTGGCATAAGCACAACCAAGTCAACTGGGGGATGCTGCTATGTCGATCACCATCAGAAGCCTAGACTGTACCCCACTGAATCCCCAATGCAAAAAAACCCACCCTCTTTACTGTTTAAGTCATATGTCCTCTTCCGTTGAGTCTGTACTCCTCACACCAGTGCTTTTGAATCATTATGTGGCTGTGACCCCATGATCGCTGCCAAATAAAAATGTGTGACTCCTGGAGGTGCAGAATAATGCCACACCGATAAAGAGCCCACTTAGGTCGTGATACCACAGGTTTTGTGACTCCATTTGTCTCTGCTTTAAATTCACCCTCTGTCAAGTCTTTCTCCTTTTTCTTGTGTGTCTGACCTCTCTTGACAGCACCATGTTTCTTTTATTCAGGGGCCCTTTTACTAAGCCACGTGGAGGGGCATAATCGAACGCCGGCAAAATAGATCGCCGGCAATCTATTTTGGCAGCAGCGCAACAGCTGGCCGGAACCGTATTATTGAAAAAGATGGCAGGCCATCTCCCGATTTATGTCGGAAGATGCCCGGCGATCACTTTCGAAAATAAGCCCGATAGGCGCCTTTGCATGCCCAATGCACGTCACACCGCTACCGCGTTGCCTGGGCAGTAATTTCATTTTTTATGCACGTCCACTATGTGCGCCGGAAAATCATTTTCTGGCACGAGGCACTAACTGGGAGGTAAAAGGCATTCTACACGTGTAGACCATTAACGCCCAGTTAACGCATGAGACCTTACCGCTAAGTCAATGGGTGGCGGTAAGGTCTCAGACCCAAAATAGATGCACGGCAATTTTCATTTTGCCTCACGTCCATTTTCGGCCAAAATTTTTAAAAGGCATTTTTTTTACAGGTGCACTGAAAAATAGATCTGCGCATGTCCGAAACACATACCTACACTAGCATAGGCCATTTTTCAGCACACTTTAGTAAAAGGACCCCTCAATCTGTAAAGCTACAGAATGTGATAAGTGTAGGGCAATACACATCCAGTCAGTCACGTTTTCAGGATATCCCAAATGAATATGTATGAATGGCTGGCAGCTTGTAGGCCTGTGAATTCCTCTGCACAGAGCTGATTACAATGATAGTGCTACTGTATGTGATAAGGACCTTTGCAAGCCTCTCTCTGTGGAAGTGATGGAGTTGATATTTTGAGTAGTCTTTGTCATGCTGGTGATCTTCTTTGCACGTTTTGACCTGTGATTTTTCTCTGACTTGGGCTAGCTGCTTGGTGTATTCACGGGTCTACATCACCTCTCAGTTGTTCATCTCTCTGCTCTCTGAGCAATCCAATCCACTGGCAGAATGCAATTTTACAAAAGCTAATAAGACCTACAAAATTTACAGCTTGACTTTGTGAAAAATCTGAAAGATTCATTTTGCCCCCTTTTGCTCTGCTGATTTATTGTCCCCCACACAATGTAATAAAGATGAGAAGAAATTGGGTTCCTTTGCATGACACAGAACTACCTCCCCCTTCTTTCCTGCAAAAACATTAAAGATTCTAAGAAGGGAGGGATTTTTCTTCAGTAGATGTGTGACTGAGGTATGTGTACAGCAGGGTCAGAGCAAAGGGTATTAGGTGCCCTACATCAATTAACTTTTAGGCCACTTGACCTCTGCCACCCCCACCCCCCAATCAAGATCACCCATATAATTTGGGCAAATGGGCTATTTGAAAACTGCTCACTTTAGTTGCTGGTAAAAGTATCTCCTTTTGAGCTGTTTGGTGGCTCTCACTCCCCCCCCCCCCCCCCCCAAAAAAAAAAGAAAAGAAAAAACAAATCTGCTGTCTTAGGCAACTGCCTAGTCCTACCTAATGTTTGAATTGACCTTGGTGTACCATATTCATACAGTAACAATCTGAATTTGGCACTCATGCTATGGTGGTACACAGCTTGATCTATCTGCACCTACAAGGGGAGGAGTCAATGACCCCTACAGTTCTTGGGTGACCTCTTCCATGATAAATAGACACATTATAGAAAGGCCCTGACCTCCCCTGCCCTCTTTAACCCCTAAATTGTAGAGCTTTTGAGTCTGATGTTCTTCTGGTATTTCACTTATTCAGGATGACAGGGTCACAGCAGAGGAGAAACATTCCTATAACAAAAGGTATTTCTCACAGCAGTGACGATAAAGAATAAGACAGAGCCCCCCCCCCCCCCCCCCCCCATATTCAAAACCTTTTAACCATCCAGAAATGGCACCTGGCTGGTTAAATGGCATTTAACAGACCAGTTATCCTCCGTTGAATATTCCCATAAGTACATAAGTATATAAGCATTGCCATGATGGGAAAGACCAAAGGTCCATCAAGCCCAGCATCCTGTTTCCAACAGTGGCCAATCCAGGTCACAAATACCTGGCAAGATCCCAAAATCCTGGTTAGCACCTAGGAGATAACCGGCTATATCGCAAAATATAGCCGGCTATCACCAAATATTCAATTTATATCTGGCTATTGTAAGCATCGACATCAAATTGCTTAAATAGTTGCTATATCTTTAGCCGGTTTAAAGTTATCTGGCTATCTTCGAATAGCAACTTAGCCGGTTAACTTTAAACCGGCTAAAGATAAATCAGATTTTCAATACCAGTCACCGTAAATGGCCCAGCACTGAATATCCGAGCTGACCGCCGACCTTGGGAGTTAGCCGGGTTCCCTCCCTCAGTCTGAATATCGGTCCCAGAGAGAACAAGGTACTGTGTGTGTTTGCAGAGCTGCCAAGTTACCTAGTTCCAGGAGGGGGTCTTGGTTTTAAAGATGCACCCTAAGCAGTGTGGTATTTGTATTTCCTGATTATACCCACTGAAATCAATGCAGTGGCTGCTGCTGCTGTCATAATGCTTCGGGATGAAGTGGTTAGAAATTCAAGACTGCTCTATAACCTCCCTCCTGGAACTGGGTTAAGTTGGAAGCTCTGTGTCTGTGTGTGTATGTATTACTTTGGCACTATTGCCAACTAGGGCCCAGATGCACAAAACTTTAACAACCCTTTAACGACCCTTTTTCGAAGAAATCGCCAACCATTTCATGTACTAAAGCCCATTTTTCGAGGACCGTAGCAGCTAACGAAAATGGAATGCAGATGAGCAATCAGTGTAGAAACCCTTTTCAAATGACATGCACTAACCTTTTCCAATTGGTTTAACGAAGGAAAACGCCGAGAAATCTAACGAGAGGTCTGAACCTGTCGTTAGGGCTCTCCGGCTAAAAACTGTAATGTCAAACTCAAAAAAGAACCAATTGCAGCGAAGCAGATACGCGAGACGTGCTGTGATTGGACAAAAACACGTTGTAGCTGTATCGTAGCCTGTTTAGCTTTTAATAAAGCTTATAGATAACGTGTCATAACCACGTTAATGCAGCGCGTGCACTGCAGACAGACGCAGTATATAAGCGTTGGTACGCACGTGTGTCATTGGAGAAGTCATGGCTGCCAGAGGGAGAAAGCCCAACTTTTCAGACCTTGATGTCCTCTGGCTTGCTCAGCTTTTCACGATAAACAAGAAGCGTCTTTTCCCCCGTGCAGGGAGAAGGAGGAACATCGGGAGGATGGACAAGGGCTGGGAAACGCTTCAACGCCTGTTTAATAAGCGGTCATCCTATTCCGGGGCAGAGAGGGTGTCCGTTCGCGTGGGGGGGGGTGGAGGCCACACGCTTTCCGAATGGACCAGTGCGCATGCGTTCCGTACGCCGCTACGGCACATTAGCGAAACTTTCAGGAATCAGGGTTTGCAATACCGCACCAAACGTTTTGGGGCTGTGTTTTTGGAGCATGCTTCGTTATTTGAGATTCGGTAAGGGTTTTAACGTTTCTGATTTTTTTACGTTTGCTTGATGCATCTCCCCCTAGGAGCCATAATCCACTTGATGGGGGCAGGGTGGCACAAGCAGGACCCCCTGATGCAAACGGAGAGATGGTAATGTAATTGTTTTTAAATAATGTTAATGGTTTTACAATAAAAACAATAGACTTGCATCTTGCCATATAATTGCCACAGAATCTTGAAACTTATGCCACAAAAATCCAGGGGTGTGAAGACTACAATGTAGCAAACCCATTGCAATCACATTGGAATAGAGCAGTATAATGTGCCAGGTTCAGGGCACAGAGATGACTAAGAGGGGGCATAATCAAAAGGGAGGCCGAAGTTTTTCTGAGGACGTCCTCGCAGGATGTCCCGGTGAAAGGGCGTGGAAACCCACATTATCGAAACAAGATGGGCATCCATCTTTCATTTCGATAATACGGTCAGGGACGCCCAAATCTGGAACTTTAGGTCGACCTTAGAGATGGTCGTCCTTAGACTTGGTCGTTTCTGATTTTAGGCGATAATGGAAACTAAGGACGCCCATCTGAGAAACGACCAAATCCAAGCCCTTTGGTCGTGGGAGGAGCCAGCATTCATAGTGCACTGGTCCCCCTGACATGCCAGGACAGTAACCAGGCACCCTAGGGGGCACTGTAGTGGACTTCAGAAATTGCTCCCAGGTGCATAGCTCCCTTATGGTGTGTGCTGAGCCCCCCCAAAACCCACTCCCCACAACTCTACACCACTACCATAGCCCTTATGGGTGAAGGGGGCACCTATATGTGGGTACAGTGGGTTTCTGGTGGGTTTTGAAGGGCTCACATTTACCACCACAAGTATAACAGGTAGGGGGGATGGGCCTGGGTCCGCCTGTCTGAAGTGCACTGCACCCACTAAAACTGCTCCAGGAACCTGCATACTGCTGCGATGGACCTGAGTATGACATTTGAGGCTAGCCTAGAGGCTGGCAAAAAATATTTTTAAAGAATTTTTTTGAGGGTGGGAGAGGGTTAATGGCCACTGGGGGAGTAAGGGGAGGTCATCACCGATTCCCTCCGGTGGTCATCTGGTCAGTTCGGGCACCTTTTCATGATTTGGTTGTAACAAAAAAAGGACCAAGTAAAGTCGTCCAAGTGCTCATCAGGGATGCCCTTTTTTTTTTTTTCAATTATGGGTCGAGGATGCCCATGGGTTGGGCACACCCAAGTCCCACCTTCGCTACGCCTCTGACACGCCCCCAGGAACTTTGGTCATACCCACAATGGAAAGCAGGTGGGGATGCCCAAAATCGACTTTTGATTATCCAATTTGGGCGACCCTGGGAGAAGGACACCCATCTTCCGATTTGTGTCAAAAGATGGGTGTCCTTCTCTTTCGAAAATAAGCCTGTAAGTTACCCATAGACCAATGCTCAGAACTCCAGCACTATAGCGAACAGCGGCCAGGAATAGTGCAAGAACAGAACAGAAAAATAGCTCCCCAATGCTCAATACTAATTACATGCAAATAATATGCACACTTGTGAGTCCGAAAGTAAGGTGGAGGAACATGCCTGGTGCATGCACACATGAGTTTCACGATAAGCGCGGTTATTGTGCGCATATGGCAGGCAATTCCGGAAGTGAAGCATACATTGGTGTTGTTCCTCTGTGTCTTTAAATATAAGCCTTTCAAATTTTTTTTCCACTGAAGGCTTATATTTAAGCACAGAAAACAGGTGCCATGTGTTTTCATTTCCAGCGTTTCTCAACCTTACACATGTGTTTCTCATTCCCAGCACTTAGAGGCTTCCAGGGACTTCCTTCTGCTTCCAAATTCAATCAAAACCATCAGATTCTAAGGAGAAAATCATGGGAAATCCTCTCTTCAAACACCCTAATGCCAGCTTGGAGTTGGCATTAGATTTCCAGTGGTAAGGACAGCTTTGTTTTATGTGCTGTTTTTTGAGCATTGAGGAGAGAATAGGAAATTACCTCATTAACATTCATTTGATTACATTTAAATACTATTTGCACTAATCTTTGGCATGCACGTTGTTTCCCACACAAGAGCCCTAGTGCCTGTGTTAGGTTCTGAGCTTATATCCCAAAACAGTGTACGATTTGTAGTGCCCCGTCCTGCCCTTTGAAATCAGTGCTACAAGTCCCACAATGCACCTGGACGGGATGGTCAGTAATCCAGGACTGCCCAAAATCTCCAGCCTGAAATTGGTTTTAGCATCTCTGAGGGCATTTTCCATTGGGTTAGATCGTTAGTGATCGTCCTCTCGTCTGTCTATGCACGGGCCCATTCTGACTCCAGGCTTTACTGTGAACCTTTTCCAAATTCCACTGGCTTCTGACTTTTGTAGCTCAGCCAGCTTTAAAGTGGATGTAATGTACACCCCCCTTTAGATGCTACTTGTTAATCCAGCATTAATTAACATGCTTTTGTCTTCAAGTGTTACCCAATTATTTGGTATCAAGTTTTAAAGGGTTTTTATTTTTGTTTTCAAACCTTGCAGTTTGCAGATAAGATTTTCATTTACCCCCTAGTGACATCAATAGCTAAAGAAAACTGAGAGAAAAGAAAGACACAGAAACTTAGCTGCAGTTTTAAAGGGACTGAAAGGAGGGAAAGAATCTCTCTCTGGGAAGTGAGGTAGGAGGATGAGCTGACATTGTAAAAAATCTCCAGCACAGCTGCCTATTGTTATCTCATCCCTGAATGTTATTTGAATGTGAATGGCACTGTATCAGAACCACCAGGGGAGCAGGTGCTACAGGGAGAGTTGTGCTTATTCCTGGTCTTTGCAAAAAAAACAGCACCACGGGCCTTTAAAAATGGAACACAGTTCTTTAATGAATGAGCCTTGACAAAAAGACCCCACGTCTCATGTAGTAAAAGCTACAAAGCACCAAGGCACTTTTCATTTTGATACAGAAAGTGAAAGTGCCTTGGTGCTTTGTAGCTTTTACTACATGAGACGTGGGGTCTTTTTGTCAAGGCTCATTCATTAAAGAACTGTGTTCCATTTTTAAAGGCCCGTGGTGCTGTTTTTTTTGTTTGGACTTTAGTTTGTACTTTGTTCCCTCTCTTTTGTTACATTATATTCCTGGTCTTTGAACATACTTCCCAGTGCTTTGTGGGATATGCAGTCCTTGGAGGTTCCAGGTAAACTCATCACGACTGCATCATGCGGCAGGATAAGGAGGTTAGAAAGTCGGGACCAGGCTGAAGGGCTTTCCATGAAAAAGTGCATCTGTTAATGCGCTTTCTATAGTAATCTCTATTTCCCATCACAGGAATCATATTTTCTGATAGCTACTACTACTACTACTATTTAACATTTCTAAAGCGCTACCAGGGTTACACAGCACTGTACAATCTAACAAAGAAGGACAGTTCTTGCTCAAAGGAGCTTATAATCTAAAGGACAAAAAAAATGCAATCAAATTGGGGGCAGTCTAGATTTCCTGGATAGAGGTACAATGGTTAGGTGCCGAAAGCGACATTGAAGAGGTGGGCTTTGAGCAAGGATTTGAAGATGGGCAGGGAGGGGGGCTTGGTGTATGAGCTCAGGGAGTTTATTCCAAGCATAGGGTGAGGCGAGGCAAAAAGGGCAGAGTCTGGAGTTGGCGGTGGTGGAGAAGGGTACTGAGAGGAGGGATTTGTCCTGTGAGCGGAGGTTACGGATAGGAGCGTAAGCGTCTCCAGGAAGGAGACTTTTTTTGGCCAGTCCTAGTTTTGTATTTACATTCCAAAGCACTCTGGGATTTGTAATCCCTGAGTCTACCCATTAAAATCCGTACTACCAATTCTATAATGAAATGGGGTAACTTTTCAGCGCCATCAGCAGCCAATTCTCAGAATCTAACGACAGCGCTAGAGCCGATTAGTCCAGTATCCTGGCAGAAACCCTGTTGGAAGCAGGATACTGAGCAGTGAGGATGCACAGTATGTTCAGAGGTGCTCTAGCTCGGGAGACAACATGGGCGACAAACATTACCACAAATAGCATGCAAATGTAGTCGAACCAGTGATAATTAGGTCATTACCTATTCCTTCCCAATGCTGAGAGAGCACTGCACAAAACAACGCCGCCCTTACTGCCAAAAACCTAATGCCTGCTCGGAGCTGCTGTTAGGGTATCTGACGAGATAATACAGGCAACCATGACACTCTGACCCCTTTCTTGCGGGACTTCCAAAAGCCTTTACAAATCCAGATACATTACATCCGCAGGTAGTGGGGGAATGAGTTCCCCCACTCCATAAGAGTAATCCACAGCCACACTTGGCTTTCTGCCAACCCCTCACCCCACGATGGGACCCTTAGCGCAAACCCCGGTGAGTATAATCATGGAGCAAAAATTCTAAACTGCTATGAACTAAAAGATCAAGACCAGATTGGGCCAAATTCTCCTTCCCAGAACTATGTACCTGGCAGCCCTGAGCCAGCTCCCCTCCTCAGACAGCATCACAGCTGTAGTTTGAGCCTTTCCAAAATACTGGTTGTGGAGGGAGCGAGGCCAGACCCAACAGAAAGGAAGATGCGGGAGAAGCCCCCAGAATGAGGCTGCCCACACTAATTCTCTGCCCAAAATAAGCAAACCGGCTAATTGCAGGCAAGTGAGCGACAGCATCAGCAGGCTCCAGCAGGGTTTCCCCACAGGCCTTCGCACTCCTGCACTGAAGCAGAAGGTACAGCACCAAGGAGGTCAGATTGGGCCACAAAGAGAGGGAGGAAACCCCCAGCACCACAGAGGCAGAGGGAAAAACCCACCACCCAGAAATCACTAAGAGGGGCATCCGGCTGACCCTACCTGGGTGTTACTGCTCCCTCCCAGAGGCACGAGGGGAGTCCAGAGGCATACCCAACTGGGCAAGCTCTGACAAGAGCAGGCACACCAGAGAGAGCACTGGGCTGTGTCAGACCCTCCCACCCCCGTGTAGGAGAATTAATTCAATGGTTTCTTATGGCTTTCTGCCTTGTTATGATTTCTCACTGGATTCAGACAAAATATCCTGCAGACTCTGGGATGATTGTCAGTACTGAGTCAGCTCTAATTGTGTTTGCAAACAGGATTATAAATGGATCTGTAAATTAAGCAAATTCCCTTGCCCAGCTGCCTTCCAGTAGGTAGTTTCACTCTGGCTCATCACATGCAAGGGACCCTGGTCACTGGCTCCGGAGGTAGCGGCTCCAAATTATCTTGAGGAGGCAGATGGACAGCATATATCATGAGAGCCAGCTATACCTGGCATCCCCCAAGCTGGCTCACAGGTAGAGAAAGAAGCCAATGGGCTGAGAATGGAACCTTCATGACAGGGGATAGATTCTCAACCAGAGGTCTTTTGGAAGGCACCTCCCTTTACCCCACCAATCAGCACCAAGGGGTCAGAAAAATAACTTCCCAATACTCTATGCTAACAGCACACATACAGTATAAGTTGCATGCTGTTAGTGTTGAGCATTGTGAATCTTTCTCTGCGCTGTTCCTGTGGTATTTCTCAACGTGGTTCCATCCAGCACTGGCATTCTGAGAAACAGCCCCTTACTAAACTCCTGATGGCCTGGGGATCATCTAACTCCAGCAGCTGCTTCTGGGAGATCTTTTATCATTAGCACTGAGGTTTTTTTGTTAATTACCTTGTAATCAGTAACGAACCCTTGAAAAAAGACAGTCCAGTGTGGGGGGTCTTAGTATTGGAATAGCAGGGATGCTGCAGGGTAAAGTGATGTTCACTGACAAGAGTCAACATTTTGCTCTCTCCCTCCCTTACTCTGCAGCAAGTCTCACTCTTTCCCCGTCCTTTTCGGCGTCTCAGGGGAGGGGCCCTTTGGAGAGTGTAGAAATTGTATTGTAAAACCGTGCTTATCAATCTTTTTGTGGCCACGATCCCACCCACGGTCAAATAAAATTGTGTGGCCTCCTGGAAGTGCAGAATAATGATGTAGCTATGGAGAGCCCACCCAGGTTGTGATCACAAATGTGAGTTTTATGACCCCATTTGTCGTGGTGATCCACAGCTTAGGGAGCTAGTCATAGAGACTGAGTGGTGGTCAGTAGCCAGTTCTGCCACGGTCTTCCATTCTCACCAAGGATGGGAATATTTCAGACTTTAGAAGTGATGGTAAACTTTTAAGCAGGCGAAGAACACAGCCCCTCTGCAAATCTGAATAATATTAATATAGTGCCAGCGTTCCAGGGGAATATTAATATTAATGTACAAAAAGATCAGCTTCAGTCTTAGGCAGCAGCATAAAAATACCCTTAATGGAAAATGACGGAAGGCAGAAGCCACAGAGAATGTTAATGGGTTGGCCAGTCTATGAAGGTGGCGGGGAACAGGATCCTGAATCACACGCCTTGCTGGAGCTGTCCTCACTTCTCTACAAGATAGCTCTATCCTGCTGCTTCCAGAGCCCTGATCTGCAATTCAGCAGAGAAAACCTTAAAAGCCAACAAAAGGGAAAAATCATTGGAAGAGAGCTGCTGAGCCCTAAGCCATGACTGGGGCCTGCCTGTGTAGCCACCGGCACAGACACTGCCTTTACTAACACTAGAGTCCATTTAAAGCTGCCAAGTATACAGTGTTTATTAGGTATGTGTTAATTAACTGGAAGAGTAGCTGAGGTGTGCAGAATACTGCCAGCAAGGCAGAGCTCCTTCCAGTCTGCACTGAGGGAGAATGGGGAAGGATAGAAATAGCTGAGTCCAGCTAGAAGCTACCATCCCCCCCCCCCCCCCCCCCGAAATTCTCTAAGAAGCAACAGCATTTACAAGGACATTAAGCCTGACTCTGGTTTATCATAGGTACATAAGTAATGCCACACTGGGAAAAGACCAAGGGTCCATCGAGCCCAGCATCCTATCCATGACAGCGGCCAATCCAGGCCAAGGGCACCTGTTAAGCTTCCCAAATGTACAAATATTCTATATATGTTATTTCTGGAATTGTGGATTTTTCCCAAGTCCATTTAGTAGTGGTTTATGGACTTGTCCTTTAGGAAACCGTCTAACCCCTTTTTAAACTCTGCCAAGCTAACCGCCTTCACCACATTCTCTGGCAACGAATTCCAGAGTTTAATTACGCGTTGGGTGAAGAAAACTTTTCTCCGATTTGTTTTAAATTTACTACACTGTAGTTTCATCGCATGCCCCCTAGTCCTAGTATTTTTGGAAAGCGTGAACAAACGCTTCACATCCACCTGTTCCACTCCACTCATTATTTTATATACCTCTATCATGTCTCCCCTCAGCCGTCTCTTCTCCAAGCTGAAAAGCCCTAGCCTCCTTAGTCTTTCTTCATAGGGAAGTCATCCCATCCCCGCTATCATTTTAGTCGCCCTTCGCTGCACCTTTTCCAGTTCCACTATATCTTTCTTGAGATGTGGCGACCAGAACTGAACACAATACTCAAGGTGCGGTCGCACCATGGAGCGATATAATGGCATTATAACATCCTCACACCTGTTTTCCATACCTTTCCTAATAATACCCAACATTCTATTCGCTTTCCGAGCCGCAGCAGCATAAGGTTTCAGTGTATTATCGACAACGACACCCAGATCCCTTTCTTGGTCCGTAACT
This sequence comes from Microcaecilia unicolor, assembly GCF_901765095.1. Classification (NCBI taxonomy): domain Eukaryota; kingdom Metazoa; phylum Chordata; class Amphibia; order Gymnophiona; family Siphonopidae; genus Microcaecilia; species Microcaecilia unicolor. The sequence continues at coordinate 330,542,962 of NC_044034.1, forward strand.
CCTAACATGGAACCTTGCATGACGTAGCTATAATTCGGGTTCTTTTTTCCCACATGCGTCACCTTGCACTTGCTCACATTAAACGTCATCTGACATCTAGCCGCCCAGTCTCCCAGTCTCGTAAGGTCCTTCTGTAATTTTTCACAATCCTTTCACGAGTTAACGACTTTGAATAACTTTGTGTCATCAACAAATTTAATTACCTCACTAGTTACTCCCATCTCTCATTAGCTGGTCCCCCAGGCAAGGGCAGGCTTCTACATGGAATGTTGCTAGTGGAATAGCAACATTCCATATAGAATCTCAAATAGTAGCAACATTCCATGTAGAATCTCCAAAAGTAGCAACAGAATCTCAACATTCCATTTAGAATCTCAAATAGGGAAGGGAAATGGGACTTGATATACTGCCTTTCTGAGGTTTTTGCAACTACATTCAAAGCGGTTTACATATATTCAGGTACTTATTTTGTACCAGGGGTAATGGAGGGTTGAGTGACTTGCTCAGAGTCACACAGAGCTGCAGTGGGAATTGAACTCAGTTCCCCAGGAACAAAGTCCACTGCACTAACCACTAGGCTACTCTTCCACTGGATCATCTGAGGGAAACCACCTCAGATGATCCAAAATCCCTGGTGTACCAAGTGGGCCCTTCAACCCCTGACCCCACAAATGTCCTTGATGGCCTGTGGGTACCCTCCCTTAGCCCCTCCGCCCACCAGCCAAACCTACCCACACCTCCCTACACCCTTGGTGCACCTCCAATGTTAGGACATGCACCTCCAATTAGGACATGCGCCTAACCCTATGCGCTGCTTAGGGTTAGGCGATGTCATTTTCAAGATAAGAACATAAGAATAGCCATACTAGGTCAGACCAATGGTCCATCTAGCCCAGTATGCTGCATCCAACAGTGAACAATCCAAGTCAAAAGTACCCGGCAGAAACCCAAATAGTAGCAACATTCCGTGCTTCTGATACTAGGGCAAACAGTGGCCTCCCACAAGTCTATTTCAATAGCAGACCATGAACTTTTCCTCCAGGAAATTGTCCAAACCATTTTTAAACCAGGATATACTAACTGCTGTTACCACATCTTCTGGCAACAAGTTCCAGAGTTTAACTATTTGTTAAGTGAAAAAATATTTCCTCCTATTTGTTTTAAAAGTATTCCCATGTAACTTCATTCAGTATCCCCTAGTCTTTGTACTTTTGAAAGAGTAAAAAAAAAAAAAAAATCAATTCACTTTTACCTGTTCTACACCACTCAGGATTTTGTAGACCTCAGTTATATCTCCCCTCCCCTCTTTTCCAAGCTGGAGAGCCCTAATCTCTTCAGCCCTTCTTCATATGAGAGGAGTTCCCTTTATCATTTTGGTCACTCTTCTTTGAACCTTTACTAATTCCACTATATATTTTTTGAGATATGGTGACCAGAATTGAAAGCAATACTCAAGGTGAGGTCGAGCCATGGAGCGATACAGAGGCATTATAATATTCTTGGTCTTATTTACTATCCCTTTCCTAATAATTCCTAGCATCCTTTTTGCTTTTTTTGCCCACCACCACACACTGGGCAGACGTTTTCAGTGCATTTTCTACAATGACATCTAGATCTATTTCTTGGGTGCTGACTCCTAAGGTGAACCCTAGCATCAGGTAACTATGATTTAGATTATTCTTCCCAATGTGCATCACTTTGTATTTGTCCACATTAAGTTTTATCTGCCATTTGGATACCCAGTCTTCCAGTTTCCTAAGGTCTCCTGCAATTTTTCACAGTCCGCACGTGTTCTAACCACTGTGAATAGTTTTGTGTCATCTGCAAATTTAATCGCCTCAATTATAAATATGTTAAATAGCACCGGTCCCAGTACATATCCCTGAAGGACTCCACTATTCACCCTCATTCATTCAGAAAAATGGCTATTTAACCCTACCCTCTGTTTTCTGTCCAATAACCAATTCCTAATCCACAACAGAACATTGCCTCCTATCCCATGGCTTTTTAATTTTCTCAGATTGGAAATAAGCAAATGTGCTAGCTGACAGTGTATATAAGTGAAAACATTCAAGCATTACTATGACTGTCTGACAGGGTGAGAGGATGGGGGTGGGTAGGAGGTATGCATGGGGACATCAAAGCATATCATTGATATTCTAACAGGATGGGTGTGGATAGGTGAGGGATGGGGTGGGGTGATCAACAGAGAAATACAGCTTTATGGTTTATAATGGGCTAGGAACCCCAGATCCTTGTATTAAGTTATGTCCAATAAAAAAGGTATCATCTTATCTTCTTTTCCATGTTTTATTTTGTTTGATTTCTATTGATAACCTTAAGAGTGGACTAACACGGCTACCACACTCCTCTACTTAATTTTCTCAGGAGTCTCTCATGAGGAACTTTGTCAAAAGCTTTCTAAAAATCTAGATATACTACATCAACCAACTCACTTTTATCCACATATTTATTCATGCCTTCAAAGAGATGAAGCAAATTGGTAAGGCAAGACTTCCCTTGGCTGAACCCATGCTAACTCTGTCCCATTAAACCATGTTTGTCTTTGTGTTCCATAAATTTATTCCTTAGAATAGTTTCCTCTATTTTGCTCAGCACCGACTTCAGGCTTACTGGTCTGAATTTCCCGGATCACCCTTGACCCCTTTTTAAAAATCGGCGTTACATTGGCCACCCTTCAATCTTCAGGTACTATAGACAATTTTAATGACAGGTTACAGACCACTAACAGCAGATCAGCAATTTTATGTTTAAGTTCTTTTAGTACCTTGGAGTGTATATCATCCGGTCCAGGTGATTTATCACTCTTTAACTTGTCGATTTGGCTCAGTATGTCTTCCAGGTTCACCGAGATTTCTTTCAGTTCTTCCACATCATCACTATTGAAAACCATTTCTGGTACAGGTAGATCTTTTACATCTTCTTCCATAAATACTGAAGCAAAGAATTCACTCAGTATCTCCACTACAGCTTTGTCCTCTCTGAGTGCCCCTTTTGCTCATTGATGATCTACTGGTTCCACAGATTCCCTCACAGACTTTCTGCTTCTGATGCACCTGAAAAAGTTGTTGCTGTGAGGTTTTGGCTCTGTGGCAAGTTTCTCTTCATATTCTCTTTTAGCCTTCTTTATCAATGCTTTGCATCTAACTTGCCAGTGCTTATGTTGCTTCTTATTTTCTTCATTCTGATCCTTTTTCCATTCTTTGAAAGATGTTTATTGGGCTCTAATGGCCTCTTTTACTTCACCTTTTAACCATGCTGGCTGCTGTTTGCTCTTCTTTCCACCTTTGTTAATACTTGGAATACATCTGGTCTGGGCTTCCAAGATGGAATTACAACATCCATGCCCGATTTAAAGACTTAACCTTTACAAACAATCCTTTTAGCTTCTTTTTAACCAGTTTCCTCATTTTATCATTGTCTCATTTTCAAAAATTAAATGCTGCTACAGTAGATTTCCTTAGTGACTTCACTCCTGATATTAGCTCAAATTTGATCATGTTATGATCACTCTTTCCCAGCAGACCCAACACCATTACCTCTCATACTATGCCCTGCAATTAACTAAGGACTACATCTACAATAGCTCCACCTCTTGGTTCCTGAACCAGATGCTCCAAGAAGCAGTCATTAAGTATGTCTAAGAATTTTACCTCCCTAGCACTCCCTGATGTAACACCCAGTCAATATTGGGGTAATTGAACTCACCGATTATTTTACTTTTGCCCAATTTGCCAGCTCTCCTAATTTCTGTAAACATTTCTTCATCTGTCTGTTCGGTCTGTCCTGGCAGATGGTAGTACAGCCCTACCTGTATATTCCTTCCCTTCAAACATGGGATTTCTATCCATAAGGATTCTGTGCTACTGTTTCGTGTAGAATGTTTATTTTGTTTGACTCAATTCCCTCTTTAACATATAGAGCACCCCCCCCCCTCCAAGATGATGGCATAGAGTCATGAACCTGAACATTGCTTCTGCCTCCCAATGTTGGAAGTGCATGGTCAAGGCCAGGGTGTCAGAGAGAGTATGGGTTAGTTGGAGGGTAAGGTAGGGGGCCCACTTTTCAGCAGGGGTATTTGTGGAGTTGGGTGGTAGGAGACCGCATTGGCCACCAAGGACATTTGTAGAGTCAGGGCGGGAGAGGATTGGGAGGGGGAAGGTACTCAGGACTCGGGAGTCTGATCTGCTCTGTTTTTCAAATCTCCCTTCTCTTCAGAGTGTGAGCCAAACCCCATCTGCAGCTTACTGTAGCAGAGACACCTGGTAAGATACAGATCAGGGGGCACATAGCAAGTTTTCTGCAGATCTATAACATTCGGAGCTGCTTCCACACTATGGTCTGCAGCGCTCACAATGCTTCAGCTCCTCCTCCCCATCCTTTCCATTTCTCCCTTCCTGTATTTCCTGTATGTTTATAGCATAATTACAAATAGGTATTGATTTCCCTGACACAAGGTCCAGTGTAACTGTTTTAGGGAATGAAGCTAATTTTGTGTCTCTGTTTTTTATGAGTCCTGGCAGTTACATTCTCCTGTTCATCATGTCATTCTGGCCCAGTCCCTCTGGGGCTCCGTCCTTTCCTAGACACCAATGATTTTGGTGCAGTGCAGGGCATGAGATTCCTGTCTGCTCAGGATCCTTCACCTATGGACCTCTTAATGAGAAACATTCCATTTCAATTTTAAATTGCACATATATATTAAGAATGTGGTCTGCTAATAGTCTGAGCTGAAATACCTCAAGCACAGACCACTAAGTCGCTGACACTCCTAATCTGCAATGCCTTAGGCTCAGCCCAGCAAAACAGCAAATTACTGACGCTCCCAATCTGCAGGACACCCACCAGCTCAGCATGTTACTGACACCCCAAGATTGCAGAGCCCCAGGCTCAAACCCAGCAAATCACTGGCACTCTCAGCCTACAGTATCTCAGGTCTACTTTGTGGATATAACTGTGTTTCTGTCCCAGGTGCTGCACTCTAGATAATGTTCATCTCTCACCAGGTGCTGTAGGGGGGAGGGAATATATCTATCTGCCATCAGGTGATGTTGTAGAGATATATCTTTTTATCCCACATCTCTCACAAGATGCTGTGGTGGCAATATATCAGTGTTCCTTACCAAGTGCCACAGGGTGGAGATATCTGCGTATCTCACTAGTGGGCTGATGATCAGAAGCAAACGTAGGCGCTAGATGCTGTTAGTACTATGCTAGTGCCTGAGTTTGCTTCCGCCCCATGATCAGAGCCCCCGAGCGCGTGAAATAACGCGCTCGCGGGCTCTGCACACAAGTAGCATGCAAATGCATGCAAAACAGGGCTAAATTTATTCATCCCCAATAATCAGTGACCAGCGCATCAAAGATTGGGTCGCTGGCTGTGGCAAACCCTACACCAGCTTGGAGCTGGTGTCAGGGTTTGCACACCATTGGGGAGGAATGGTGAGCCCTGTCCAGCATGCATTTGCATGCTAGCAGGCCCCCATTCTCCCCAATGCAGCAGCCCCTTGCAGGAAACTCGACCCGACCGACAACCCCCCCCCCCCCCCCAGTGACAGGAGGCTGGAGGAGTACCCCAACCCTCCCCCTGACACAGGTTCAGGGGGCCTGGAGATCCAGTGGGTCTCCAGCCCCCCTAACCCCCCCCCAAGCATTCTTAAGATGGTGGCCCAGTGGGCCGCAGTCAACCCCCCCCCCCACCTGGTGGTCTAGTGTCCCTTCCCCACCCCCCTACTTTAGGTGGCCTCCCTCCTCTTCCATCAGCACCACCTGCAAAATGGCAGCGCGCCCAGCCCTGCCCAGTGCATCCTGGGATGCGCTGGGTAGGGCTACACACCATAAAAGGGAGTTTCTGTTTGGAACAGCGTGGGGCTTTTCATCATCTGCCCATAGGTGCTGTGGTGGGAATGTGTTTCTCATCAGATGCTGCAGTGGGGACATATCTGCATCTCTTACCAGGTGCTGCAGTGGGGATATATAATCAATTTCTCATCAGATGCTGTAATGGGGATACATCTGCATATGCCACTCGGTGCTGCAGCGGGGATATATAATCTGTTTCTCTTTAGATGCTTCAGTGGAAGACATATCTGCATATGTCACTAGGTGCTGTAGTGGGGATGTGTTTCTCATCAAATGCTGCAGAGGGGATATATCTACATTTGTTTCCAGGTGCTGCTATGGGGATATATATAACCTGTTTCTCATCAGATGCTGCAGTGGACACATATCTGCATATCTCACCAGGTGCTGTAGTAGGCATATATATTCTGTTTCTCATCAGATGCTGTAGTGGGGATATATAGAGGCATATTTTCAAAGCACTTTGGGAGGCTAAGTTCCATAGGTTTCTATGGAACTTTGGGAGGCTAAGTGCTTTGAAAATGAGCCTCATAGTGAATTTCTCATCAATGGCTGTAGTGGGGATATATCTGTATATCTCACCAGATGCTGTGGTGCGAATATATATTGTGTTTCTCATCGGATGCTACAGCGGAGACATATCTACATATCTCATCAAATGCTGCAGTGGGAATATATCTGTACCTGTCACCAGGTGCTGCAGAGGAGATATATCCGTGTCTCTCTCACTGAGTTCTTTGGTGGGGGGATATGATCATCTGGAAGATTTGTGAAAGCAATTGATGAGAGGAAGGTGTATATATGTAAAACGTATCTGCCTGCATTAATGCAAAGACCTCTGTATAAATATATTGAAAAGAGTAAAAGGGAAGATGGCTGCTGCCAGTGTAGATGCTCAGGCTGCTCGGTAGCTGTGAAGAGGAAACTTTTGCCTGTTTGGATTCTTCAATTTTACCTGTTTGGATTCTTTTTTTTCCCCTGATGACTCAGAAGAGGAGAGGGACGGTTAAGAACTATCCCTCCGAGCCTCTTCAATCTTCTGCCTCGAAGCAACCTTTAATAACCGTGTTTGTTCCCTTGGCCCCGAAGGTGTCTCCAGCAAAAGGGTCACTTGTAGAGGAGAGACACTGACCCAACATCAGCTGCAGTGCTCGTTGAGCCCTGACATGTGATGTCCTCCTCTTCTACCTAACTATAGTCCAGAGGAACCTCAGAATGCAGAGTCCACTGCTGAAGTGCAAAATCAGTCCTCATCACTCCGAGCAGTGGGTGGTGGTAATTCTATCCTGCTGGATGTGAAGGAACTTCCAGGTGAACCAGCAATTGTAGTTTGGGGTCAAGGTGGAGAGATATCTTCTGTGGAGGTTTTACCATATGTGAACCCACTCTCTTTAACCCAAGGGCCTAACACTGCTGGGTTACAGCAGCGTACACATGCTCTCCCAGTAAAATCTGTGATGGTCACACTGGACTCCATTTGATCAGCTCTGATAAGATTGGAAGCTTCAGTTACTAAGACTTCTGAGGAACTGGCTGGAATATCTTACAGGCTGCATCTGGATAAGGAGCAACAGGAGGAAAGATTGAATTCTTTTGTAGGGAGGTTGGGTAAGACAGATCAAATCCTAGAACAACAAGGTACTGTAATTCATACTTTAGTACAAGATCAGATCGAAGGTTAGAAGTGCTTGAAAATAAGTTAAGATTTTTAAATTTGAGGTTTGTCAACTTCCCTAAGGTCCCTTTTGAACTACCTCAGGACACATTGAAAAAGCACTTCACATAAATTCTTAAAATTCCATCTGATCGGAGGTTCATAGAAGAGCGACCAAAGTGATAAAGGGGATGGTACTCCTCTCATATGAGGAGAGGCTAAAGAGGTTAGGGCTCTTCAGCTTGGAAAAGAGTTGGATGAGGGGAGATATGATTGAGGTCTACAAAATTCTGAGTGGTGTAGAATGAGTAGAAGTAAATCGATTTTTTATTCATTCCAAAAAGTACAAATACTAGGGGACACTCGAGGAAGTTACATGGAAATACTTTTAAAACAAAAATAGGAGGAAATATTTTTTCACTCAATAAATAGTTAAGCTCTGGAACTCTTTGCCAGAGGATGTGGTAACAGCAGTTAGCATATCTGGGTTTAAAAAAGGTTTGGACAAATTCCTGGAGGAAATGTCCATAGTCTGCTATCGAGACAAGCAGGGGAAGCAACTGCTTATCCTGGGATTTGTAGTATGGAATGTTGCCACAATTTGGGTTTCTGCCAGGTACTTGTGGCCTGACCTGGCCACTGTTTGGAAAACAGGATACTGGGCTAGATGGACCACTGGTCTGACCCTGAATGGCTACTCTTATGATCTTATGTTCTTATGTTCACTTGTTACAAAATGCTACTTTTGCCTTTAAAACCTGGGCAAGTTAGCAATATGAGAACTGATGTATCCAACGACAGCTTGGACATTTCAGCCATCCTAGAAAGATCAGTGGATGAGGAAACTTAATAGGGCCACCTTATTAGTGGCCTTTGTATTTGAGTAAGATAAAGAACGTGTTTTTTCTCTGCACTGCTATCACCGTTCAGCTTTACTCCTGGGACAGAAATTGTGGGTTTTTCCTGATTTATGTAAAGCAACACAGGATGGAAGGAAGAAATTTCTTCACGCAGCCCAGGTGGCTCTTACTCTTGGGATGCAAGTGTTTGTTAAATTTCCTTGTAAATGTATTGTTGTATGTGATGCACATAGATATGTGGGGTTTTTTTTTTTGAATTTTCACGATTTCAGATTTTCTTGGAGAATAAGAAGAGATCTCTCTCGACAGCGGAGGCGTAAATGGGGGTTCTTGCAGACTGCTGATCTATTCCACAAGGGTATTTTACAGATGAGTTGGGACTTTTATTTAAAAACTAGTAAAAAAGGCCCATTTCGGAAACAAATGAAATGGACGCTAGCCAGGTTTTCCTCGTAGTGTGTATGTTAGAGTGAGTGTGTGTGTGAGAGTGACTGTGTGTGAGAGAGAGAGAGATTGAGTGCTTGTGTATCTGTGTTTGAGTGTGTGTGTTTCAGAATGACTGTGTGCGGGTGCGTATGTTGGACACAGTGAGTGACAGAGACAGAGTTTTCCGAGAGCTACAGTGTGTTTGACAGAGCGTCTGGTTATTACCCCCCCATTCGTACTTTTCCCTTTTGTTGGGCCCCTCCGTTTCCTCCCTCTTTTCCCCTCTCTTGCCTTCCCCCTCCCCATCTGTACTGAGTGAGTGTGTGCACCTCCCTCCCCACCTGCTTTTCCTTCTGTTAAGCAGTTCTGTCTTCCTTCCCTAATGTCCTCCTCCTCCATGCCAGCATTCTGACTTCCTTCGCTGATTTCCTCCTCCTCCATGCCAGCATACCCTCCCAGGCAGAGTTGACCCTGTTGCTATGAGATTAGGTTGTGTGTGTTGATGTCGGTTATCTCGGTGCAAGTTGTGTTTGTGTGATGCTCTCTTTACCGCCCCGCCGTCGACGTCATCGCTTACCGAGGGGGGCTCGGGATCTCCGTCCAAGTTGTGTATGTGCGACGCTGTTTGTTCCGCCCTGCCGTCGATGTAATCGCGTGGTGACGTGAGGGCGGAGCTACACGTCCCTCTCCGGTTTGTTGGGTTTTTTTTGGCGTGCCCGCTACTCCTTGGTGCTGAGTGCAGTTATTTCTTCCTTCCCTTATTCCGCCTCCATGGCTGGTAGCTTTTTGTGAGGTAGAAGCGCTGCCGGGCCGCCTCCTCTTCCACATTCCGCCCTCTCTCCCCGCCTCCTCTTCGTCGTTCCGCCCTCTCTCCTGCTTTCGGCTACTGATTGGCTCCTTGAATGTGCTCCGCCCTCAACGTCATTACGTTTGACGCGAGGGCGGGGCCCACAGACTGTGTTTCTGCTGCTACAGAGCTTCGAACAAACGAACTGGCTTCATTGACGTCAGTGGTCAATGGAACGTTGAGAGTGCTGTTTATGTCGAGATGGGGCGTGGCCTAGGGCGCAGATGGGCGTGGCTGAGTGCGGGAGTCTGAATAGCCTAGGTCAGGAGCCACAGTTGGAGTGAGGTGAGCTTCAGAATGTCTGAGGGGGATTCAGAATGTCTGAGGGGGATTTTATTTATATAGATGGGGCAGGACTAGCTTTCTCCTTTAGTTTTCTCTATGGAGTTTCCTGGTTATTTTTTCTCCTCCTTTTCGACCTTGGATCTTCTTCAACGAGGATTTGTTTCAGTTCTAATTACTAAATATGTGATATGATTGTGAGATTTGCCTTTAAAACTTTTCTGTTGGTACACTTATTACTATTCAAAATTTTTGATCTGATGTAATGTTTATAAATTTATAAAGAAATAAAGAAAAGAAAAGCGTAAAAGGACTGGCCTATCCCAAGTGCTTTACTTAGATCCAGGAGACTGCACAAATGGAGAGGCAGTTTCTTGCCCCTAAAGGAGCAGATAAGATTCGCACACAGCTAAACACAGGGCATACGGAGACACTCTCCTGTTCCTTCCCCCCCCCCCCCCCCCCCCCCCCCCCCCCATGGAGCTGTTTAGCAGTTCAAAATAGAGGACAAATCCAACAAAACCAAAAAGGAACAGTGTCAAGTTAGATAAATATCAAAAAACATAGCAGTACAGTGGCAGCTCTCTTACGAAGGGCAAAAGAACCGCCACTGTACTGCCCTTCTAAGTGATTTTTATCGAGCCCTCACTGTTCTCCACTGTTCAGGACAAACAGGGATGCAGCAAGTCCATTGCCAAGCCAGGATGAGAAGCCTTAGCTATGATGTCTGATGCTGAGAGAGACCAGAGCAAGTGTATAAAGAGCAGAGACAAGAGGCAAGCTGGGTCCAGGCGGATTCATGAAGAGAAGACACAAGAGGCAAGTGACACAGTCTGCAAAAAAAACAGAGGCAAGCTGGCCACAGGCAAGTCTGTGAAGAACAGAGATAAGAGGCAAGCAGGGCACATGCAGGTCCATGAAAAGTAGTGAAAAGAGGCAAGTAGCACTCAAAGCACAGGCAGGCCTGCAAAGGGCAGAGGCAAGAGTGAAAGTGGGTGCATGCAGGTCCATGAAGAATAGAGCAAACTAAATAAATCCAAATTCAGCACCATGTAGATAGATGAATACACTGCGAGTGATAAATGAAGGGATGGAGAGACAGATGAATGGATAGATACTGCATGTGATACAAGAAGGATAGATGGATGGATGGATGGATGGATGGATGGAGGGGTAGATACCACAGGTGATAAACACATGGATGATGGATGGATAGATAGATATGGCAGAGATAAATCATGAGATATAGATGAATGGATACTGGACAGACATAGACAGATATCTCTAAACTACTTTCCTTGTTAAGGACCTGGGCTAAGCCTCCCCCTTTGTTCTGATAGATCTTTCGAACCCAGTGTTTTGGAAGTGAGCTGAATGAAAGCCAGCCCCGTGACTGGCACGTGTATAATAGTGTGTTGCTGACAAAGGTGAGGCCACACTGCTGTTCCCTTCCATTGTAATGCTTTTAAGAGTGAAGAAAAGGACAGGCAATTACTAGCAGGTTAGCTCTGCCTGACTGAATGTTGTTACCAATCCATCACTGTCGGGCTGGTATGGTGCAGCGGAGGCCAGGGCCAGCCCTGTGCACGCAGGGCCGCCGAGAGACAGAGCCGGGCCTGGGGCAGGGCTGCTGCAGCTACCACTGCCCCCCCCCCCTCAGGCCTCCGCCATCTCCCGTCCCCCTTGCCTTCCTGCATCTTATGCTCTCTCGGTCTGTCACTCTCCTGCTCCTATGTGCTGGGATCTGGGCAATCGTGATAACGCAATCACCCAGGTCCCAACACACAGGATCAGGAAACAGAACCTTCTGGCACCAGGCCTCCCTTGGAGGCCGGGCCCCGAGGAATCTTGCCCCACCCTGCTCCCCCCTCTCAGCGGCTTTGCATGCACATTAAGGAAAGGCATGTTTTCACTTCAGCAAGGAATAACACAGGTTTGGTGACGATGGAAGCCACAGTTACAATTTGCTGACAGCTCATGAGGGGATGTGAGATATAATTATTGGTGCTTTGTGCAAAGAGGGCTGAATGCCACATCCAGCAGACCAAGAACAATAATATACACACCACATACACAAATGCAATATCCCTATTCCAGAGCACCACTTGCTACTCCTGTATTACAAACCCACAAACAGAGCTCTGTTGATGTGTCCTATTCCTATCCTGCAGCATTCATCTGTTATTCTGAGACCCCCTACACAGCTCTGCCAGTGCACCTCATTCCTTCCTCACAGCACTCATATTTTTATTAGTAAAATCAGTTCTATTTTAGTTAAGGTTTCCACAGTGGCATACCTAGCTTGGTTGCCATCCAGGGTGGAGCACCCCCTCCTCCAGGCATGTCCCCCCCCCCACCCTCCTTCCCTCCCTCCTCCTCTTCTTCTCCCCTCCCCCTCCTCCTCCTCCTCCTCTTCCAAGCAAAGGAGTGCATTGAGCAGTGGCACCACTGTGTCAGATCTGGCAGTCCCCTGCCCCGGAACAGGAAGTTGACGACAGAGGGGATAGGGGACCAGCAAAGCTGATAGCTGCGCGACTGCTCAGCACACAACGTTGCTGAGTCGGACTGCCTCCCACCACCCACTCTTGGTACGCCACTGGTTTTCCAGATGACTCTTGATCATCTCTGAATTGCCTGAAATTATTACCTCATGGATACACAGAATTCAGAATGAACTTTGTCAAACAAATTATAATTGAATTCAAACAAGACAAAAGCTCTATGGTTCAACAAATCTGATACAATTGTACCCTCTTCCATCAGGCCGACAGGCGATAGGATTTTACCAATAGAATCTGAGTTTCGGGTACTGGGAATGATCTTAGATTCTTCTTTGACCTATGGTGCTCTAGTTAATCATCTCTGGAGGAAGACATTGTTTAAGGCAATTGAAGCTGATCAGATCTTTTATTCACAAAGGAGATATTTGCTCTCTTAGTTCAGACGATGATACTTTCTCATCTTGACTACTGCAATATATTGTACTTGGGGATATGCTCCAAATACTTACGTAAATTGCAACTTACTCAAAAAAACAGCTGTGAGATTAATTTTCAAAATAAATAGATATACTAACGTTTCAAGTTATATGAAGTTGCATTGGCTTCCAGTAAAGGAGCGTGTTTTCTTTAAAGCGTAATGCTTAATGTTTCAAATTCTTTATGGTTTCATCTCATGTCTTTTGATAAGTATGGTTTCAAACCCCTTATTTGGCTCCTCATTAAGATTGCTTAATCAATTGATTCAACCAATATCTTTCTGTAAGATGCAATTTCAAAAGGTATTTAATACATTTTTTTTGGTTGTCGTCATTCAATTATGGATTCCCTCCCATGGGGTTTTAGAGTTGAGAGAAATTATCTAAGATTTTGGAAGATATTGGAAAGACATATTTGTTTCAAATGTTGTTATTAACTATATAAGTTGTTTACAATTAATTATTGCTCGATATGGTGCTTGCTCACACTTCAATCACCAAGGTATCCTCAAAAACGCTGCATAAGTTCAGTACAGGAAGTTCTCAAAGATAGACGGTACTGCTCCTTAAGAAGCTGTTGGCGAAGCGGGAGCTCGCTGTAGGGCGTACCTGGAGTCCTGTATGAGAAAGCAGCAGAAGCTAAGTGTACTCTTTATGTAACAATGAAGTAAAGTGACATATACTATAAACTAATAATAAAAAAAATCAAAAATAGTGACGCAGAGGTTTTTTCGCTAATGAGGATGCTCGTGGTAGGCGGAACTTTTGTACAGTAAAGTAATTAAAGTGCCTATAAACGAGTCAGTGAGCCTAGAAACAAAAGGGTTGGCTCACTGAGCATCTGAAGCCTTTTCCTCTGTAGTATGGTTACAATTAGTTATGTAAGATGATATTCAAAATGTCTGTGAGGGTATTCTTAATTGTATATTGCACTGAACTCTTATTGTAGGGAAATTGTGATTAATAAGATTGCATAAACATTGACATCATTAGTGGAAAAGTAGCCTCATGCTTAGAGCACCAGGCTTCCAACCAAGGAAGTCCAATTCAAATTCCACTGTGGCTCCTTGTGATTTGGGCAGGTCACTTAACCCTCCATTGCCTCAGGTACAAACCTAGGGGTCCTTTGACTAAGTGCAAATGAATGTTTATACAAAAAGAAACGAGTACTGTAGGATGCGCTAAATCATGCCATGTTAGTTTTGGCATGTGTGTGTGATAACTGCGTTTTATTTTTTAGTTATGTTTTTTTGAGGGGGCAGAGAATGGGCATTCCTGCGCTATCTACATTACTGCTCGCTATCTGGTTAGTGCACGGTTAATATGGGAGTCCTAAATAGGCGGCAGTAAGTGCTCATGTGGTAGTTTTTTTAAATGGCTGTGGACTAATGATAACCACACGGCCATAAATGAAATTAATGGAAAATAAGGGGGGAGGGGGGGTTATGGCTACAGCAGAGGCAAGAGGGAAAGTGGGCCTTAGCATGTAGGTCAGTGAATTTTTGTATTTCCTGATTTCTCTAGACCCACTCAGGTTAGGCGCAAGGCCTTTTTGGCCTTGAGACCACAGGTGGTGCCTTTGGGGGCTACCTTTTCCTTCAATTTTCTTGCAAATGTTGTATTAAATTTCAGGGTAATAACTATGCTTTCTTTGACCCCCTAAGCAATTGAAGAGTTTTATTGACCGCAAGAAATCCCCATCAGATCTTGTGGTTTCTATTACCCTGTCCCGTTGAAAGTTCTATATTGGAAGTTTCACCTCTTATTTTCTTTTCTCCTGATTTCTGTTTCCTTATATTATTTTTTACTTTTTATTACCCCCCCCCCCCCCCCTGTATTCTCCAATCAAGGTAGTTGTTCTTCTTCTTCTCCCTATCCTTCTTTTTCCTTTAAAGGATAATATTGTAAGTTTTTTTTTCCTTTTGACCCTTTGTAAGCAATATTATCTTTCTAAATCAAGTTACACTTGAAGTATTGTCATGGAAAATTATTTTTTTTTAAAGAAAAGTGGGAAAGACCTATGTAAAGATACGCTAAGGCCAATTCTTACCACAACTTTGTAAAATGTTAAACCCTCCTGGGACATGGAAATACCTAGTGAAGCTACCTACCTACCTAGTGGAGGAGTAGCCTAGTGGTTAGAGCACCAGTCTTGGCATCCAGAGGTGACTGGGTCAAGTCCCACTGCTGCTCCTTGTGATCTTGGGCAACTGACTTACCCACCATTGCCTCAGGTACAAACTAAGGGGACCTTTTACTAAGCCGTGGCAAAAAGTGGCCTGCAGCAGTGCGAGCACGCCAGGCCAGTTTTTTGCTGCATCCTGGAAAAAGGGCCTTTTTACAAGGGGCCGGAAAATGGATGTGCGACAAAATAAAAATCAGCGCGCATCCATTTTCGGCCTGAGACCTTACCACCACCCATTGGCTTAGCGGTACGGTCTCATATGCTAGCTGGATGGTAGGAATGCAGCGCACATCCACTGCCATTTACCGCTGGGTAAGCGCCACATGGTAGAAAATAGAAAATATTTTCTACCACATGTTTTCGGCATGCGCCAAATTCAGAATCACCACCTGGTACACACAGTAGCTGAGCAGCTATGCTGATTTGGCGTGTGCTGGACATGTGTAGGCCCTTACATGCCTCTGTAAATGGGCTCCTTAGATTGTGAGCCCTCCAGGGACAGGTAAATACCCAGTGTACCTGAATGTAACTCACCTTGAGCTACTACTGAAAAAGGTGTGAACAAAATCCAAATAAACAAATAAATACCTGAATGTAGCTCATTTTGAGCTCCCACTTAAGAAACTATGAGATAAATCCAAATAACCAAGCAAACTATTGTGTGGTTTTACCCTATGGATATGCATTGACTTATGTTTATGGTTTTTCATTGACAGCCTTAGAAAACGAGAACTGCACAATCCCTGAATGCACTGGGAAAAAGGTGAACTGAATTATAATGTGCCTTCTAACATGGAACCAGCTGAAAAACCTCTGATGAAAGCAAGTTCATTCTGGAAGGAAGAGTTGGGTTTGCTCTGCCCTAGGGCTGTGGATGGTGGATCTTACGCATATGCTGTAAGGATTCTGGATTTCAGAGATTATTTTCCCTCTCTTTTGTTGTCCCAGTATTTTTCATGTAATGTCACAAAGCTGCCAAGTTCCTGGATTCCAAGGCGAAGACCTTTTGGCCACTGCTGGTTTGGAATTTAAGCAGTGTGGTATTTGTAGGCCCTGGTTGTACCTGTTGAAATCAGCACTGCCTGCCCCATAATGTGTCAGGATGAGGATGTTAGAAATCTAGGACCAACTGCAAAGCTCCCTCCTTGGTCTGGGTAACTTGACCACTGACTTCATATCATTTACTATGCAACTCCCACAAACTTAGAAATTTCTAGGGATGGGCTGTCGTTTGCAAAGACACATAAGAAATGTCAGCGACACATCCCATGCCATTTCATGTCATTAAAAAACAAAGATGAGCAGAAATAAAAACACATTTTGTATAGTTTTTTTTTTTAATTGATAATAGTGGGTCCAATTATTCAGCTGGTGGCAATCAGCATTTTGCTGAAATTCAATGCCAGGCTTTGTCTGGGAACCAACATTGAATTTCCAGGTTTCAGAATCTGACTAACATATAGCCAGTTAACTGCAATATTCAGCACTTAACTGGCCATGGATTACCTAATAAAGGGGTCCTTTTACTAAGCTGAGGTGAAAGGGGGCCTGCGCTAGCGTCAGCACGTGTTTTTGACATGTGCAGAGGCCCCCTTTTACCGCAGCGGGTAAAAAAGACTGTCTTTTTCGGGAAAAGAAACAACCATGTGGTAAGTGAACCACTTGCCGCGCAGCCATTTCGGGGGAGAGCACTTACCGCCACCCACTGAGGTGGCAGTAAGGGCTCCCACCCCAACCCAACAGTAACCGGGCAACACGTGTCACTACCTGATTACCGCCAGGTAAGCACTGGTGCTACAAAATTGAAACTATCTTTGTAGCACCGGAAATGGTGCCTGACCAGTTAGGTTCTTAATATCAGCAATTAACCAATCAAGTGCTGACTCCACCCTCAGAATGCCCCCAAAATAGCTGGTTTTGAGTTTGGCACTAACTGGTTAAGTGCAGCTGAAAATTAGTGGTTAACCCCAAACAGGCAATTTAACCAGTCAGGAGCCATTTATATTCAATCAACGTTGAATATCAACCCCAGTATGCCTTCTTCGCAAATAGCTTGCACGCTTTCCTGATAGTGAGTGCACACGTGAACCATCATGCACGCTGTTTGCAAAGAGCACATGCATGTAACAGCATTGCCCCTGAAAGGAAAATGAAGATTAATCACACTAAAACACGGCATGCTGCAAACAGCATAGGACGTGAAACACAATGCAAAATGTGGGGCTACCCATTCTTAGACATTTCAGCAAGGATGGTAGAGGAGTGTGGTAGCCGTGTTAGTCCACTCTTAAGGTTATCAATAGAAATCAAACAAAATAAAACATGGAAAAGAAAATAAGATGATACCTTTTTTATTGGACATAACTTAATACATTTCTTGATTAGCTTTCGAAGGTTGCCCTTCTTTGTCAGATCGGAAATAAGCAAATGTGCTAGCTGACAGTGTATATAAGTGAAAACATTCAAGCATTACTATGACAGTCTGACAGGGTGGGAGGATGGGGGTGGGTAGGAGGTATGCATGGGGACATCAAAACATATCATTGATATTCTAACAGGATGGGTGTAGATAGGTGAGGGGTGGGGTGATCAACAGAGACATATAGCTTTATGGTTTATAAGGATGGTGTATGTGAGAGGGTAGCAGGGCCAGTTCAGACTGGGTACTCTAACAAGATCAAGCTCATTCTCACACAGATGCCCAGTGGTGGGGAGATAAGAGTGAAACTTGAAAACCCAATACATTCCTTTGGGACACTGCCCCATGCTCAAGAAAGTAGCAGAAAATAGATGTATTCTGGTAAGATGCGTAACTAAAGGTAAGAAAAAGGGGAGAATAGGTGCCACTAATTCTCCATTATACCCTCATTGAATTAATCTTTACTTATGAGAATTACGTTTCCATTTTTTTAGCTTCAATTATTGCCTTTTGCTTCTGGTAAAGGCATCTGTGTCCATTTTTATTCCACTTCTCTAATTAGTTCATGGAAACCTGAAAAGAGCCCTTTGTCTAAAGCTGGTGTCTGTGGGCTGTTGGAATCCCCCTCCGCCCCCCCCCCCCCCCCCCGTGTTTTAACACTTTTAATTTTCCGAATTATTTCATTCCATCCCCAAGTGAATCCTGCCTCTCCCACATCACCAGAAAATCACTTGTAATTAACTAGATCAGTGAAACCGGTCAGGCACACAGAGCCCCAGTCTCAGCCTCCAGTTGTGGCTGAAGCCTCTCTCTCCTTCTGGCTCCATGCCAAGCTACTGCAGCTCTCTCTTGTGACCATTCATTTCTTCTGAGCAGCAGGACATCTTCTTCCTCCCATCACCCAGAAATTTATTTTCCAATTGTTCAGCTAGTTAGCAAATTTTTTTTTTTTTGCTCCTCAGTTTGTAAAATGGCTCCTGTGGGGTGCTGGGTGGCATGGGGAGAAGCATAACCAATAAAAAACGAGGAGGCAAAGGAGCCCTAGTAAGGTGAGGCCTCACTTGGAATAATGTGGTTGGTTTTGGAGGCTGTAAGGATATAAAAAGGATATATCCCTACAGTGAGGCTGTGAGGCTGTGAGGACAGGGCCGGTCAAACCCAGTAAGCGGGGTAAGCGCTGCAGGGGGGCGCCTGCCTTCAAGGGCGCCGCGCCACCATACCGCACCGCCCTTGGTGCTTTAAATCTTTAATTTACCCCCGTTCCAGCAGCCGCATCATTTGAAAGCCCTGCCCCGTCTCTAGCCTTCCCTACCTTCGTGAGTTCGTTCCGCAGTCCCGCCTTCTGACGTCATTTCCTCGAGGGCGGGACTGCAGAACGAACTCACGAAGGGAGGGAAGGCTAGAGACGGGGCAAGGCTTTCAAATGACGTGGCTGCTGGAACGGAGGTAAATTAAAGATTTAAAGCACCAAGGGCGGCGGGGGATGGGGGCGAAGGAGAATCGCTGGACAGGGGCAGGGTGGGAGAAGAGAGAAAGGAGATGCTGTGGGGGGGGGGGGGGGTGGCGGGGGTGCGCAGGTGCCGGAGGGGGGACGCACGGGCGCCAACTCATAATCTGCAGGGGGGCGCCAGAGACCCTAGGACCAGCCCTGTGTGAGGATATAAAAAGGCTAGAGGCAAGCCAGACAAAAGTGAGCAAAATAGTGCAAGGTCAGCCCCAAAGAACACGAGGACCTAACTATGTATACCCTGGAGGAAAGAACAGATGGGTAGATACGATACAAATGCTTAAATATTTGAAAGATATTAATGCACACAAAAAAAAACAAAGGGAAAGAAGCTGCAGAACTAGGGGACATGATATGAAGCTGAATGGAGATAGAGGAAGGAGCAATATCAGGAAACATTGTTTCGTGGAGAAGATGGTGGATACTTGGAATGGTCTCCCAGAGGAGATGGTGAAGATAAAAAAAGGTGATGAAATTCCAAAAAGTATACTAAGCACAGAGGATCCTTTAATAGTAAGAGAAGGGAAGCAGAGCATAGAATTAGTGGAATGACTTTACTATGTTTCTACAAAAACAGCGGGGGGGGGGGGGGGGTCTGTATCCACCTTACTGGGCAGACTTAGTCTGCCATTGCCTACTGTGTTGCTATGTTACTATTTCCCTGTATGGTTATTTTCAGAAACTCATGATTTGGTTAAAAATCAGAATAGGAATCATGCTCTTTAAAGCAGTGAAAGCACAGCAACAGTCAGGATTTCTTAAATCTCATAATCGCTCTAGGTGTTGCACCTATAATCTTCCAAAAACAAAAGGAGACATGCTGCTTGGACTGGGACGTCAGTTGGCAAACTGTAGACAGTTTACCCTGGCTAAGGGCCTCCTCTATGCCCAAGGGGTACCTATCTATTCAGGTCACTGACTGGGCTCTTTCCTGCCATCAGTGTATAAGATTCTGGGAGGACAACGGTTGATCATTTGGAGCAAGAACATAAGCCCCCATATGCCCACAACCTATCTTGACAGATCCCCAAACCCTGGTTCCAGGGGTGGATTCAGCTACTGGGGGGGGAGGGAGTTGGTTCCCAGAGGGCCTACAGACTCACATAAGTACATAAGTAATGCCACACTGGGAAAAGACCAAGGGTCCATCAAGCCCAGCATCCTGTCCACAACAGCAGCCAATCCAGGCCAAGGGCGCCTGGCAAGCTTCCCAAACATACAAACATTCTATACATGTTATTCCTGGAATTGTGGATTTTTCCCAAGTCCATTTAGTAGTGGTTTATGGACTTGTCCTTTAGGAAACCATCTAACCCCTTTTTAAACTCTGCCAAGCTAACCGCCTTCACCATGTTCTCTGGCAACAAATTCCAGAATTTAATTATGTGTTGGGTGAAGAAAAGATTTCTCCGATTTGTTTTAAATTTACTACACTATAGTTTCATCACATGCCCCCTAGCCCTAGTATTTTTGAAAAGCGTAAACAGACGCTTCACATCCACCTGTTCCACTC
Source organism: Microcaecilia unicolor (assembly GCF_901765095.1). Taxonomy (NCBI): domain Eukaryota; kingdom Metazoa; phylum Chordata; class Amphibia; order Gymnophiona; family Siphonopidae; genus Microcaecilia; species Microcaecilia unicolor. The sequence goes on from NC_044034.1 coordinate 330,563,515, forward strand.
CACTCATTATTTTATATACCTCTATCATGTCTCCCCTCAGCCGTCTCTTCTCCAAGCTGAAAAGTCTTGTCTATTGGTGCCACCTGCTCATCATATAGAGCAGACCAGTACTACAGTAGCATGCATTCACCTGCTCACTTTTGGGCTAACTGTGACACTCTAATTAAACACAAGGGTGTTAAATTGGGTCTGCCAATCCCCTATTGATTTATGTAGGGGCAGGAGGTGTTGGGGTTGCTGAAATTACCTATCACTATCTTTAGGGGAGCCATCATGCTCCCTGTCTTCATGCTGGTGCGGGACATGTTGTGTTGTGTTGGAGGCTGCTCCATTCTCTGTCGTTCTTGTAGGGTGGTGGGAGGCTTCTGCCTCTTAGGTGGTTAAGAAAAGCCAGTCTGTCCATTAATTTGTTTTCTGAGTTTTGCATTGTGATTTTCTGTGACTTTAGGTATTGTTACGAAAAGGACCAGGGCTTCCACTGATGCTCTTCTGCAGGGTGGGGTTGAGTCATAGAAACTGGAGGGAAGTAAAGACAGGGCTGGCATTAGGAATGTAACTGGAGCAACTGCCCTTGACCCTCAGGCCATATGGAGCCCCACCTACCCAAAGCAAGAAATTTTTATGAGGCTAATATTAAGCACAGAACAACATTCCGGTTCATGTGCTTTTGTTTTCTTTGGGCATGCACATAGTGAAGCCATCCTTATCACAGAACCTTTATGTGTATGTATCTTTCAGGCTTTCCCTCATTAGAACACAAGTTCTGAATGCTTTGAAATTATATCTCATTAGCTTACTGCATGGCTGTGGTACATTTTCTCTCCAGTTTTGTGGTAGAAGCTGCTTGCTCAGCTCAGCATGTGGCTCAATTGTGTAGCTGGTTGCATTGACCCCCTCTACCTAGCAATGCCTCTACCAGAACTTATCACCCATCATCTCATGACAGGAGAAAACGAGCAGCAGTACTTACTTGTGACTGCCTGTTTCCTGTCTACTTCCTCGGCTGCTGGTCACTAAGAAGCCTGATCCGCAGAGGTCTGGCAGGTTTGGCCACTTTAATGAGCCAGCAGTCATAAGTACAAAAAAGAAAGGTTACTGAGGGGTCCTAGATGAGAAGGAGCAAAGGAAAGCTGGTGCATTTTGAACAATGATCCAGCAGCGGGGAAGGGTCAGCGCCAGTGCCAGCAGCGGGCAGGCAGGACCGGGGATCTTTCCTGCCTGCCCCGAAGAATTCGCTACACAACCTGGGTGGCTGGAGGGGAGGCAGTTGAGAGAGCAGGTTCGTTGGACATGGGTGGCTGCAGGGGGGCAGGGGGAGAGGAGGGTTGCTGGACATGGGTGGCTGCAGGGGGGGCAGGGGAGAGGAGGGTTGCTGGATATGGATCAGCTGTGAGGCATGGAATGTTTTTTTCTTTTTCTTTTTTCGCAGGTTCTGAAGTTCACAGCATAATTGCAACGGTGACCTCAGCCTGACTACGGAGCCTAGCTCAGCAACTCAGAAGGAGCCATGGACACAGGCAGCAAGATTAGAATGTTGGAGGTGAGAATTATTATATAGGATGTAATCCTTATGACTGGGCTGGTCAAAGTCCTTGATTCCCTCACCGTAGCAGTGCAGTGGCTGGAGAATCAGAGCCACAGGGCTTTGGTTTTATGTCAATCACAGTTTCCCTCCAAAAGGGGCCTGTTCCTATCATTATTGGTCAAAAGAACCCTCTGTTGCTTCTGGAAACTGGGGGGGGGGGGGGGGTATTCTATAAATCAAAATACAGTATTTTAATAGAGACACTAGAGCAGAACAGTAGAGGACTCCTATTATTCTGTGCCCAAATTGCTTCTGATTGTGGTACTTGCCTAATGCAGTGGTTCCCAAACCTGGTCCTGGAGGAACCCTAGCCAGTCAGGTTTTCAGGATATCCACCATGAAGATTCATGAGAAAGACTTGCATGCACTACCTCCACTGCATACAAATCTCTCTCATGAATATTCATGGTGGATATCCTGTAAACCTGACTGGCTGGGGTGCCTCCAGGATCAGGTTTGGGAACTACTGCCCTAAAGGAATTTTTCTGAGTAAATTCTTACCATACAGTGATGTGACACAGGGAAGAGTCTGTGCTGGTGGAACCATTAGCTCATTTCTTGTACTGATCCTCAACGGAGACCTCTCCTAATGAATTTACACAGAACTATCTGGCTGAGACCTCTGCTTATCCCCAGGTCACTAGCTAGTGAAATCTTTGAGGCACTTTGGAGAAGAGATTGATGGTTGTGGATCTGTCTGGTGAGAGTTTGTCTTAGTGTGGGAAAATCTCGGAAACATTCCTGAACTAACCTTTTTTTGAAAGGTTTTATTGAATGTGAATTGTAGTGCTGCTAAATTAAATGTGACTAATTCTGCTAGTAATTACACTAACCTTGAAGGTGGAGGTGTTAATGAAATGGAATATTAGATGCTAATAAATCTGACAAATTATATCAGATAAGCCACAGACCCAGGGAAAGGAGGGAGGGAAGCAAAGGTCTAACCTATAACCCCAGGAACTTGGACCAAATACAGCCTTGAAAGAAACAGAAAACTGCAGCAGATAAAAACCACAAAAACCCATCCAGACTGTCCAGTTTTGCTTCCTGTTCTAACACCATAAACTGCACTTCCATCTGCACTGCCTGGTTTCTCTTGGGGAGCAATTTCTCCAAATGGGTTAGTTTTGCGCATACCATGACAGAAATGAACTTCACTCCTAAGCCAGGGTATGTGGAGTATGTCTCTCAAATTTCCTGCTAACGCTTGCCTGGCATTTAGGGATCTTCTGTGCTTTTCCAGATCTGCTCCATAGCTGCTTTTGCCTCCACCACCTCCCTTGGGAGGCCAATTTATGAATCCATCACCATTTCAAAGAAGGAATACATTTGATGCTCCTCAGTTTACCTTCTTAGAGCCTCGCACTATGACCTCTTGTTCTTGAATTTCCTTTCCATTGTACAATGTTTTTTGTTTATTTTTTTTTCTATATAGCTGTCATATATCCCACTCCCAGTCCCACCCCACTAGTTTCTGTTCCTAGGGTTTATGGTGCAGCTTCTGCTACTAGAAATCCTCATAAACATGTTGAATAGCTAATTTTGTTTCCATTGCAAACAACTTTTTTTCTTGTCAGAATTAATTCAGCTTCCTGCCATTTTCCCTTCCCTCTCTCCGTGTAGAAGTTATTTTCCTGATACTGGCATTTTTTAACTTGTGTGAAAGCAGAGGTCTGGCATGAGGGACAGATTCCAGTTATTTGTGAGTCACCATTATCAGTGAATAGTGAGAGTGTTGCAGAGCAGCAGAGAACCTCTAAAGCCCCACTCTGGAAGGAATGCCCAAATAATGCCTGGACACAACAGCGTGACTGGGTTCCGCTAGATTCTCTATCCAGCAGCAATCTCTCGTACCAGAACCGATGTGCATCACCTCTCGCTTTAGGCCTTCCCATCTGTTTATCATCAGGGAGCCGTCATTCATAGCTTTACTTACATTTTTGCATTTAATCATCAGGTAAAACCTCCCTTTCCCAAGGACTGGAGTCACTTCCCATGACTGCTCTCTGGCTGTTACCGTGATCCTGGTTCCACCATCTATAATTATTATCACTTAAGTTTGGCCACTAATTATCCAGAGCTGCTGGCTGTGTGGTTTGTCAGATATCCTAGTTCTGTTCATAACCCTTTGCAAGATCTTCCCACCTCCCTTTCAACTTTATATTTGCATTGGGTAGGGGGGAACAGAGGGAGCAGGATTTATAATCACATTCTTCAGTGCAGAACTGAGCTGCCAGAAACAAAACATTAAAACCTAGGGGTGTGTAGACCTAAAATGTTCATTTTGTTTAGTTTCCCATGTCGTTCATAGAAAATTTTGGTTCATGTTACTTTTTTTTCATTCCAGATGCAATGTTAGGAAGAATGTGCACTTTTTGTAATGAAAGTATACTCTTTCACAAAGAGTGCACTGTTTCCCAGTGAATGCAAGCACTACCAGGAAAGAGTACACACTCTCTGGAAACAGTACCAGCTCTGAGAACAGTGCACTCTCTCTGGGAACAGTGCACACTCACTGGCAACAGTACACACTCTCTGGGAATAGTGCACACCAGGAGCGTACTCAGACCTGACATATTGGTGGGGGCCCAGAGTTGACATGGGGGGGCACTAGGATATGGGTGTGAGTAGTGCTTGGCATCCTCCTAAATAATGCCTTGGAGTGGACTTAATAAACAGTCTATCCTGCATCAACATAAACTACATGGATGGATTCAAGTCATAAATCAGAAGAAATCGTAAGAATAAAAAAGTGAGTTTTCTCAATACATCAAGTGATTCATCAGGAGAGGAATATATGATGGAAATGTCAACAGCAAAATCCTCAGGAGCCGAGGCAAATTCCAACACATTGGCAACCTCTTCTATATCATCTATATCTTTTTTACACTCTGCGAATTAAGAGACAGTTCAGACCCAACTCCAATCCCAGGCAGTTAAGCCACGTCAGCCAATGCGCAAGATCAAAGAATAGTATTCAATTTATCATCAAAAGTTTTTACACCTCAGCGTAAAATTTTGGAACTTGGGGGTTATCATTTGTACCTTCTGATAGGTATGATGCTTTTTTAGTGAGACAATTACATAGGTTTTTTCAGAAAATGAGATTAAGAACTTATTTTGATCAGGATTCTCAGCAAATTGAGGAAGGTACAGAGAATTTCTTTACCAAATTGCATAGGATGCCATCAGTATGGATGCCCCTTGTCCTCCAGATGCAATAATTGAAACATTTCAACATTTAATATTGTGAGATCTACAGGAGATGAAAGATGATTTAAAATATTCATCTAGCAATTTAACAAAAGCACAATTTAATGCCATCAGGGAATTGCAATTGGACAACACCATTGTTATCTCAAGAGCAGACAAAGAGGGAGGGGTGGTAATCCAAAGTTGAAGCTATGCAACAGGTAATGGATAGAGAGGTTTAGCAACAATTATTACAAGATCCTACAGGTTCTATTCAAGCTGAAATTTATACCATATTAAAATCTGCATATGATGAAGGAATTATATCTATATGTGAATTTCATTACCTTTATAAACAACATTCGGTCATTCCTCATATTTACTTCATACTGAAGATACATAGAGGCCCCAATGAGGGCTTACTGCTCGCTCTTTCAGGACTTCCGCCAGCCCTACACGGCCACCGGTGGTAGTCCTGCTCCGAACACGCACCATTTCTATGTGGCAATACCTGGTTACTGCCGAGTTAGTGTGGGAGCCCTTATCACCACCTCAGTGGGTGCTGGTAAGGGCTCCCCATCGCAAGGCCATGCGGTAAGAGTTCTCTTAACGCATGGCCATGTGTGCCTGGGGTCTTTTTTACTCGCTGCAATAAGAAGGGCCCTGGCACACGGAAATAATGGCCCCCGCCACCAGCACAGGGCTCTTTCCCGTAGATTGGTACAAAGGGCCCCATAAATCTTTGGAGTCCCCATTGGGTAGGCCTATAGTCTCAGGGAGAAATTCATTGTTTGAACCATTGTCCCAATTCCTGGATTTCCACCTAAAAAGTGAAACTATCCTCTATACTTTCATATGTGCGTGACTCTACACAGCTTTTGCAAATCTTAGATAGTCTGCTCATTCAGCAAAAGTCTCAATTAACATTGATAACCATGGTTGTAGTCTCCTTGTACACCAGTGGACTGCAGCAACAGGCTATACAACTTGTGCATGATAATATATGCAGCTTGGATTTGTTGGAGGTAAAATCAATATTGTTAAATTGAATGGCACAATATGTGATTACCAAAAATTATCTTCAATTCAAAAATTTATTTTTCTAACAGACAACAGGAGTGGCAATGGGGGCAACAGTTGCTGCTGCCATCACATGCTTATATTATTATACTCGTCGCAGTTCACATCTCACATCAAAATGTGGAAACAATGCATAGACGACGTGCTGCTGCTGTGGACTGGGGAATCAGGAGACATTACAATCCTTTTTGAAGTATATAAATGAATGTGATTCTAGTGTCAAATTTGAGATCCATGTTGGGGGACATCATGTACATTTTTCGGGCATTCACATAAATTATGATAATTATAGGTTTGATACATCAGTTTTTTGAAAACCTATGGACAGAAACACACTGTTGCATTATAGAAGCTTTCATCCAAAAAAAAAATTAAAGATGGTATCCCTGTGGGTCAATTTATGAGGATCAAAAGATTATGCAATACTTCTGAATCATATCATTATCATGTGGGGCAGTTATACAACAGGTTTATTAATAAAGGATATCCTTTCAAGATCATAAGAGCGTTGATAAAAGAGTCATTAATGCACATAGGCAGTGGTTATTGGAGATACCTATTAACACTGGAATTAAGGATGATTGAGCACTATTTGTATACTGCCTTATTTTAATCAAGTGGGAAGGATTCAGAAGATTATACAACAGCATTGGTATTTACTTAGACTACATATAGGAATAGGTGACAAACCTGGTTTTGCATATGCAAGATCCCAAAATTTTGGACAGAAGTTTTTGTTGTTTAGAGATAAGATACGGTCTGTGCCAGAGCCGGTGGTGGAAGGCGGGACTGGTGGTTGGGAGGCAGGGATAGTGCTGGGCAGACTTATACGGTCTGTTCCCTGAAGAGGACAGGTACAAATCAAGGTAGGGTATACACAAAAAGTAGCACATATGAGTTTATCTTGTTGGGCAGACTGGATGGACCGTGCTGGCCTTTTTTTGCCATCATCTACTGTGTTATTATGTTGCATAAGTATTGCCATACTGGGAAAGACCAAAGGTCCATCAAGCCCAGCATCCTGTTTCCAACAGTGGCCAATCCAGGTCACAAATACCTGGCAAGATCCTTAAAGAAGTACAAAACATTTTATACTGCTTATCCCAAAAATAGTGGATTTTCCCCAAGTCCATTTAATAATTGTCTATGGACTTTTCCTTTAGGAAGCAGTCCAAACCTTCTTTAATCTCCGCTAAGCTAACCGCCTTTACCACATTCTCTGGCAACGAATTCCAGAGTTTAATTACACGTTGAGTGAAGAAAAATTTCTCCGATTTGTTTTAAATTTACTACATTGTAGCTTCATCGCATGCCCCCTAGTCCTCGTATTTTTGGAAAGCGTAAACATCTACCCGTTTAACTCCACTCATTATTTTATAGACCTCTATCATATCTCCCCTCAGTCGCCTTTTCTCCAAGCTGAAGAGCCCTAGCTGCTTTAGCCTTTCCTCATAGTGAAGTTGTCCCATCCCCTTTATCATTTTCGTCGCCCTTCTCTGTACCTTTTCTAATTCCACTATATCTTTTTTGAAATGCGGCGACCAGAATTGAACACAATATTCAAGGTGCAGTCGCACCATGGAGCGATACAAAGGCATTATAATATCCTCGTTTTTGTTTTCCATTCCTTTCCTAATAATACCTAACATTCTATTTGCTTTATTAGCCACAGCAGCACACTGAGCAGAAGGTTTCAACATATCATCAACGATGGCACCTAGATCCCTTTCTTGGTCCATGACTCCTAACGTGGAACCTTGCATGACGTAGCTATAATTCGGGTTCCTCTTTCCCACACGCATCACTTTGCACTTGCTCTCATTAAACGTCATCTGCCATTTAGACGCCCAGTCTCCCAGTCTTGTAAGGTCTTCTTGTCATTTTTCACAATCCTCCCGCGATTTAACGACTTTGAATAACTTTGTGTCATCAGCAAATTTAATTACCTCACTAGTTACTCCCATGAACATGATAAAACTCAGATTGAAAAAGAACATTTCATATGTAACAATTGCATATATTGTAAATATGCTTTGGTAACACAAATTGTCATTAATCCAGCCATGGGTCAACTTTTTTATTTGAATAACAGAACTGATTGTAACTCATCCCAGGTGATATATGTCATTTGTTGCCCTTGCAACAAATGGTATATAGGACAGACTAGGAGGAAGATCAAACAACTGGTGGGTGATCATTTAAGTAATTTTTGAGTTAAAGAAAGGGAAGCACCTTTAGTCACTCACTGGGAACAGTGTCAACAAGAAGAAGATTTGAAATTTGTGGTATTGTTACAGATGAATTTGTCCAGAACAGGTGATGTTACTATGCTTAGCCGAGATTGGGTGGCGGAGCTGGTGGTTGGGAGGCGAGGATAGTGCTGGGCAAACTTGTACAGTCTGTGCCCTGAAAATGACAGTTGCAAATCAAGGTAAGATATACACAAAAAGTAGCACATATGAGTTTGTCTTGTTGGGCAGACTGGATGGACCGTGCAGGTCTTTTTCTGCCGTCATCTACTATGTTACTATGCATTTAAAAAGAAAGGAACATTGATGTAGGGTCTTTTACTTAGGCGCGCTGGCATTTTTATGGCGTGTTAAAAATAGGCGTGCGCTAAACACTAAAGATGCCAATGCATTCCTACGGCCATCTTTAGCATTTAGCGAGCACCTATTTTTAACGCGTGCTAAAAATGCCAGCACATCTAAGTAAAAGACACCCTAATTTTCTGATGGGACACATTAGCCCCACTGGGATTAAATAAAGAAATAGAATGGTTAACTCTGTGAATTGATTAGCATCCTGGGAGTCACAAAATAGTAAGCCATTTAAAACAGGAAATCGATTAGTACCCCAGAAGTCATGTCACAGTAAGCGATTTAAAAACAGAAAAGCGCAGGTGCCAGCATTTAGACCTGTCTGGAATTGAAGGAGTTAGGTGAAAAAAAACGCAGGGTTGGCTGTAAGTAGGATGAGAAACTACATGTTTATATATGCACAATGACTTATGACCCAATATTAGAGTTAGTAACAATAGAATACTGTATATGGTTTTATTTTTGAATTAGTCTGTTCTCTTGGAGACGCCATCTCGGCAAAACATGGTTCAATGTCAGGAACAGGAACGAAAGGCTTGAACTTTTTGGTTTAATTCGCCATACACTCGCCGTTGCTGAAATTGGGAAGACATTCAGGTTTGGAGACGAATACCATCTTAATCATCACCTGCCTGGCTGCTATTCACCACAAGATAAGTGAACTGATACGACAGATCCAGCAATTGGAAAAAGTTCTCGTATGTGGTAGGCAGGAAGGGTGGTGCTATGATGTGTAACACGAGTGTCTGGTTAGCTTCTGAAGGTTTTGTACCTTCAGTAAAAGGCACAGCGTCACTAAAATACAGAGCACTAAAAAAAAAATGTTTAAGGTATTTAATTTTGATTTTTTTTTTTGTTAAGTTAGTGAGTTTAAATTTTAAAAAATAGAAATTTTCTAAAACCCAGGATATTTTAATAACTCAGTATTAATATATATTAAATTTTAACTGCCAGACCCCTGACCATTCTTCTAATACTTGGAGATCCCCTCCCATGGTTTCTACTCCTTTCAGGGTATCCACTCTATTGACTATCTTTGTGTCATCGCAAAAAGGCAAACTTTTCCTTCTAACCCTTCAGCAATATCTCTCATAAATAAATGAATAGAATCAGCCCCAGCACCGACCCCTATGGCACTCCACTAGTCACCTTCCTTTCCTCCAAGCGGTCCGTTGACCACCACCCTCTGTCTCCTGTCTGTCGGTCTGTTTGCTCTGTTGATCTGTAAGCTGATATGCTTGTTGCTGTTTATTGCTAAACTCCTCTAATGCATGTTTTATAGCAATAATCTACCCAGCCCCTTTCACAAGCACTGCAACACTCATGCTTGCATGTCATTATGCTGCCAAAAAAAAGCTGTTAATTGTGCTGGTTGAAAAAATATATACTTAACAAATCTTAATTAAATTATACATTTGCATGGAAATTTCAAGAAAAAAAAGAGCACCCAAATGAATTACTCCAGGATGTAGCAAACAAAATTCTCTCCTCCTCTTTTGAGTCTCTCTGGTAACATCGGGGGGAAATCCTACGTTTAGTATTAAGAAATAGATCATCTCTAAATTTAGAGATAAACATCATAAGTAGATAAGTACATAAGTAATGCCACACTGGGAAAAGACCAAGGGTCCATCGAGCCCAGCATCCTGTCCACGACAGCGGCCAATCCAGGCCAAGGGCACCTGGCAAGCTTCCCATTTGCCATTTGCTCAACATGGTTCACATAAATTATCAGCCTAAATAAGATATATTATTATGTTAAAAACTGAGCAAAAATCAACTAGAACCAAAGGACTTAATAAACATCCATGTTTTTAGTAATCTACGAAGCCTCAAATAGTTTTGTTCTGAATGAATTGTAATTGGAAGCTGGTTACAGAAACTTGGGACAAAAGAGTGAAATCAAATGTTTGTGAAACGATTTTAAATGAATAAATGAAGGAGATATCTCAAGTTTGCTGGTTTGTATTACTCGTTGTGTGAATAAATATTTTCTAGGTTTAATTCAAGAAATCAGGTATCCTGGACAGTTGCCAAACAATATTTTATGTGAAAAACAGAGAACTTTAAATTCAGTCGGCGCCATTAAAGGTAACCAATGTAAGCTCTTTCACAGAGGAGTAACTCTTGTCTTATCCTTGTAGTGGTATTCTGCAATAATTGTAATCTGAATAAAGATATTTTAGAAATGCCCAGAGGCATTTCCTATGTCATTTCAAATGAATGTGCATCCCTATTTTAAAAAAAATACACACCCACCTTTTCTGATTTCTGAGATGCTACATGCAGAAAGTTTTGTAGAAATTCAGTAAAGTCTCGATTATCCGACCTTCGCTAATCCAACCATCTGGCATATACGATACCCCCCCCCCGTGACATCATCGTTCATTGCTAATTAATGTTAATAAACAATGTTTTTAAATTAAAGATACATTATCCAGCTTATTTTCGAAACAGAAAGACGCTCGTATTTTGACCCAAATCGGGAGATGGGCGCCTTTCTCCCGTGGGCGCTCAAATCGGTATAATCGAAAGCCGATTTGGGGCGCCTCCAACTGCAGTCTGTCGCGGGAATGAACAAAGTTCACGGGGACGTGTTAGAGGTGTGGTGAAGGCGGGACTGGGGCATGTTTATCAGCCGAGGAGAGATGGGCGCGCTCGGCCGATAATGAAAAAAAGAAGAGCGCCAGAAGCGAGAATTTGGGTCACTTTTTCTGGACCCTTTTTTTTCACGAACAAGTCCCCAAAAAGTGCCCCAACTGCCCAGATGACCACTGGAGGGAATCGGGGAAGACCTCCCCTAACTCCCCAAGTGGTCACTCAAAACTTTATGGACCAAGGTCAAAACCTTAAACTTAATCCTCCAAGCAATAGTCAGCCAATGTAATTCTTGGAAAGCAGGAGTGATGTGATCAAATTGAGATGGGTTTGATAAAATTCAAGCTGCAGCATTTTAACAAATTTGTAATGTACACAATTTATAAGCAGACAGCCCTAGATAAAGGGCATTTCAATAATCCCATAAATGGATATTGGATGCTTGGAAAACAGTTAAAAAAATAGGGGGTGACAAAAAATCTTTCATCCTACGTATAATCTAAGCTTGAAAAACACTTTTTTGAACAGTAGTCAATCCAAACCCCCAAATATTTCAAACAATTCGTATTTTTAAATCATCAAGCACAAAATTCTCAGGCATTGCAGAAGGAATTACCCTACCAGATAGAAACAAAATCCGAGATTTAGACAAATTTAACTTGAGTCTATTTGCTGTAAGCAAAGTCCTAATGGATCGAAGATAGATACCTAAAAGTTGCAAAGCCCTTTCAACAGTAGAAATCATTAGAAAATAAGTTTGCAAATCGTTAGCATATAGATGAAATTGAACATCCAAGCAAGACAAAGGACGACAGATCGGGTGTAATTGAAGAATAACAGTGCTCTTTGCGTAAATTTAGGTGCAGATATTTGCACCATGATTTCATTGCCTAAATTTATACGTGACCTCTCTGCTTCAAAGTTAATTCTATAGACTACGTCAAACTTTAGGCACAGCCTATAGAATACAGCTTAAGTGATTTTCTTTGGCACTGATTTTTTAGGCACCATATATACAATCTAGCCCTATATGGATAAGTGTACTATCTGTGAATTTTCAGCAGCACTATACCATAGTATCACTAAAAATTCTTACAGACTACTTTGACATTATCTAGATAGTGCTAGTGCTGAACTAGGTGAAGAGTGGGTAATCTGCTAGCTCTACAGAGTATTATACATTATTCAGCCACTATCCCTCAGATTCTTTAAAGGGCACCCAAATTTGGGCACCCAAAATTAGGTGTGGATCCCAGAATATTGCCCAAAATAATTAATCGATATCAATGATTAAATTATTACAGTTAACAAGCACTTAATTGGCACTAATTATGATTTGGACACCCCTCTGGTTGAGTGTTATTCTAAATTGAATCGTGTGCAACTCAAAAAGGGTGTGGCCATTGGAGGGGCATCCAAAGTTGAGTACGGAATTTGGCGCTCAGTACTAAAGAGCACTTATCCCGGATAGCCTATTATATAATAACATTGAGCGCCGATTTTTATTGGTGCCTAATATTCGATTACATTTTTAGAATTTGCCCCTATCTGTGTAGCCAAGTTAGTGGCCATATTCAATTGCTATCCATATATCTGTACAACCAGTGCCTGCTCATTATATGATAGAGCCATGGAATATATATGGGGGTTTTTTTTTATGTTGCAGCCTCAAAGGAGGGTATATGATTTCAACAAACATGGGAGTGTTTTTGGGCCACATTACAACCAACGGCACGTAAAAAACTGGGGGGGGGGGGGGGGGTTATGTATCAACTCCTCCTTGCAGTGATTAAATAGGTCCATAGATGTTTGTGATATAATGAGGGGTGGAGAGGGAGGGAGGTGAAGGGAAGGTGGGCAGAGGGTAGGATTGTTAACAATCAAAGCCCAAGACAAATTCCTTGTTTCAAAACCTCAGACCTGAAGAGGCATCCCTTTAGGTAAATTCCTTTCTTTTCCCCAACTCTTGACCTCCTCAGGGTCTGTAGAGAGAGACAGATTTGCTGAAAGCTCAGGTAATGATTCACAGAGCTACCTTTGTATAGTTAAAACCTTCCAGAGTGGTATGCAACCAAAAACATCTAATTTAAAAATCAGATAGAGACATGAACCCCCTTTTTTTGTAAAACTAATCCATAAATCAGTGCCTACATCCAGGAGTGCTAAGCTTTGCCTCATACCCATCAAGGAGTGCCAGGACCAAGGTGATAATTACTTCGGGAACCAGGAGAAGCACTCTTAGTTGTGGGGCTCCCATAATTGATTGTGTAAGAGGTCTGCATCTGTGCTATTAAACAACGTTAAGTAAATCCTTTTCATTAGTCCCATAATTCATTGTGCATGTGAGAGTTTTATTTTCTTTCTCTCTCTTTCTCCAGGGTGCCTAACTAGCTGGAAGGTTTATCTTGTGTCTGCTGAATTTTTTTTTTGTATTTTTTGAGTTACTGCATAATTCCTTTATTCCTTTCGTTATCTTGTTTATATGGTCCTATGCTGGACTCCTTTCAGTGGATTCTGCAAGATAAACCCATAGCCCACTCTTCTTAATTTCACAATTCATGCCCCCACTCAAACCTTCCCACTCTCCCAACCCTCCAAGAGAAAACTCTGATTGCTCCCCTTGACTCCTCACCATTCCCCATACACCTCCAAAAGCTGGGAGGCCTGACTGTTGCCCACTTGCTCCTGCCTATGGCTGTGCCTGACCTCTAGTGTCCCAATGCAACGTTAGTGGTCAGCCCACCAAATAAGGCATTACAAGAGGAGCATTGCCTTATTTGGTAGAGTGGCTCCTAGTGGTAGGTTTGAAAACACCACAAGGTGCAGCCATTTTGCAAGATGTTGGTGCTAGAGACAAGAGCAAGCAGGCATCACTCCTGTCTCCCAACTTTTGGAGGCATGTGGGGGTGGGGGACACACCATGGTTTTCTTTTGTGAGGTCATGGGTGAGGGATCATGGAGCCCACCTGGCCATCAGGACTTTCTTTTCTGGGGTCAGGGATGGAGGGTTATGGGGCTTATTTGGGGCACCTGGGCATTTTTGCTGGGTGGGGGTACAGGACAGAAATCAGGGAATCTTACCCATTTTTTTCTTCCTGAAAGTGTACGATCAAAGCCCTGCTCACGCACTGACAGGAGAAGGAGATATGCAGCTGCATATTACTATACTGATGTGCGCTGTTTTTTTGTTTTTTTTTTGTGACAGTGCATTCTTTTTAACACTGCAATGATTTGATTGCCCTTCGTGTACTGCATCATAAATAAAAACATGTTTATAGCACATGTATTAGAATGCTGTGTACTGAAGCTTAGTACAGCATTCTAACACAGCGCTCACTCCATCTTGGCCACATTCAGTCCTCCACCATTCCCTTCAGTTTCCTCTTTCCCTTCCACCATTCCCTAAATAGCTTCTCATAGCTACTGCAACTCCACTGTTCCTTACAGCTTCCCTATTCCCAGTCTTCTTACTACTACTTATCATTTCTATAGCACTACTAGACATACTGCTCGACAGAGTTTACAATCTAATCAAGACAGACAAACAGGACAAATAAGGGATAAGGACAAAGAGTAGCAAGATTCCGGAATCCCAAAGACTACTGCTACTACTACTACTACTTATTACTTCTATAGCACTATTAGACGTACACAGCGCTGCACACTAAACGCAAATGAGACAATCCCTGCTCGACAGAGCTTACAATCTAATTGAAACAGACAAATAGGACAAATAAGAGATTAGGGAATTACTTATTGTGGGAAAGATTAAAAGAGGCATATGGACAAGTGAATAGGAGTTAGGAGTCAAAAGCACCCTCTTCCACCATTCTCTACAGAATCCCCCCCTCCAGTACAGAGCTATGGTCACATGTATGGGAGTTTCAGTGCTAAGGTGTCCTGCAGAGCAGAACTGAGGTGCATAACAGCTGTGTGAGTGAGGATCTCATTCTCAGTTATGGAATAGCAGGAGACACTGGGTCAGGAGTGAGGTGCAGTAACAGAACTTTTTTTAGAGCGTTAGCGCTTGAACAACAGGGGGTGCTGAAAGACAGGAGTGAGGGCCATTGCAAGCGATTTTTTTTTTGGGGGGGGGGCTCAGTACTAGAATAGTGGGGGTGTGGTTGCAAAGCCTTGTGAGGGTAACAGAATTAGAGCAACAGGGGTTGCTTTAAGAAAGGAGTAAAGAACAATGTGAGCACTTTGAATGCCAAAGGAGTGGAATTCAGTCATCCCTTCATGTGCATGTTAGAATGTCTTTACCCTTTTGCCTTCTTGTGAACAGACGGTAAAGTACTGAAACTTCATTTTGCTTTGAATTTTCTTTTCTTTTGTTGTCAGCAAAGTAAGGCAAGCACAGTGTTTTTTTTTCCCTGTGGCTCTCTATCTCCTTGTCCATCTGCCAACTCTCTAGAATCATTGGCATTTCATAATCTTAAAGGTGGCTGCAGAGAGATTAAAGAAACTGGAGTCTAGCTCAGTCCCCAGCTTCCAAGCCCCAATTTATCCTTTTATCTTCTGTGCTCAGACGTGGCTGCCATCCAGCTGCAATGTCCGCTGTCAGCCAAAGCATGAGAGCCTTAAGCAAAACGATAAGAACTAATGAAGAAAGAAACAAACCCAGCTACTTGCTACGGAGGTCACACACGTGACCCAGACTGGGGAAAGCGAGGCGAAATCCTCATCAGCTACACAAAAAGGCAAAAGTCCAGAAAATCTGGGACATTAGAGAGTAAAGTGGAGCTGGTGCAAGAGGATTAGGTATGCTAGGCCATGCTGCTGTCCCCCTCTCAATTATTTTATTTTTTTTGTTACATTTGTACCCCGCGCTTTCCCACTCATGGCAGGCTCAATGCGGCTTACATGGGGCAATGGAGGGTTAAGTGACTTGCCCAGAGTCACAAGGAGCTGCCTGTGCCTGAAGTGGGAATCGAACTCAGTTCCTCAGGCCCAAAGTCCACCACCTTAACCACTAGGCCACTCAATTACATTTTAAGGATCCTAGGTCCTCTCCCCACACCCCCTCACCCCCAAGATTTTCACAATTAAACTCAACCATCATGGCCATCCCAATACCACCCTTCCCAGAATGATTCTGTGAATAAAATGTAATTGATCGTCATTCTTTTAAATATTAAGCACTTTGGAGTTGATATTCAGCTTGGTGTATGCAGGCTGAATGGGCCAGCTGCCAGTAGTCAATGGCACTTAACAAGATGGTGCTGATCAATATTGGATCTAACCCCCTTAGGCACAATCCAGACAGTGCCGGGGTGGAGTTGGACAGGAACCAGTGCTTATGCAGGCATGGGTAGGGTTACCATCAAGCTTATTTTTGAAAGAGAAGGGTGCCCATCTTTCAACACAAATTGGGAGATTTATTTATTTAGATTTTGCTCACACCTTTTTCAGTAGTAGCTCAAGGTGAGTTACATTCAGGTACTCTGGATATTTCTCTGTCCCAGGAGGGCTCACAATCTTTGTACCTGAGGCAATGGAAGGTTAAGTGACTTGCCCAAGATCACAAGGAGCAGCAGTGGGATTTGAACCAGTCACCTCTGGATTGCAAGACTGGTGCTCTAACCACTAGGCCACTCCTCCGGGTGTCCTTCTCCCAGGGTCGCCCAAACGCCGATTTTGGACATCCTCAACTGCTTTCTGTCGCAGGGATGACCAAAGTTCACAGGGGCGTGTCGGAAGTGCAGCGAAGGCGGGACTGGGGTGTGTCTAATACATGGGCGTCCTCGAACCATAATGGAAAAAAGAAGGGCGTCCCTGACGAGCACTTGGGTGACTTTACTTGGTCCTTTTTTTGTTACGACCAAGCCTCAAAAAGGTGCCCGAACTGACCAGATGACCACCGAAGGAAATCAGGGATGACCTCCTCTTACTCCCCCAGTGGTCACTAACCCCTTCCCACCCTCAAAAAAAACCTTTTAAAAATATTTTTTGCCAGCCTCTATGCCACCCTCAAATGTCATACCCAGCTCCATGACAGCAGTATGCAGGTCCCTGGAGCAATTTTAGTGGGTGCAGTGCACTTAATCCAGGCGGACCCAGGCCCCCCCCCCCCCCACCTGTTACACTTGTGTTGGTAAATGTGAGCCCTTCAAAACCCACCACAAACCCACTGTACCCACATGTAGGTGCCCCCCTTCACCCCTTAGGGCTATGGTAGTGGTGTACAGTTGTGGGGAGTGGGGTTTTTTTTTGGGGGGGGGGTTGGGGGGCTCAGCACACAAGGTAAGGGAGCTATGCACCTGGGAGCATTTTATGAAGTCCATTGCAGTGGCCCCTAGGGTGCCCGGTTGGTTTCTTGGCATGTCAGGGGGACCAGTGCACTACAACTGCTGGCTCCTCCCACGACCAAATGGCTTGGATTTGGTCGTTTCTGAGATGGGCGTCCTCGGTTTCCATTATCGCCGAAAATCATGGACAACCATCTCTAGGGTCGACCTAAATTTTGCGATTTGGGCATCCCCAATCGTATTATCGAAACGAAAGATGGACGCCCATCTTGTTTCGATAATACGGGTTTCCCCGCCCCTTCACCGGGACGTCCTGCAAAGACGTCCTCAGGAAAACTTGGGTGACCCTTTCGATTATGCCCCTCCATATGTCCTCTTTTAAAAGAACATGTCCTATTGTTGGACTTCTTCAGATATGTCCTCTGGGATTTTTAATTTTTAGGGAAATATCCTCTTTTTCTTTTATGTGCCTATGACCAACGCACCTATCCACATAATGAGAGAAACCATCTCTGGCCTATTAGTCAATGGGGGAGCTAAAGAGACATTGCTGATCCTCTCTCTGTTCCCCTGCTGGTTGAATCTGTCAAATGAATTTTGTTTGTGCAGCACAACTTTAAGAATATGTCATGCAAAGACTTTCACACATATCTCAGAAGCCAGCCAAAGTTGTTGAGGGATATGTGCTCCTCTGATAAGTATGCTTGGGCTTAGACTCAGTCAAACTCAAATCCGAAATTTCTTGAAAAGTAGATTATCTACTGCTGTACTGTAAGTCACTGTTTGATGTGTGTGCATTAAGTAAAGGCTATGATTAAATATTTCTTTAGCAAAGGTAGCAACCATTTTTATTTTTTTCTCTCATCTTGTCTCCACAAATTTGATAACCCTAGGCAAGGGCCATAACCAGTACTGGTGCCCGAATAGCTAAACAGCCAGAAAGAGCAGCCTTCTGTGGCGTCCTATCTTGTCCCTGATCCCCTCACTTCGATCCACCAAACCACCCCTGAATCTGATCTTCCCTGGTCTCCTCCCCCTTTCTGATCTTTTCATTTCTCCTAATCCCCTCCTCCCCGGGACTTACCTGGAGGTGATCCTTGGTAGTCTGCCTCATCTGGCTCTAGGTTCAAAAATGGTGGTGATGAGCCCTAGCAGCAGTCTTGCAGTACTAGTGCTTGGGTTCAGCCTTCCAATATAGGGGCAATTTGCCCATGTATGGAAAACTGACCCCCCCCCCCCCCTAGCGGTAGTACTGTGAGACTACTACTAAGGGCCATTGCTGCTATTTTTGAACCTGGAGCTGGATGAAGCAGGAGCAAAGGGGACCACTTCTATCTCAGCCTGCTGGACAATTAGACTGCCAGGGATCACCTTCAGGTAAGTCCCAGGGAGTCTGGGAGTTCATGGGGGATCGGAAAGGAGGGATTGAATTGGGGGAGTTGGGAGGGGGGATCGGAACCAAGGGGTATCGGAGAACCTGCCGCATACACTGCTTAAGGCAGATCTGACAGATTCCCTTATCCAGGTCCCAGTTGATATTCAGCTGGGACCCAGAAAACGTCTTATTCAGGTCCCAGCTGAATATTTGGAAAACACCTCCTTGTTCGTTGTGGATAAAGAACGCACTGACGGCTCTTTGAGTTAATGTGACTGTCAGGATCTACAGTTTGCGGCTGCTCTTTGCTGCCCTCCAGGAAGCTGCAACCCTAGATGACTGCCTAGTCTGCCTGTTATGCCAACTGTTATGTAAAATAACTTTCTCTGCTCTCTCCCCTACCTTCCCACAGCTAGCTATACTTCTTCATTCCCTACAGTTCCTCCACACCTTGTGCTTCTTCTCCACCATTCCCTCTGTCACATCTTGCACTCCTCCACCATACCCTACAACTGTATTAAAATTAGTCCAATAAAAAGGTCACCTTATTTCCATTTTTTATTTATAAATGTTTATTAACACGGCTACTACAATATTAATTTATCCTAAAGCAAAAAAATATGTTTTTCTATCTTTGCTGTCTCTGTTTTCTTCTTTCCTCATCTTCTCTTCACTCTCTTCCTTCCATCCAGCATCTACCCTCTTTTTCTGCCTCTTCCATCTGCTGTTTGCCCTCTCTCTCCCTTCTATCTACTGTCTGCCCTCTTTCTCTACCCCTTCCATCCATCGTCTGCCCTCGCTCTTCCTTCCTTCCATCCAGCATCTGCCCTCTCTCTATGTTCCTTCCATCCACTACCTGCTCTCTCTCTCTCTCCTTTCTATCCTCCATCTGCCCTCTCCCTCTTTCCATATGACATCTGCCTGCTTTCTCTGCCTCACCAATCCACTGTCTGCCCTTTCTACACCTGTACCATCCTCTCTCCTTTTTACACACGTTGAAGGTAATCTTCTCCCATTGGAAGGCTTTGCAACAAGTTACCTACCAGGAATGGTGGAACCTGTTGCTTCAAATGTATAAATACGAATTGCACCTTGCTAAGAAATCTTCCCGCTTTGCTTCTTATAGAGAAAAATGGCTACTATTAGCATCTCATTTTAGTGCTCTGCAGTGATATATACAAATTTGGTGTATCTCATGTGCAAACATTGTTGTATATCCCCCAGCTCCCCTTCCCTCTTCTCTTTTCTTTCTCTCTTATCATAACTGAGCGTTAACCTTGTTACTTATTAGGCTGAGCTCTGGTTTTGCTTCTTATTGCTGTCTGTTGCTATGTTGTGAGCTCTTGTGTATTTCTGTACTGAATACCAATAAAAGAAATTAAACCACATTAAAAAAAAACATATCATGATTTTTGGCCCTGCATTCTACCTATCCACAGGTACCAGCTCTACTCCAGAATTGGAAGTGACATCAAAGGGGGGGGGGGGGGGGGCAGGATCAGCAGCTACAGGATGTGGGTAGGTAGAGTGCAGGCCCCACGATCATAATATCTTTAACTTGTTTTGCCACCACCCATTGCTGCTGCTAGTCTGGTGATCTGCACCCAGGGTAAGTCGCCCCCACTGACCTGCCCTTGGTACACCACTAGTCTTGAGTTCCAAAATGTGGGGACTACTTCTAAGAAGGCTCATTGGTGGGTGCGATGCTGTGTGATTTCCTCTGACACGCATACAGATAGTGATGCTCCTTGAGAAGACCTTAGAAGCCTCAAAGGGGTGTAAAGGGCTAATTTATTCTTCAGGTACTCTGGCCCATTTCGTCTGAATTTGGCCCTGTAGGGTACTGACAGCCAGTGCAGTGTTTGCAGAAATGTTGTGATGTGGCCACGCCTCTTGCAACCCTCTATTAGCTATCTGGGAAATATTTAAATGGATTTTTATTCTTATTAATTTTGTATACAGTTTATTGTAATTGCTGTATTGAGCAAGTTATTCTTGTAGTTTTTTCCCACTTTTTAAGTGTAAACCATTTTGAGCTTCTTAGTTAAATAGTAATGTCATGCATATTATACCTATGCTGCAGTGTTCTTAATTAGGTGGAGCTAATGCAAACTCTTTTTGGTTTGACCAGTATACAGGGCATTACAGTAGTCTAGTTGTGGCATTACCATGGCATAGACCCCTGTGATCAGATTCATCATCTTACTCTATGAAGAGAGAGATCTTATAGTTGCTGAAGCTGATAGAAGTAGTTTTTAAAGGTTGTTTGAATTTCTAGGATGCTTTGCTTTACGCTGCTGTCCACCAAGATCACAGGAGAATCTGTGACATGAAAAGGAGGAGGGGATTTAATATACTATACTGCCTTTCTGCAGTCTACAAAATCCTGCGTGGTGTAGAAGAGGTAAAAGTGAATCGATTTTTCACTCTCAAAAAGTACAAAGACTAGGGGACACTCAAGAAAAGTTACATGGAAATACTTTTAAAACAAACAGGAGGACATATTTTTTCACTCAAAGAATTATGCTCTGGAACTTGTTGCCGGAGGATGTGGTAACAATGGTTATCATATCTGGGTTTTAAAAAGGTTTGGACAAGTTCCTGGAGGAAAAACTCATAGTCTGCTTTTAAGATGGAAATGGGGGAAGCCACTGCTTGGCCTGGGATCAGTAGCATGAAATGTTGCTACTAATTAGGTTTCTGCCAGGTACTTGTGACCTAGATTGGCTACTGTTGAAAGCAGGATACTGGGCAAGATGGACCACCGGTCTGACCCAGTATGGCTAGTCTTATGTTTATATTATATAGAGGTATTTCTTCTGTCCCTAGTGGGTTCACAATCTAAGTGCTCACCTAGGGTCAAAAGAAGCTGTAGTGGGAATCTTACCTGGTTCCCCTGGTTCTGAGGCTACTGAATTAACCATTAGGCTACTCCTCCACTCCATGAAATATCCAGTTTTAATTTGCATAGGAAAGGCTGAACAGATGGGAGATGGATGTCCCAGTATTCAGTCTGAGGGCTTGTCTCTGTGTCCCAAGGGCAACGCTTTGTCAGCAGCATGTAGAACCTAAGGACGAGGAGCCTCTGTGTCACTATTTCCTTTGTGGTATGCATAGTAAGTTCAAAGACACTGACTGTACCAATGGCCAGTAAAAAGATTTCTCTGTCTCAGCTCTGAGATTTACACTGACTTTCTGTAACCCACTCCCTGTTCAGGATGTGACCACTGCCCTCTTCAAGAGTTGCTTTGGGGCTTTCTTAATGGCCATGGTGAAATTTCCTCTTTCAGATCTGCAAACAGCCTTGATTTTAATAAGGGATGTCTTGTTGATGGACCCGGCATAGCTGGGAATCTTTCAAATTCAAGAGCTTTTTGTTTTCACAAAGAGGCTTCTGAGGGTGCAGGATATATTTAAGGAAAAGCAGAGGCTCCATTGTGTGCTATCACAAGCATGTGATCTCCAGCTCTGTGCCAGCTGTGCCAGTACAAGCCTCCAGCTGCATTTATACACTACTACCATGAAGCCTCAGCTCTATGCACATATGAACATCATGGAGCATGCCCCTTGTATGGAGAACCAACTGTGTGTGCATGTGAACATCATGGAGTATGCTGCCTACATGGGGACTCCAGCCATGTGCACATGTGGACAACATAGAGCATGCTACCCACATGGAGACTCCAGCCCTGTACACATGTGAAAATCATGGAACATGTTACCTGTATGGAGACTCCACCTGTGTGCACATATGAACACCATGGAGCATGCTGCTTGTATGGGAACTCAAGCTGTGTGCATGTGTGAACATCATAAATCATGCTGCTTGTATGGAGACTCCAGCTGTGTGCCCATTTAACCAGCCTTTAACATGTGCCCACGTTAGCAACATACAGACTGAGCCTGAAAACATGCTTCAGGGCCTCCACAGTATCTTATAACCTCTAGTACTGAAAAATGCAATCACAGCTCATCTGTAATAAGGACACAGCAGCAACTGATCCAACAATGACAGCAGAATCTCCCTGCTGTCTGATACACAACATGCAGTCAGGCTTTCATGTGATATGTCTCTCCCAAAGGTTGAGTGGTGTAGAGTTGGACTCAGGCTTCAATGCACAAAGACACCCATTAAACATAGGTGCCTTGGGAAAAGTTACCAAGTCACAAACAGTGACCAATGCACAAAGGAGACCACATGCAAATGAGATGCATGGATCCCCCTTTGTGCATCGGTGGCTGTTTGTGACTCAGTAACTTGCACATGTGCAGACAACACCTGTCAGCACCTGTCACTAGACCACCACAGCTTCAGGCATCAGAAACATACCCAAAGCGGGCCTGACCCCAACAAACCCCCAAGACCAAAGGGCCCCAACCTGGAACCAAACAAAAACCCCTGTGGTCCAGTGAACCCCCTCATGACCCCCCCCCCCCCCATGAACACCCCCCAACCCCCTGC
Source organism: Microcaecilia unicolor (assembly GCF_901765095.1). Taxonomy (NCBI): domain Eukaryota; kingdom Metazoa; phylum Chordata; class Amphibia; order Gymnophiona; family Siphonopidae; genus Microcaecilia; species Microcaecilia unicolor. The sequence goes on from NC_044034.1 coordinate 330,586,655, forward strand.
CAGAGCTCCACCAACCTGACCCGGTGGGTCTCCGGCCAAGCCAGGCCAGATCCCCCTAGTGGCAAGCCCTGGTGGTCTAGTGGGATTTCTTCCCTCCAACCCCCAGACCCTTCCATATACCATAATAATTGGAAGCAGGAGAACCGCCTCCTCCTTCCTGCCTCTGGCCTGCCCAGAACAAAATGACAGTGCCCAGCCCCCTTCTCGGTGAATCCTGGGAGTTTTTTCCTTATATGGTGCTTAGGCCCCTCCCAATGCATCCCGCTGGACCACCAGGGAATTTTGTTTGGTTCAAGGAGGTCCGGGGGTGGGGGGGGTCCTTTGGTATTCAGGGGGTTGGGGTCGGGTCTGAGTCAGGTGCAGGGATGGACTGACCATTCGGGCAACCGGGCAGTGCCCGAGGGCCCAGAGGCTCTGCCTGGATTCCCAGCGTGCCTCTGGTGATCTAGTGGCCTCAATGGGAAGAACATGTTCTTTCCTGCCCAGCTCGCTGGGCTGCCGCTATTCCCCCTGCCCAGCACCACCATATTTTAAAAATGGTGGCTGAAACTCACTGAGGAAGTTTTGTGAGACTGTCAAGACCCACAAGACTACTGCTGGAAGTCTCGGCCGCCATTTTGAAAAAACGGCAGCGCCAGCAGGCGGGGGAATAGCAGCAGTGCAACAGGCAGAAAAGAACATATCTGTGTGTGTGTGTTTGTGCACTGACACCTACCATGGGGAGCAGACTGCTCCCCATAATGACAGCTCCAGACCTCTCGTTAATTTCTACACGTTAAAAGTAGGTACACTGTGCACAGAAATGGCTGTGCATAGCTCGTAATGCTTATTTAAATACTATTGTTGTAATATATTTGCATAGTATTCTCGGTAGCTGCTACGGCACACAGTTAAAGCCTTGCAAAACCCCTTTGTGCATTATTCGCTAACTAACGTTTGCTTTAAATTGGTTGCAAGCTCGGTAACCTTTGTGCATCAGGTCCTCAGTCCTGAAGTGTGGATTCTATAGCCCTAATGCACACAGGTTATAAGAAGGAAAGCCATCTATCCTTGGAAGATTTTTTGCTATGACAGCAGTGAGGCAGTGCAGGCTCCTGGCTACCATTAGCACACACTGAAGCACTCCCAAGGTTGATGTGTTTGAATTTACTATCTACGGAAGACTTGTGCCTGAAGGCAGCCATAATCTATAGTGTCTGCCTGTGATATGTGTTGGTCGTCTTCTGTGATATCAGTACAGAGGATGTCAGAAAACCAGAGGAAGATAAAATACAACCATGAAGGAAGGGCCGGAGCACACTCAACAGCCTGGATCCTCAGGTCTTATCAATCAGTGCTTCACAGCGATCAGGCAGAGCTCCAGATCGAGTGCCCTGGCCCAGAAGTGAGCCTTGTTGGAACAGAACGTTAGAACTAGATTCCAGTTTCCTACCATAACCCTGAGTCCCCTTCTCTAATCCAAGCATAAGGCAGCATGATGCTACAGATCCACAAAATCCGTCACGGGGAAACAGAAAGATTCATATTACCAGAGAAGCAGCCTCTCTGATTAACTTAAAATTAAAGCTTGTGTCATTTTCTCATTCCACTCTCTCCAAATGCCAGGATGCTCTTGCCAGCTTCACTTAAGGCTCAGGGAACATTAGCAAGAATGGATGGTGCGTTCCTATTTATCCAGAAGTCTCAAATGCAGGAAGGCAAAGGGCACTCTCAGAGAGAAGGGGGGGGGGGGGGGACTGGACAGGCAGGCAGGTGAGAGAGGGATGGGATTTTAATGGGGTTAATAAAAAGGATCAGGGACAGCTCTTCTGTTAGCTTTTTTCGCTTTCCTTGTGCTAACAGTTAAGTGGAAATGATTCCTGCATGGATTGGAGATAAATTGGAGTGTGAGTTTGGTGCTTTCTTTGGCTGCAGGCCCATGTGATGAGAAGCAGACCGTGGCAGAGGACAAGGACAGACCTCGCTTCCAGCTGGTACACAACAGCTCCAGTTCTCCCGAGTCTCTGACTAGGCCTGCAGAAGCTTAACCAGAAATATATTATTAGTGAATGACACAGCTTATGGTGACAGGTCAGAGGATCCCAGAGCCCCTGCTTTCATTAATAGTCAGCTCTGTATCCCCAGGGCTGAGCTTTTCACATCCTAACCCAAACCACTTCAGGATTAGTAATCTGATTAATAAGGCTGTGTGAAGGAGTGAGCGGTGTAGCAGTAGGTAAGGTTACCCTAAGAAAACTCCCTCACTGAGGTTACTATTACTACTACTACTATTTAGCATTTCTATAGCGCTACAAGGCATACGCAGCGCTGAGGTTGCAGTTTAGCCGCCTTACAGCAGACGGCGCTAGCCTGCCATATCAGAGGCTGAGTCAGAGGGATGAGGCTCAGGCTGGGAGGTGGTTAAATGCCCTGAGTGAATCAGGGAGGCCCCAAGGTCTCCAGGAGTGAGACCCCAAGTACTGAGGTCTCCTGAAGGAAGACTGGGAGTGAAGGGATCCTTCTAAGACGTTGGCTGGGCTGTAGTACCTGTAGGGGAGACCCAGGGAAGCAAGGAGTGGCCCTATTTCCAAAGTTTGTACCTGGGGTAAAGAATAACCACTTAAGAATTGTGAGAGAAGGAATAGAAAATTGCCAAGGTAAAGAGTGCATTTCTTTATTTGTGAAGACTCAGACCTGAGTATCATAACACGAGCCAGGCCCAGATTTATGCACGAGTGACTTGAACCTTATCCTACAACAACATAATATTGTATTTGTTCATACCGGAGTTGGTGAACACCTCTCTGGTACTATGTGAGCCACATTGAGCCTACAAATAGGTGGGAAAATGTGGGATACAAATGTAACAAATAAATAAAATAAATAAACTATGCTGTAGAAGTTTGATAAGATAGGACTGATTAAAGTGAGGAAAAACCACTGTTAATGTGACTGTTGCTATGCTAATCCTTGATTCTGTATCAGAAACAGACTGTTTGTTTGTTTGTCTGTCTGTTTGTTCAGCAATTAGGTTTCCCTTACACTGCACCCTGACTATGTCTGTGAGGGCTCCCAGCATAGACGGTCGGTAGCCCAACTGTTTGGGGAGGCTAAAGGGGGCAGAGCTTACCTCCATACGCTCCATGGCAGCGACGTCAATGAAGAAAAAGACTACAGGCTCGCCGCCAGCTTCTCCCTTCTCTCTGCACACAGTGTCCCGTGATGCATTTCCTGTTTCCGCGAGAGCAGAGAGAAGGGAGAAGCTGGCGGCGAGCCTGTAGTCTTTTTCTTCATTGACGTCGCTGCCACGGAAATAAAAGATGAAAATGCGCGGGGCGGGAGGGTGGGCTGCACCACAAGCGGAAGTCGACGATTGGGCTGGGGAGGCTTAGCCTCCCCAAGCCTCTTATACGGGGCGCCTATGGCTCCCAGCCTTTCTGCTAGTCACCCTATCACAGGCTACCTCAAGGGTATTAGGTGACCTAGGCAACCCTTCAACTTTGTACCTCTTAATAACTTTCAAGGCCCAAGTCCACTACCCCTGCCCCAAGATTTTGTTAATTAAACTCTGCAATCATGATAGCCCAAACATCACTGGTCACAGAATAAATCTCTAAAATTAATAATTGGGCATGTTGTTTCTTATATATGATGAGAACAATTTCCAAAAGAGATGTGGGGAAAAATTATCTATCTGATATTTACCCACCCTGCCTGCAGTTAAGTGTAGGTAGTGGCATAGCTAGGGGGGGCGCAGGGGGAACGGTCACTCCCTCAAACAGGTTTTTAGAAAAATGGCGCCTCTTCAGCCCGCTCTCCCTGTCCGCGTGGTCATTTTTACTGCTCTGAAGCGCCGTTCTCCCTCCAGCACCAGCAATTCCCATAGTCAGCCTTCTGATAGCGTCGGGGCCTCTCCTCAGGCACATCCTGCCTACTCTAATGCAACTTCCTGTTTTCCACAGAGGTGGGACGCACCTGAGGAGAGGCCCCGACTCTGGCAGAAGGCTGACTGTGAGTAGCCGGTGCCGGAGGGAGAACTACGCTTCAGGGCAGTAAAAGTGATCACGCGGACGAGAAAGAGAGGGAGAAAGATGCAAAACTCGGGGGGGGGGGGGGGGGGGATGGAGAAGGGAGAAAGCACTGCCCAAGACCAGAGTGGAAATGAGCCTATCTAGTCCACTGTAAGCAAGGAAGCCCATTAGGTTAATCTGTTTCCACTTTCCACCCCCCCTCCCCCGCGAAGCCGTCATTTCAGTTCACTCAAAACAAAGCAAGCAAACTTATGAGATGCTGCATCCACCTTGTCATTCTTTATTGTTGCTCCATCTTAAAAGGTGGAGGAGAAAAGAAATAACAATTGAATATCACTAAAACAGCTTCAAAAATTATTGTAGCTGGTAGAAACTGCAATTATAAAATCTATAGTTTGTGCTCATTTTTCTTCACTGTTCTTATATATAGGTGTCCAGACTTCAGTGAGGATATCCTGTTTCCTGATGGGTTCATCTTAAATGTTGTTGTAATCTGCCTTGGGAAGCCTGGTGTTATAAAGATGATAGAATATACTGAAATTAAATGGAAGTAGAATTAAACTCACCTTTCATTGGGGCACATGGAATCACATCTTCATCTATTTTGTAGACATTTACCTTTTAGATACACAAAGGGATTATTCTGTTTTGAACGTGTTTCAGGGGCAAGTAGTTTTATAAGTCAAAAGAAAAATAAATATTTTGTTTCATGCAGATCTCTTTTGTTTAAACATAAATGGGCTATAAGCCCCTAATTCAGTCCAATGGTTTTCTTATATTTTGTTTTTGTGATGACTTATATTGTGCCAAAACTGAAAACTCTTACCTCTATCTGGTTGATAATAAAAGGAAAACTATCTGCCTTAAAACGTTGTTTTGTGTCTGTACATGAGGAATTGTGATATTGAATAAATAATTGTATGTTTGTGCCCCTAGTCATGCATCCTATGTTTATATAATCCTTTCAAGAAATCCAGTTAATTGTTTAACATTAGTAGAACATAGCCAGAGAGGCATGGTATAGTATGGTTGCATTTTTAATATGGTAATACTAAGGCCCAGCTACGAAACAGGTTATTTTGAGTTAGTCTTCACTGGACCAAACTTGCTTTCCTTGTGCCATCACTATCCAGCAGGATAGGCAGTGTCTTAAAAGGTGGAGGATAAAGGATTTTTTTTTTTTTTACAATAAAGAGTGACAACGTGGATGCAGCATCTCATAGGTTTGCTTGCTTTGTTTTGAGAGTACAGCAATGACAGCTGCGTGGGGAAGTGGAAAGTGAGATTGGCCTAATTGGTTTCAACATTTTGATGTCACTTGGTCTCCTGTCTATTAAACCTCCTTGGAGCTGCCAGAGGATGGACCGTGGGAGCAGGCCAGGGAGATATGTGGCCCCAAGGAGGATAGGGAGCGCTGAAAGAGACGGGGTAGAAGGTTAACATGGGGAGAGAGAAGGATAAATGCTGGACAGGGAGGGAGAAGGACACAGAGTCAATACTGGACAGGGAGAGGAGAGGGACATTGGAACGCAAAGAGGCAGTGCTGGAAAATGAAGAAATGGGTACACAGGGGCACTACTGAAAAGGGGGGAGATAGGGGCTCTACTGAAAAGAAGGGGAATAGGGACACAGAGGGGCACTACTGCAGCACAGATTTTGATGGGTAGAATCAGGGACTGCAAATCACATATGAATTTGGGATGTGAGTTCAAACTAGGACTGGTTGAAAAATCTCCCTTCTGGAACTGGATCACGTGGCAGCTCTATACACAACTATTTGATAGTGGGGACATAAAATGCAAGATCAGTGCCAAACAGATGTAGAGAAGGAAAGGAAGAAGACAAGAGGAGAGATAAGAAATGGAAAGGCCAACCTAGAAAAGAATTTGTAAGGCTGACTCATAGAACATGGGGAAAAAAGACTGGGACCAGCCAAATTCCCAGACAACAAAGGTAGACATTTTTTATTTAATACTTTGTAAGGACTGAGATGTACCTGCTTTGTAAAATGTACAGGAGAAAATACATAGTAACATAGTAGATGATGGCAGAGTAAGACCTGCACAGTCCATCCAGTCTACCCAACAAGATAAACTCATATGTGCTACTTTTGTGTATACCTGACCTTGATTTGTATCTGCCATTTTCAGGGCACAGTCTGTAGAAGTCTGCCTAGCACTAGCCCCGCCTCCCAACCACTAGCCCTGCCTTCCACCACCGGCTCTGCCACCCAATCTCCGCAAAATGCATTTCTGTCTCTTTTTTACCAATATTGCACTGTCTGGCTTCCTTGGACAGAGAGTGGGGGGGGGGGGGGTGTCTCTATTTCAATTCTGTTGTTGTTGGGTTTTTTTGTGGCTCCCTATTCTGTATTAGATTGGTAGAATGGAATGTTGTCACAATTTGGGTTTCTGCCAGGTGCTTGTGACCTGAGTTGGCCACTGTTGGAAACAGGATACTGGGCTAGATGGACCATTGGTCTGACCCAGTATGGCTAATCTTAAGTTTATATAGATGAGGGTCGGTCCATGTTTTGCATGTGTGACTGAGGTGAAGGATTCTGCTAGCATGTAGTGTCTGTGTAGGAATGTGTAACAGTGCAGTTTGTTCCAGTTTCCCAATAGTAGGTACAGTGGGGGAAATAAGTATTTGATCCCTTGCTGATTTTGTAAGTTTGCCCACTGACAAAGACATGAGCAGCCCATAATTGAAGGGTAGGTTATTGGTAACAGTGAGAGATAGCACATCACAAATTAAATCCGGAAAATCACATTGTGGAAAGTATATGAATTTATTTGCATTCTGCAGAGGGAAATAAGTATTTAATCCCTCTGGCAAACAAGACCTAATACTTGGTGGCAAAACCCTTGTTGGCAAGCACAGCGGTCAGACGTCTTCTGTAGTTGATGATGAGGTTTGCACACATGTCAGGAGGAATTTTGGTCCACTCCTCTTTGCAGATCATCTCTAAATCATTAAGAGTTCTGGGCTGTCGCTTGGCAACTCGCAGCTTCAGCTCCCTCCATAAGTTTTCAATGGGATTAAGGTCTGGTGACTGGCTAGGCCACTCCATGACCCTAATGTGCTTCTTCCTGAGCCACTCCTTTGTTGCCTTGGCTGTATGTTTTGGGTCATTGTCGTGCTGGAAGACCCAGCCACGACCCATTTTTAAGGCCCTGGCGGAGGGAAGGAGGTTGTCACTCAGAATTGTACGGTACATGGCCCCATCCATTCTCCCATTGATGCGGTGAAGTAGTCCTGTGCCCTTAGCAGAGAAACACCCCCAAAACATAACATTTCCACCTCCATGCTTGACAGTGGGGACGGTGTTCTTTGGGTCATAGGCAGCATTTCTCTTCCTCCAAACACGGCGAGTTGAGTTCATGCCAAAGAGCTCAATTTTTGTCTCATCTGACCACAGCACCTTCTCCCAATCACTCTCGGCATCATCCAGGTGTTCACTGGCAAACTTCAGACGGGCCGTCACATGTGCCTTCCGGAGCAGGGGGACCTTGCGGGCACTGCAGGATTGCAATCTGTTATGTCGTAATGTGTTACCAATGGTTTTCGTGGTGACAGTGGTCCCAGCTGCCTTGAGATCATTGACAAGTTCCCCCCTTGTAGTTGTAGGCTGATTTCTAACCTTCCTCATGATCAAGGATACCCCACGAGGTGAGATTTTGCGTGGAGCCCCAGATCTTTGTCGATTGACAGTCATTTTGTACTTCTTCCATTTTCTTACTATGGCACCAACAGTTGTCTCCTTCTCGCCCAGCGTCTTACTGATGGTTTTGTAGCCCATTCCAGCCTTGTGCAGGTGTATGATCTTGTCCCTGACATCCTTAGACAGCTCCTTGCTCTTGGCCATTTTGTAGAGGTTAGAGTCTGACTGATTCACTGAGTCTGTGGACAGGTGTCTTTCATACAGGTGACCATTGCCGACAGCTGTCTGTCATGCAGGTAACGAGTTGATTTGGAGCATCTACCTGGTCTGTAGGGGCCAGATCTCTTACTGGTTGGTGGGGGATCAAATACTTATTTCCCTCTGCAGAATGCAAATAAATTCATATACTTTCCACAATGTGATTTTCCGGATTTAATTTGTGATGTGCTATCTCTCACTGTTACCAATAACCTACCCTTCAATTATGGGCTGCTCATGTCTTTGTCAGTGGGCAAACTTACAAAATCAGCAAGGGATCAAATACTTATTTCCCCCACTGTATATTGATGCACCACAGTCCAGTGTAATATATATAGCACTGTCTTCCGATAGGTGGGTTAGGGCTGTTATGGTGTGGTAAGTTTTGTGTTCTAGGGCAGTCCTGGAGTACCCCCTTGCCAGTCACCACACAAACAAAAGCCCATCTGGTTTAAACAAGGTGTCTAGCAGTGGAAGGAATGTGTGTGCTATTCCTGAATATTTTTACTTTGTAGTTAAGAAGACAGGTTGCCTGCTCTGGCCAGTGCAGGGACCTCTTCTGCGTCCTGCCTCCTGATATAACTTACTGTTTTCTTGTAGGCAGGACGCAACAGAGACAGCCTGTATTAATCATTGCCTGCCATAGCACCTAAGCAACAACACAGACACTGCTGTCTAGCTGACACCAACCAGCGCCTATTTTATAAAAGTCTGCTCCCCCTGAGATCAGAGCCTGGCTACGCCTCTGAGTGTATGCTATGATGGTTCTTTGAATTTGGCTTTGCTTTAACTGCAGCTGCTTGCTGCTGCCCTAGGCAGCTGCTCAGTCTGCCTACGGTTAAGGTGCCCCCCCCTTAGTTATTAAAAAAAAATGAGTCCAGATGAGCTGGATCCAAACCTGAAGTTGGTGTGAATATACCATGTGAAGTCTACTCAGCAGTGAAGAATAAAGGAGTAAACTGGGCTTCAGAACCAAAGTCGTATTCTGGAACCAGGAAGGCTCAAAGTACACAATTCACACTGTGGCAAGAGGCATCCTGGGGCCAGCCATCTTGAGGTATACAGTTTGCCCCATGGTAGGGGCTAGCAGGGCTCCCAACATGGCAGAAGATATTGCAGAGCCACCAGATATTGGAATACACAGCTCACATCATGGTAGGAGGCATCCTTGGGCCAGCTAGGTTCGGCATACATACACAGCTTTTATTGTGACAGGAGACATCTTGAGGCCCACTGGATTCAGTGTAAACAGCTCATACCATGGCAGGAAACATCCTGGGGCCAGATGGATTCAAAGTATACAGCTCACACTATAGCAGTGTTAACAGGAGGCCTGGTTAAGGATGGGACTCCCTTAGCATATAGGGTTGCATTACCAACTTTCACTTATTTTCCATTTGCCATTAGAAAATGCTTTGAAACACCTATAATATACCTTAGGTATGATTACATTTTTGTTGTTTAAAATGTAGGAAAAAGGGGTGTGTTGTAATTCAAACTAAGTCCCATGAGTTAGTGACTCTAAAATAGTTAGATTCTGTAACATTATCCTTCTGTACCTCAAACTAGCCACAAGGGCAAGGTACTTTAACAACAGTGTATGTTTATGTTTATTAAGGACTTATATACCGCCTTTCAGGCAAGAGTCAAAGGACTTCACAAAGCAAAGGGAATGGAAAGGAACTACAACACTGGATAGGATAGTGGAAGAAAAGGACAGGAAAAAAACAACAACAACAACAAAACCTTAACTGCTGAGACTGACCCAATCTGGGAACTGCACACAGCCAGGAGCTAACCAGGGAATGCTTGTCCAAATATATGAGCTTTCATGAGTGCTCAGAACCGAAGATAGGAAGGTTCAGAACAGACTTTCAAACGGAGGGAGTTCTAAAGGGTAGGGGCCAAACAGAAGAAGGTGAAATGACACGTGGCTTCTAGTCTAGTCAAGTGTAGCAAAGGGGTGGCCAAATGATGCCCCAGAGAAGACCAAAGGGAATGGGCGGGGCTATAGGGTGTAATGAGAGTAGCAAAATAGAGGGGGGTGCCGAGATGGAGAGTTTTGAACGTCAGGGTGAGGATCTTTTGCATAATAGGAAGCCAGTGGTGCTGCTTCAGAAGTGATGACACGTAAAACGGCAGGCGGGTGAGTATGTGAATGGCTGTGTTCTGGATGGTTTGAAGTTTCACCCTTACTGAAGGTTGCTTGAACTGCCTGGTCATATGTCTCAGGGAGCGGTTGCTTGTCTCCTGATGTATGAAGATGAAAAGGTTTGTCATTTGGACCCAGTTGAAGAAAGAGGTCTTTTCTTCATACAGGTCACTCCTGTTTCCCAGTGCAGTTAGTCAGAGGAGAGGCAAGTTGCTCCACATCCCAAAGATCCCTACTTTGAATCAGCCATGGTGAGAGCAATGTGGCAGCAACTGAACCTGGCTCGTTCTCAGAAGGAATGGTATGCAGGAGAACGTGACCCTCCTATCTCAAGTGATCCTCAGGTAGAGTGGCATGCAGGAGAACATGGCCCTCTCATAGGTCAACCACAGTACAAGTAATACAGCAGGGGAGTGCAACACCAATCTTGAGTCATTCTGAGGCTCAGGCATGGCAGAGGAATATGACCTTCAATCCCTGGTCATCCTCAAAGTGAGCAGTGTAGCAGATCAATGGAACCCTCTTCCAAGTCATCCTCAGGGTGAGCATCATGTCTTAGTTATGGGCATTGATGTTATCAAAACAGCCTGTGTCCCAGGTCACAGGGAAAATATATGTCAAATTCAGTGGCAGGTGAGAGCAGACAGATGGTTATTTCCAGGGCTAGATTAAACATTAAGCAAATTAGGTGGCTGCTTAATAATCCAAATCATAGTTATTTGATGCTAGGTTCCACCCTAGGAAGTCAGCACCCAAGAAAAAGATCTAGGTGTCATCATGGACAATATGCTGAAATCTTCCACCCAGTGTGTGGTGGCAGCCAAAAAAGCAAACAGAATGCTAGGAATTATTAGGAAAGGGATAGAAAATAAGACAAAGGATATTATAATACCTCTGTATCGCTCCATGGTGCACCTGCACCTTGAGTACTGTGTGCAATTCTGGATACTATATCTTAAAAAAAGATGCAGCAGAATTAGGATAGGACTCTTCAGTTTGGAAAAGGGATGGCTGAAGGGGGATATGATAGAGGTCTACAAAATACTGAGTGGTGTAGAACGAGAAAACATAAATCAATATTTTTTTCTCTCTTTCAAAAATTACAAAGACTAGGGGACACTCAAGGAAATTACATGGAAATACTTTTAAAACGAACAGGAGGAAATATTTTTTCACTCAGTCAACAGTTAAGCTCTGGAACTCGTTGTCAGAGGATGTGGTATTAGCGGTTAGTGTTTGGACAAGTTCCTGGAGGAAAAGTTCATAGTCTGTTACTGAGGCAGACATGAAAAAAAGCCACTGCTTTTCCCTGAGATCAGTAGCATGAATCTTGCTACTGTTTGGGATTTTGTCAGGTACTTGTGACCTGAATTGGCCACTGTTGGAAGAAGGATACTGGGCTAGAAGGACCATTGGTCTGACCCAGTATGGCTAGTTTTATGTTCTTATGTTATGTTCTCCTGGGGATGGAAAGCACAGTAGATTCTGACAGGGCACACAAACCCAAAGAACCATCAGAATGTACTTTCACCCTTAGGGAAGGTGGGTAATTTTCAAATAGCCCATTTACCCAGATAAATGGCTTTTAGAAACTGATCTAATTGTGTGCGTTTTTAATATGTATGGGAGTATGTGTGATAATATCCAGTTATGCATTTTTACAGGATGTTCTAAGGGCTGATTTTAGGTTAACCATAATTGAATTCAATTATCAAAATTTCACAGGGAGAGAGGGGAAAGGGAAGGCACATGGTGGCCTGAAAGTTAATTGGGGGGGAGGGGGAATGGTGCAGGGCTGAAGGTTTGCCTAGGTGCCTAATACCTTTCCATCAGCTCCGGTTATACCTAGAGAGAGTAATTACTAAGTATTTCTGAGAATACCAATCCTGTTTTTTTTCCCTTCCTTCAAACCAGCCTCCTTGATCCTATTCCTAAGAGAGAGAGAGGTGGGGGGAAGGGGTGGGCAATAGATGAAGCAGACATCAAGAGTAATTTTTCCGTCTGGAAAAACATTAGAAATGTGTTTACCATTTGGGGTTCAGAGTCTAACGAGAAATAGATAGCAGGGGCGGCTGACACTGAGTATCTGTGACAGTGCTGACGGACGCTGCTTTCGGTAAATTCACCTACTGCCTGAGCCCATTACTCCTCCTGTCTCCAGCCAGGAAATCAACACTTTCCAGATATTCTAATACCCTGCCTGGCCTCCACACTGTGTGCCAGCTTTCTTTTTAATTTAGCACATTTAAACCAGTTTTGTGCAGCATGGAACTGCAGACATAAGCCTGTGTGAAACCCTAAGCACAGAGATGTCTCGATTAGGAAGTCTCAGGCACTAGGGTTGTGCATTTGGTTTCGGAGTGGGTGGGGGGGCGGATTTGGGGAAAATTTTATACACATAAAGAATGTGCCCTGAATATAGTTTAGGGGCATAAAACCTCTGAATGCATGTAAAGATTATTCACCCAATTTAAAAACATGTTTATGCTTGTTAAATCAGGTTTTGCATATATTAATTTCTAAATCAAACCAAGTAAAATGGTTAGAGCACCGGTCTTGCAATCCAGAGGTGGCTGGTTCAAATCCCACTACTGCTCCTTGTGATCTTGGGCAAGTCACTTAACCCTCCATTGCCTCAGGTACAAACTTAGATTGTGAGCCCTCCTGGGACACAGAAATATCCAGAGTACCTGAATGTAACTCACATTGAGCTACTACTGAAAAAGGTGTGAGCAAAATCTAAATAAATAAATAAAAATGTCTGAAAATTTGGCAAAAAGGATTGGGAAAATTAACCAACCTTTTTTTTTTTTCCACGTTCTATCCTGTTGGATTTGGCTGAACAGAGTCTGTCACAGTGCTTTTCTTTTCTAGAAACACATGAAGAAAGTATACAGAGCATGGCTCAAAGAATTCTCTCTAATCCCTCTGCATGTGTTTGTGGGTTCGTGGGGGAGGGGGTTAGTATGTTTGTGTATTGATATGTGTGCACAATTGTTTGTGTGTATATGTTTTCTGTGTATCTTTGATCAGAAAAGGAGATGAGAGAGGAAAGCAGTTTGAAAGATACACTGATTCACTGTGATGAATTGCAGGTGTACTGCAGCTATTGGAACTGCTTCTCCCATAAGAATGTATTGAGGCATTTTTTGGAGGAGGTTAATTTTTCTTCCATCTCCCCATGCAGGAACTTCACTTGTACAGCACAGAACCTTCTAGTATCTAGATCACCTCCTCCATTCCTGTGACTAGACTTCCTTCCTTTTGGGTGGGAGGAGTAGCCTAATGGTTAATGCAGCAGACTGAGATCCTGGTGAACTGGGTTCAGTTCCCACTGCAGCTTCTTGTCACCCTGGGTAAGAACAAGAACAAGAAATACTAGAAACAGGAGTAGTAGAAGCTTCTAAAACCCCTTGGTCCAGTCCAGTAGAGTTGGTATCAAAACTAGATAGCGCCAAACATTTCTGTGTAGATGTTTTCCAAATCAATATGAGTTCATAATTTGATGCCTACCCCCATGTCACAAGTAGGTAAGCTTTTAGGTAAGTTGGATAATAATCACTTCTCGTCTACATTAGATTTGAGGAAGAAGTATTGGCATAATCTAGAGCAGGGGTTTTTAACCCAGTCCGCAGGGCATTCCCAGCCAGACAGGGTTTTCAGGATATCCCTATTGAATTCAATGGGATATCTTGAAAACCCTAACTGGTTGAATGTGCCCCAAGGACTGGGTGGAAAACTTCTGATCTAGAGCCCAAACAGACTTTAATACCCCTAATGGTCTTTATCTATTTATTCATATGCCTTTTGGACTTCGTGGAGCTGACGCTGTCAACACCTTGTTGACAAAATTCATAAAGGCCATTCAGCCTATACAGCTGCATATATGGGTAACAGTGATTTTTAGCTCCACTTGGAAGGATCACTTGCAGCATTAAATATCTTTTTTATTATTTGCAGTATATTAAATAAAGCTGAACATTTTGAGGCTGGTGTTGGCTGCTTTATGGAAGGCAGGTTTGACAGTTAATCCAAAAAAGTGTTCTATGGGGCAAGGGGAAATAAAATATTTGGTTTATATTATAGGATAAGGAGAACTCGGGCAAGTGCTAAACAAAAGCAAGAAAACAATTGAGTAGTTTCCTTGGTTTAGGAGCTATTATTGGAGAATCCATTCTGGACTTTGAGTATGTCTTAACTAAAATATTGAAATGGAATAAACCCAACCAGTTGCAATGGAGTCTTTCTGAAATAAAAGCATTCAGTACTGCAAGACATAGAAATCAATAGCTTTAAGGTCAGATTCATGACATAAACTAAGTCATTCATTTTACAGACCAATGCCTCTGAGACCGGACTAGGAACAGTGTTATCCCAAACTACTGAAGGAGAAGATCATCTGGTATTACACCTAAGTAGAAAATTGCTCCCTCACAAATATAACTATGCTACTGTAGAAAAATTGTGTTTGACCATGAGGCGTGCCATAGAAACACTGAGGTGTTATTCACTAGGCCGCCTTTTCCTTCTCATTACATATTGGGGATGGAGAGGTTGAGTCAAATTAAGAATTCTAATGCTGGGCTCACTACGTGGGACATGGCCCTGCCATCCCACCACTTTGAAGTAACGCATAGTGAGTAAACAAACATGCAAATACAAATGCACTTTCTGGCATAGGAGAGAAGATAAAGAGGGGATAAAGAAAAAGAGACTGCCAGCAACATAAGGAGTGGGGTATGTGAAGAAAATGCAGAGGATTTCTTAATGGAATGGCAGAAGTCCCCTGGGAAGTACTACTACTACTACTTAACATTTCTAAAGCGCTACTAGGGTTACGCAGCGCTGTACAAATTAACATAGAGGGACGGTCCCTGCTCAAAGAGCTTACAGTCTAAGAGACAAGTGAACGGACAGTCCGATAGGGGCGGTCAAATTGGGGCAGTCTGGATTTACTGAACGGTAAGAGTTAGGTGCCGAACGCAGCATTGAAGAGGTGGGTTTTAAGCAAAGACTTGAAGATGGGCAGGGAGGGGGCTTGGTGTAAGGGCTCAGTAAGGTTGTTCCAAGTAGAATTCTCCCTTTACTATCCCTGCACTGAGAAAAAAAAAATCCTCCAGACCAACTAGGGCACAGAACAAGGGGGAGGGTAGACCAAAGAACACTCGGGTATTTTGTTCTGCAGGCAGAGGGCTACCTAGTCTTCCATACCAAAGGAACACATCCTGAAAAAAGACAGCATGACACTAGTGTAAAAGCAAGTGGAAGAAGACTTTGAGAAGATACCTTCAAACAAGAGGAAGGAATTGGATCCGATGTACAAGTTGCTAACCTGAGGTCAAAAAACTAGTTAGCCCAGTAAGAGAAGGAAGCTGAAAAGACAACTATGTGATAGTCCTATAAAACCAGGTGTAGGGTCTGAAGTGAGATTGGAGCTAGAGTGGAAGAAACTATAGAGGGCAAGACAGTGTGTAAAAGTTCAGCTTTAGAAGAGAAATAATTTGTAAATTCCTCCATAGATAGTAAATCAGCATGTACCCAACGCACTGCTACTAATTATTTCTTTAGCTCTACTAGTCGTACACAGTGCTGTTCACATTATATGCAGATACTTTCTCTGTCCCTAGTGGACTCACATCTCAGGTGTGTTGTGCACAATATCAAATTAATATAATACAAACAGAATTGGGGCATATAGTTGTCCATACAGACCTCTCTTGTTTGCCAGTGCTACAAGCTGTGGGATCAGTATGATCATTTCAACCAACACTGAAACAATGGGGCCAGTTTTCAAATGCTTTGTATTGCAAGCAAAGTACACAGGTACCACCATTATTGCCCGTGTCCCTGCTTCCAACAATAATACCAAAAGGGAAAGCAGAGGCAGGAGTGCACCAGTGCTCATGTAGGTTGCTCAGGCACCATCATCAGCAGGTCATTAATGGCCGACATTCAGGGCCCATGGGATGACAGTGATAGAGCGTCCATCAGGAGCACTGGCATAGTCCAGTCTCTGGCTTCTTCTCAGCAACAGAAGCAACAATACAAGCAGTGGCAGGCTGGAGGGAATATAAAAACTGGAGGTGTAGGGCAGGCTGGACTGTAGATGCCAGTGAGCCAGGTTTAGTTCCCCCAGCTCCTGGTCTACGCTCTGGATTAGTTGTGATCTGCATTCTCCATACATCGGAGCAGGTGCCAGCTCTCAGGAGCTAGAGCTGATTCAGGCTATCTCCTGGAACAAGATATAGCTGGGCTGGAGTGACTCTAATCCTATATTGTTATCCCTAAACATTGGCAGAATTGATCAAAAAGTGGTGTCACTTGTAGAATCGGAGTGCAAACCCCAGCAATTCCTTTGTACATAAGAACATAAGCATTGCCATACTGGGTCAGACCGAAGGTCTATCAAGCCCAGCATCCTGTTTTTCAACAGTGGTCAATCCAGGTTACAAGTACCTGGCAAGATCCGAGAACAGTACAATACATTTTATGTTGCTTATCCTAGAAATAAGCAATGGATTTTCCCCCATCTTAATAATGGCTTATAGACCCTTTTTTAAACCCTGCTAAGCTAACTGCTTTTACCACATTCTCTGGCAACGAATTCCAGTAAGAAGAGGGAGGGGCTAGCTCCATGTGCAGGAAGAAATATGTTCTACTTTTTGTTCATGTCCATGACATAAAATGTTAATCTGGACGCATACATAATTAAAGGATTTCAGGTCTCTATTAATCATAAGGAAGGTTCATTTAATCACTGCTATAATTAAGCTTTTCTGTGTTGAGCGTGATGTTCTCATACATCCTGCATCCAACAGCAATAAAATATTCTCTCCTTCCAGCAGGGGCATAGCCAGCCCTCCATTTTGGAGATGTCCAGGGGTGGAGTGGGAGGGCAATGCATTCCCCTCTGTCCCCCCCCCCCCCCCATACACTAACCATACCTTTGCTGTTGGGGATGCCAAGGCTCCACCAGCCAAATAAATACAGTGCTTCCACTACCCTCCTTCTTGGTTGCTTCTTTCCTGCAGACGTCGGGAGTGCCAGGACTTGAGCATGCGTGAGAAGTCCTGGCGCTCCCGACATCTGCAGAAAGAAAGCAGCTGAGAAGTAGGGGAGCAGAGGCACTGTATTTATTTGGCTAGCAGGGATTCGGCATCCAGCCAGCAAAGGTAAAGGGGTGCTGCAATTCTGGAGGGGGCCCAAGTAGAAAGGGCCCACAAGGCTCCCCCTTTTGGCTGCATCACTGCTTTCCAGACGCTGAAGAAAACCAGTAGTATTAATGCTCAGAATCCCTGCAGTACTATTACCATGAGAATCCCTGCAGCCATACCCGACACATACAGTATGTATTACCCAGAAAGTACATGCAATATGACCCCATGATGCCTGCACAATTTTCCAAGCAACAATACCCAGTGTTGTAACTATTACATCTATTGCAGTGTTTATGTTTAATAAATTTCTTTCTATTGCACTTTTCAGGGAACCAGGAAAGTAGTTTTCAATGGAGTAAAAAAAAATAATTATAATACAATAGAGCAAAAAAAATCGGAGTAGTGGGTATTACTACATAGATAACTTCCTTTGAATATGACCTCAAACATATGAGGTCTTAATTAAACATTTTTCTTGGACATTTCAGTTCAAAGACTGGGGAGAAATGAGTTTTAAAATGATGGAAAAGAAAAATGCTGATTGCTGTATGGATTCAAGACAAACATGGATGTGGCCAGACTGACTAAGGTTTGCATTTAATGAACAGAAAGTACGAGAGGGAGTATTGAGAACTAGAAGAGGATAAATACTGAGGAAACCCCCAAGTACAATGTCTTATGAGCTACTACTACTACTACTACTTAACATTTCTAAAGTGCTACTAGGGTTACGCAGCGCTGTACAGTTTAACAAAGAAGGATAGTCCCTGCTCAAAGGAGCTTACAATCTAAAGGATGAAATGTCAAGGTGGGCAGTCTAGATTTCCTGAATAGAGGTATAATGGTTAGGTGCCGAAGGCGACATTGAAGAGGTGGGCTTTGAGCAAGGATTTGAAGATGGGTAGGGAGAGGGCTTGGCGTATGGGCTCAGGGAGTTTATTTCAAGCATAGGGTGAGGCGAGGCAGAAAGGGCGGAGCCTGGAGTTGGCGGTGGTGGAGAAGGGTGCTGAGAGGAGGGATTTGTCCTGTGAGCGGAGGTTTCAGGTAGGAACGTAAGGGGAGATGAGGGTAGAGAGGTAATGAGGAGCTGCAGATCGGGTGCATTTGTAGGTTAGTAGGAGAAGCTTGAACTGTATGCGGTACCTGATCAGAAGCCAGTGAAGTGACTTGAGGAGAGAGGTGATATGAGCATATCGGTCCAGATGGAAGATAAGACGCTCAGCAGAGTTCTGAACGGATTGAAGGGGGGATAGATGGCTAAGTGGGATGCCAGTGAGGAGTTGGTTGCAGTAGTCAAGGCGAGAGGTAATGAGAGAGTGGACGAGAGTTCGGGTGGTGTGCTCAGAGAGGAAAGCGTGAATTTTGCTGATGTTATAGAGAAAGAAGCGACAGGTCTTGGCTATCTGCTGGATATGCGCAGAGAAAGAGAGGGAGGAGTCGAAGATGACTCCGAGGTTGCGGACAGATGAGACGGGGAGGATGAGGGTGTTATCGACTGAGATAGAGAGTGGCAGGAGAGGAGAAGTGGGTTTGGGTGGAAAGACAATAAGCTCGGTCTTGGCCATGTTCAGTTTCAGGTGGCGGTTGGACATCCAGGCAGCAATGTCGGATAAGCAGGCCGATACTTTGGCCTGGGTTTCCGCAGTGATGTCTGGTGTGGAGAGATAAAGCTGGGTGTCGTCAGCATAAAGATGAGCTAGCATTAGGATCTTAAATTTAATCACGTAGGATACAGGAAGCCAGTGTTTATCGATCAGCATTGCTATGGCATGGTTTTATTTCTTCACTTGGCACAGTAACTTGGTAGCTGCATCTTGTAGGTTCTGAAGCCTGTCTGTGTCAGGTTCTCTAAGACCATTACAGATTGCATTACAGTAGTCTAAAATGGGAAATCACTATAGAATAATTCAGCACATGGTGAGCTGTTGGGTTGAAAAAAAATGCCGAACAGAGTCGGCTGAGGGGAGATATGATAGAAGTGTATAAAATAATGAGTGGAATGGATCGGGTGGATGTGAAGCGACTGTTCACGCTATCCAAAAATACTAGGACTAGAGGGCATGAGTTGAAGCTACAGTGTGGTAAATTTAAAACGAATCGGAGAAAATTTTCTTCACCCAACGTGTAATTAGACTCTGGAATTCATTGCCGGAGAACGTGGTACGGGCGGTTAGCTTGACGGAGTTTAAAAAGGGGTTAGATAGATTCCTAAAGGACAAGTCCATAGACCGCTATTAAATGGACTGGAAAAATTCCTCATTTTTAGGTATAACTTGTCTGGAATGTTTTTACGTTTGGGGAGCGTGCCAGGTGCCCTTGACCTGGATTGGCCACTGTCGGTGACAGGATGCTGGGCTAGATGGACCTTTGGTCTTTCCCAGTATGGCACTACTTATGTACTTATGTACTTATGTACTCCATAGAGCAAGAAAAGAGGATTTAATCATAGCCAAAATCTGGGTTTGAAAACTGAACTGAGAATCAGTGGCACTACCCAAATTTGAAATTGAAATCAGTGAGCACAGTGGGATTGCCCGCAAGTAAAGGGGCCACAGTTGGTCTAGCAGAGTAACCAATTTTAAATTTTGCTTAAGATGATTGGGAGATAGCCATTGGGACACTGAATCCAAACAGGAGTTTACTTAAATTGAGGGACAGAGGATTAATGTAAGTGACAAGTTGTAATAAAATCCACTTATTTCTTTGTCCTGAATCAAGTTAGCTAGTGGATTCAGAAAAAGATTGAATAACATAGGTGAAATAATTGATCATATCATGACCAGAAGCTCTCTGATGCACATGCAAGGATCTTTTCAGAATCCTCAGTAGCCCATTCAGTTCCTGCTTTCAGGACCATACCAACTCAGTGTAGAGAGGGGGTGTGTACCATTTGATTACAGCAACCCCCTTCTGGCCGACATTCAGGGCCCATGGGATGACAGTGATAGAGCGTCCATCAGGAGCACTGGCATAGTCCAGTCTCTGGCTTCTTCTCAGCAACAGAAGCAACAATACAAGCAGTGGCAGGCTGGAGGGAATATAAAAACTGGAGGTGTAGGGCAGGCTGGACTGTAGATGCCAGTGAGCCAGGTTTAGTTCCCCCAGCTCCTGGTCTACGCTCTGGATTAGTTGTGATCTGCATTCTCCATACATCGGAGCAGGTGCCAGCTCTCAGGAGCTAGAGCTGATTCAGGCTATCTCCTGGAACAAGATATAGCTGGGCTGGAGTGACTCTAATCCTATATTGTTATCCCTAAACATTGGCAGAATTGATCAAAAAGTGGTGTCACTTGTAGAATCGGAGTGCAAACCCCAGCAATTCCTTTGTACATAAGAACATAAGCATTGCCATACTGGGTCAGACCGAAGGTCTATCAAGCCCAGCATCCTGTTTTTCAACAGTGGTCAATCCAGGTTACAAGTACCTGGCAAGATCCGAGAACAGTACAATACATTTTATGTTGCTTATCCTAGAAATAAGCAATGGATTTTCCCCCATCTTAATAATGGCTTATAGACCCTTTTTTAAACCCTGCTAAGCTAACTGCTTTTACCACATTCTCTGGCAACGAATTCCAGTAAGAAGAGGGAGGGGCTAGCTCCATGTGCAGGAAGAAATATGTTCTACTTTTTGTTCATGTCCATGACATAAAATGTTAATCTGGACGCATACATAATTAAAGGATTTCAGGTCTCTATTAATCATAAGGAAGGTTCATTTAATCACTGCTATAATTAAGCTTTTCTGTGTTGAGCGTGATGTTCTCATACATCCTGCATCCAACAGCAATAAAATATTCTCTCCTTCCAGCAGGGGCATAGCCAGCCCTCCATTTTGGAGATGTCCAGGGGTGGAGTGGGAGGGCAATGCATTCCCCTCTGTCCCCCCCCCCCCCCATACACTAACCATACCTTTGCTGTTGGGGATGCCAAGGCTCCACCAGCCAAATAAATACAGTGCTTCCACTACCCTCCTTCTTGGTTGCTTCTTTCCTGCAGACGTCGGGAGTGCCAGGACTTGAGCATGCGTGAGAAGTCCTGGCGCTCCCGACATCTGCAGAAAGAAAGCAGCTGAGAAGTAGGGGAGCAGAGGCACTGTATTTATTTGGCTAGCAGGGATTCGGCATCCAGCCAGCAAAGGTAAAGGGGTGCTGCAATTCTGGAGGGGGCCCAAGTAGAAAGGGCCCACAAGGCTCCCCCTTTTGGCTGCATCACTGCTTTCCAGACGCTGAAGAAAACCAGTAGTATTAATGCTCAGAATCCCTGCAGTACTATTACCATGAGAATCCCTGCAGCCATACCCGACACATACAGTATGTATTACCCAGAAAGTACATGCAATATGACCCCATGATGCCTGCACAATTTTCCAAGCAACAATACCCAGTGTTGTAACTATTACATCTATTGCAGTGTTTATGTTTAATAAATTTCTTTCTATTGCACTTTTCAGGGAACCAGGAAAGTAGTTTTCAATGGAGTAAAAAAAAATAATTATAATACAATAGAGCAAAAAAAATCGGAGTAGTGGGTATTACTACATAGATAACTTCCTTTGAATATTGACCTCAAACATATGAGGTCTTAATTAAACATTTTTCTTGGACATTTCAGTTCAAAGACTGGGGAGAAATGAGTTTTAAAATGATGGAAAAGAAAAATGCTGATTGCTGTATGGATTCAAGACAAACATGGATGTGGCCAGACTGACTAAGGTTTGCATTTAATGAACAGAAAGTACGAGAGGGAGTATTGAGAACTAGAAGAGGATAAATACTGAGGAAACCCCCAAGTACAATGTCTTATGAGCTACTACTACTACTACTACTTAACATTTCTAAAGTGCTACTAGGGTTACGCAGCGCTGTACAGTTTAACAAAGAAGGATAGTCCCTGCTCAAAGGAGCTTACAATCTAAAGGATGAAATGTCAAGGTGGGCAGTCTAGATTTCCTGAATAGAGGTATAATGGTTAGGTGCCGAAGGCGACATTGAAGAGGTGGGCTTTGAGCAAGGATTTGAAGATGGGTAGGGAGAGGGCTTGGCGTATGGGCTCAGGGAGTTTATTTCAAGCATAGGGTGAGGCGAGGCAGAAAGGGCGGAGCCTGGAGTTGGCGGTGGTGGAGAAGGGTGCTGAGAGGAGGGATTTGTCCTGTGAGCGGAGGTTTCAGGTAGGAACGTAAGGGGAGATGAGGGTAGAGAGGTAATGAGGAGCTGCAGATCGGGTGCATTTGTAGGTTAGTAGGAGAAGCTTGAACTGTATGCGGTACCTGATCAGAAGCCAGTGAAGTGACTTGAGGAGAGAGGTGATATGAGCATATCGGTCCAGATGGAAGATAAGACGCTCAGCAGAGTTCTGAACGGATTGAAGGGGGGATAGATGGCTAAGTGGGATGCCAGTGAGGAGTTGGTTGCAGTAGTCAAGGCGAGAGGTAATGAGAGAGTGGACGAGAGTTCGGGTGGTGTGCTCAGAGAGGAAAGCGTGAATTTTGCTGATGTTATAGAGAAAGAAGCGACAGGTCTTGGCTATCTGCTGGATATGCGCAGAGAAAGAGAGGGAGGAGTCGAAGATGACTCCGAGGTTGCGGACAGATGAGACGGGGAGGATGAGGGTGTTATCGACTGAGATAGAGAGTGGCAGGAGAGGAGAAGTGGGTTTGGGTGGAAAGACAATAAGCTCGGTCTTGGCCATGTTCAGTTTCAGGTGGCGGTTGGACATCCAGGCAGCAATGTCGGATAAGCAGGCCGATACTTTGGCCTGGGTTTCCGCAGTGATGTCTGGTGTGGAGAGATAAAGCTGGGTGTCGTCAGCATAAAGATGAGCTAGCATTAGGATCTTAAATTTAATCACGTAGGATACAGGAAGCCAGTGTTTATCGATCAGCATTGCTATGGCATGGTTTTATTTCTTCACTTGGCACAGTAACTTGGTAGCTGCATCTTGTAGGTTCTGAAGCCTGTCTGTGTCAGGTTCTCTAAGACCATTACAGATTGCATTACAGTAGTCTAAAATGGGAAATCACTATAGAATAATTCAGCACATGGTGAGCTGTTGGGTTGAAAAAAAATGCCGAACAGAGTCGGCTGAGGGGAGATATGATAGAAGTGTATAAAATAATGAGTGGAATGGATCGGGTGGATGTGAAGCGACTGTTCACGCTATCCAAAAATACTAGGACTAGAGGGCATGAGTTGAAGCTACAGTGTGGTAAATTTAAAACGAATCGGAGAAAATTTTTCTTCACCCAACGTGTAATTAGACTCTGGAATTCATTGCCGGAGAACGTGGTACGGGCGGTTAGCTTGACGGAGTTTAAAAAGGGGTTAGATAGATTCCTAAAGGACAAGTCCATAGACCGCTATTAAATGGACTGGAAAAATTCCTCATTTTTAGGTATAACTTGTCTGGAATGTTTTTACGTTTGGGGAGCGTGCCAGGTGCCCTTGACCTGGATTGGCCACTGTCGGTGACAGGATGCTGGGCTAGATGGACCTTTGGTCTTTCCCAGTATGGCACTACTTATGTACTTATG
Source organism: Microcaecilia unicolor (assembly GCF_901765095.1). Classification (NCBI taxonomy): domain Eukaryota; kingdom Metazoa; phylum Chordata; class Amphibia; order Gymnophiona; family Siphonopidae; genus Microcaecilia; species Microcaecilia unicolor. The sequence goes on from NC_044034.1 coordinate 330,610,428, forward strand.
TACTTATGTACTCCATAGAGCAAGAAAAGAGGATTTAATCATAGCCAAAATCTGGGTTTGAAAACTGAACTGAGAATCAGTGGCACTACCCAAATTTGAAATTGAAATCAGTGAGCACAGTGGGATTGCCCGCAAGTAAAGGGGCCACAGTTGGTCTAGCAGAGTAACCAATTTTAAATTTTGCTTAAGATGATTGGGAGATAGCCATTGGGACACTGAATCCAAACAGGAGTTTACTTAAATTGAGGGACAGAGGATTAATGTAAGTGACAAGTTGTAATAAAATCCACTTATTTCTTTGTCCTGAATCAAGTTAGCTAGTGGATTCAGAAAAAGATTGAATAACATAGGTGAAATAATTGATCATATCATGACCAGAAGCTCTCTGATGCACATGCAAGGATCTTTTCAGAATCCTCAGTAGCCCATTCAGTTCCTGCTTTCAGGACCATACCAACTCAGTGTAGAGAGGGGGTGTGTACCATTTGATTACAGCAACCCCCTTCTGGAATGGCTGCAGTGATTCTGCCTGCCCTTATATAAGTCAATGACATCTAGGTGTGGGTGGAAAAACTGATAGAGGCATGATGAACTGTGGTGGAGTGTGTGATTGGTAACGTGTGTGATTAAGGCTCAGCCTATGTCCAATCAATGTGATGCCTCCCTTGAGTTTTGAAGTTGTGTCTGGTGCTGTGAGTGTAAAAGATAGATAGAGGTTTTACCCACCCCTCTGCCTGCTATCAAATTAAAGAGTTGGTGGGATCATGCGGCATAAGGAAGAATCCCGAGCTATCACTGCAAGCAGAAGATATGCAAGTTTGGAAGGTGATGAGTGAGAGATACCAGACCCATGGGGAGGTGGGAGAAGAGAGAGAGAGACAGAGACAGGCTGGATCCTTGGAGGGGGAGGGACAGAGAGAGAGAGAGAGACACCGGACCCACAGCAGAGGAAGGAAATGGAAAAAAGAGATTCTGGACTCAAGGGGGGGGGGGTGGGGGAAGGGGAAGGAAAGGGAAAGGAGAGAGAGAGAGAAGCTGGACTCATGGAGAGGGCAGAATGGGGCAGAGGGAGGGACAGAGATGCCTATTGACCTCCCAAGTTAATTCTGGGCCTACCCAAAGTGTCAGGTTTTGCAGTGCTACCATCAACATTTAGGATTTTGTGTGAATGATGAGACAGTCTGTACTATACAAGATTCTTTGTGAAACTTTCATTAAACCAAAATAGGAATCTCCAAAAATGATGCGACACATGACCTTTCCAGCAGTCCTTTCTGTCCTGTGATCCTGAGAGCTTACATCCCACAACATGACCAGGTGACTCCTATTTTGAACCAGATATCACAGGCTGCAAAGAGTTCAGTTTCTGCTGTCCTCAATACAACACCCTGCCTAGCATTCTTCAGCATAGGGTCTTGGGATGAGCAGATTACAGAATGCTGCTTTTATATCATCTATCATTTTTATGATTAATCACAGAGTGTATTTGGTCTGACTTTTAGTGATTTTAGTTTAAATCATATCATTGAATTCTTACCGCTCATTGCACTTTGCACATTTTCCTACACATCATTGTGTCTGTTATCAGCAATGCTCAACATGAAAAGCTCCATTTATCATAACGTTTTACATTTTCTTCTCCCTCCCCTCCATCTTCCCCATACCAGCAACAGAGACAGGGCTCCAGAAACTCTCCCTCCTCCCTTGCCCCACCTCCTTCCATGGCACAGTTCAGGTTTGGCAAATCTAGATAGCAGAGACAAATCTACAGCAATTATCTCCAGTGTTAGATCCTTAAATATTGACCACTACGCTTCCAGCCTTCTCTATTTTTTTTATATACTGCTGCAAACCCGAAGGCTATCAAAGCAGTATACACTACGCTCAGGTACAGTAGGTATTTTTCTGTCCCCTGAGTGCTTTACAATCTAAAGGGCTGATGCTCAAAACCTAATACCAGTGTTAAAGGCGATTAATGGCACACTAGCGCACACATTAATGTGTGCAGAATGTTCAAAGAGCTCTAGCACATGTATCAACATGTGCGCCAAAGATGGCCACAAATTAAATTTAAAGATATTGAAATGGATATTAATGAGGTTACTCAGTATTCCCTCCCAATGCTCAGAGAACAGCACAGAAAAAATTTGCTGGCCTTAATACTGAAAAATTACCCCCAGCTTAGGAGTGGCATTGAAGGTTTTGAAGCAGTGGCATAGCTACGTGGGGCCACGGGGGCCTAGGCCCCCGTAGATTTGGCCCTGGACCCCCCTGCCGATGACCCTCTCAACCCCCCTCCTGCCGCCAACCCTTCCCCCCGCCGCCATCGCCGTGGGCTACCTTTGCTGGCGGGGGACCCCAATCCCCGCCAGCCAAGGTCCTCTTCTTCCGGTGCAAGGCTTCGTTCTGTTTCAGAGTGCCTTGCACCGGAAGAAGAGGACCTCGGCTGGCAGGGATTGGGGTCCCCTGCCAGCAAAGGTAGGTGTGGGGCGGTTGGCGGCGGGAGGGGGGTCGAGAGGGTCGGCGGCAGGGGGGGGTCAAAGTTGGTGGTGGCGGCAGGGGGGGGCTAAAATGAGCCCCTCACCTCTGGCTCTGGACCCCCCTCCCGCCGAAGTCTGGCTACGCCCCTGTTTTGAAGAGAGGATTTTATCTGAATTTCTCACATTAAACTGCTGATTTTGTGTTGTTTTGGAAGCGGAAGGAAGCCCGTGCAGCCTCTAAGCACTAATAGTGAGAAACAAATGTGTGTGAGTGTGAGCAAAAGTGAAAGCACACATTGGCGCTTATTTATCTGTGCTTAAGTACGAACCCTTCAAAAATGTAAGGGCATATAATTTTTGAAAAGCATATATTTATGGGCACAGGAGAGCAGCGCCAATGTGTGCTTGCACTTCTGGTTTTGACTGGGTAAGCACGCAGGAGCTGTGCATACTGTGAAACTTTTGCCAGACAAATTCCTCCCCTTGCTTTCAGTTTAATAGGTTACATAAAATTATAATGTAATTTGCTTTGAGCATTGGTTAGTTTTCTGTGCTGTTGTTGTGTTATAGGGTTTGTGCTGTTGACTTAGCACCAGAGCTTTGAGCTCCTAAGTTTGTACTTGAGGCAATGGAGGTTTAAGGGGCCCTTTTACTAAGCTACGGTAAAAAATGGCCTGCGCTAGTGTGAGTGCGTGAAATTGACAAGTGCTGGGCAATTTTTACCGCAGCGGGTAAAAAGGCCTTGTTTAAGTGGGGCAGTAAAGGGATGTGCGCTAATAGTAAAAGTACAGCGCGGCTATTTACTACCTGAACCCTTACTGCCACCTATTTACTTGGTGGTAAGGGCTCACGCGCTACTTGTGTGGTAATCAGGCAGCATGCGGCAATATAGCCATGCTGCCGATTACCGCCGGGAACGTCTCCCACGGTTGAAAATAGAAAATTATTTTCAACCGTGGGAAACTGCACGCACCAACTTTGCAACTACCAGCAGGTGCCCATGCTACCCCAGCGGTAGGGTCGATTTGGCATGCGCTACCCATGCAGTAGCCCTATCACAGTTTAGTAAAAGGGCCCCTAAGTGACTTGCCCAAGGTCACAAGGAGCTCTTGTGGGATTTGAACCAGAAAGTTGAATGGGAAAAAATTTCACCTATCCCCAATGGAATCTAACCCATACCCATCTGTACCCACTAAGATCCATTCCAACCCCACAATTAATCTCCTCTATCCCCATCCGTACCCGCAGGAGTCAACACTAATATTTACTTGCTTGCAGCCTTCTGTTGCTTCCCAACCCCAACAACCTCCCATGGTTGTTGGATGGTATTCATAACCAATGAGTGTTCCAAGCCTCAGACTGATATTCCAGCTGCCTCTCTGGGCATTTCAAGCCTCATTCTGGTTCTCCAACTGCCTCTCTCCAAACATTCCAAGCCTCATTCTGGTGCTCCAATTGCCTATCTCAGTGCATTCCAAGCCTTGTTCTGGAGTCACCAGAGATTTTGACCAGTGTTGCCAGGTGGGCGGTTTTACCGCCCAATTGGGCGGTTTTCCGCGACCCGCCGCGGGAAATTTTTGCCCGCGGCGGGTTGCGGTTTTTTGGGCTGTTTTTGGGCTTCAGGGCGGTTTTTTCGGCCGCGGGGGGCGGGGTTAGTGACGTTTTTGGGGCGGGGTTAGTGACGTTTTGGGCGGGGTTAGTGATGTGGGAGGCGGGGCCGATGACGTGGGAGGCGGGGCCGATGACGGGGAGGCGGGGCCGATGACGTGGGAGGCGGGGACGGGGTTGATGATGGCGGGGGCGGGGTGATGACGCGGGGGTGGGGGTGTCAGGTGCGGGGTTTGTGTTTGGGCGGGTTTTGGGCTGTTTTTTTGGGCTGGATTGGGCTGGAAAAAAAAATTTCCACCTGGCAACCCTGATTTTGACTACACTCCCATGGGAATCCCATAACAACTTCTTCCATCCCTGTAGGAATCCTGTGGCAACTTCTCCCATACCCACAGGAATCTTGCAGGTTCTGCAGGATTCCCGCAATCCCCATTGCCATGCAGCTCTCTAATTTGAACTCTCAGCTCACTGCTTTAACCATTAGGCTATTGTATCATGACATCCAGGCTTCGGCCAACACATGTATCATTCTCTGGAAGCCCTGCCGTCAGTGCAAAACACGGGAGCCAAAGCCCTGTGTGCACAAATGCATGCTGTCAAAGAACTTACTGTCTTGTGAGCTGGAGCTGTGTATGCACAGACATCGCAATATGGTTTCTATTACCCAGAGGAATGACTTGCTATTATGAAATCATTAAATTAATAACTCAGACATCTGTATATATAAAACAATCTACTCCTGGAACAAAAGAAATTACTGGTCTCCAAACATTCATAATTGAATTGAATAATGAATTAAGGCACACACATAAATTTAGCCTCAAAATATCAATGGAATTATGTAACTATTTAAGTCTTGTGCACAGAGTGTTCCATACTGGTTAGCAGAGCATCTTGACGGTATGTTAGTCCATATGTTCCTGCACAAGCCCTTTGTTCACAGAATGCTACACTGCTTTTTTTCCCCATCCTTCTTGAATTCACTTGGAGAGTACATGTCACTCACCTTTTTGTCAGTTCAGTGTCACTTTTTTTAGGATTCTAATCCATCATATCAAATGTCATATTTACTTATTTATTAGATTTATAACCTGCACATTGGGAAAGACCATCAGGGCAAGGCACAGTCCTCCGGATTCTATATATGGCGACTAGAGTTCCGCGCGCAAATCGGCATGTGTAGCCGATTTGTGCATGGAACTTAATTGGGTAACAAGCCAATTAATGGTACTAATTGGCACTAATTAGGATGTATGTGCATAGCTCGCTAGGCATATTCTATAAAGCAATGCATGTAAATCGGACCACATGGATATCAAAAGGGGGGGTGGCCATGGGAGGGGCATGGGTGGATCATGGGCATTCCTAAAATTTATGCACAATGTTATAAATATGCCCAATCGGCGCCTAAATTAATCATGCGCTTTTACACCAGGTTTTAGTTGGCATAAGTGGCCAGTACTAAATTTAGTCGCAGGAATGGGCACTACACATATTCTATAAACCGCGCCTAACTTTAGGTGAGGTTTATAGAATAGCACTAAGCGTGGTTTTTTTGGCACCATATATAGAATGTAGTCCAATACATATAAAAATACAGAACATATTGAACCCAACAAACAAAAAACATATAGGGAATGTGTAGCAGAACAATAAATATTCCAAAGACTAATAATATTTACAGAACACATAAGAAAGGGGAAATACCAGTTCAAAAAAAACAGCCATAACGGGTAGGAGAACAGTCAAAGTGAGTCCGAGAAAGCACGCTGAAAAAAACAGGTTTTTACAGCTACTTTAAATTTCTTCAAAGAAGGTTATAATCTCATACCGACTGGGGCTAAAAACTGCTGTGGATCTAGATGTGTCCAAGCGACGCAGAAGAATGATGGCGCTACTAGATGGCAATTTTAAGTGGCACTGCAGGTTGGAGGCGTGATATAAGTTTATGTACACGGAGGGATTCTTAAGCTATTATACGTTGATCTGTGTATAACTTTTCCGGGGCTTTTCCCATTTTTTTAGTTTTGAGGGTAAGGTGTCTCACTTTGTTAATTAAGATTATTATTGTAGGAGAGGGAGAGTTTTTATGCCACTCGTTTTTCTCATTTATAGATGAGTTTTTGCATGTGTTTTTTTTTTCTCTTTTTCTAGTACTCTACTCCTGACTATAATAGTGGATGCTACAATACTTCTAGTATTTTCCCTATGAGGAGCTTTGAGGTTCCCTGATGATTAATTTTGAAAGTAAGGATTTCAGTGATTTAATCCTAGAATTACAAAGAGAGACACCTGCAAAACTTTGGTTTCAAACTCTCTTTAATACGTAGAATTTACATTGAATTAGTTTGAATATCCCTGTTCAAATTTAGAGTACTACTAGATGGCATGCATTAATAGAACAAAGTGACCTGGATGGTCTGTGTGGAGAGATCAAAGAAGATAAATATAGCGGTCGATATTCAGCCGGCGGCGGTGAGTGTTTTACTGATCTGACTGGCATTATTCCTGGATATTCAATGCCAGGCCATGTCCAGGCTTTGGCACTGAATATCATTTATGCGGCCCCAGCTAACATAGAACTTATGCAGCCATGGGTTGCCGCATAAAGATAGGACTGTGTTTTATGCGGTTACCCTGGCTGGTTAAGTGCCCCAGAAATAGCTGGCTTTCACTTAGGTGCTAACCACTAATTTTCAGCAGCGATAACCAGTTAAGTTTCACAGAAAATTAGCAGATAGCCCCAAACAAGTGATTTAACCGGTCAGCGGCTGTTTCTGGCCATTTAAATTGTTTTGAATATCGACCAGATAGAGGTAAACCCATGTAAACGCTGTATGTGCAAGAATCGAAATCTTAAACCGTATCTTATAGGAGTTTGGAAGCCAGTGAAGTTGTGTTAGGAAAACAGTCACATGGTTGTACTTCTGCACAGCTGAAGACAGTAGGGAGTTGCAATAGTCCAAACGGGACAGTGCTAAAGCCTGGACTAATGTCCTCAGAGCCTTATCAGCCAAGAAAGGTCTAAGAAAATGTATTTTGCCTTGAATCTTCCTTCCAAAGTTCAAAGCAGCATTAAAGATCTGTATCATTTCCCTGAGTGGAGTAGAATGGGTAAAAGTGAATTGATTTTTCACTCTTTCAAAAAGTACAAAGACCGGGGATAATCAATGAAATTACATGGAAATACTTTTAAAACAAATAGGAGGAAGTATTTTTACACTCAAAGAATAGTTAAGCTCTGGAACTCATTGCCAGAGGATGTGGTAACGGCAGTTAGCATATCTGGGTTTCAAAAAAGTTTGGACAAGTTCCTGGAGGAAAAGTTCACAGTCTGCTATTGAGATGGACATGGGGGGAAGACACTGCTTGTCATGGGATTGGTAGCATGAAATGTTGGCCCAACGCACGCCATAATGGAGTTATCACATGGCTACCACGTGGGTCTTGTAGTAATTTCATTTTGGCATACGTCCAATACATGCGGCCAAAAAATAATTTTTCTTTTCTTCCGCGCATAGGTCATTACTGCCCGGTTACCACATGAGACTTTACTGCTAGGTCAATGGCTGGCGGTAAGGTCTCAGACCCAAAATGGACGCTCAGCAATTTTCATTTTGCCGCACATCCATTTTTGGCAAAAATTTTAAAAAGGCCTTTTTTACAGGTGCACTGAAATCGATTCTACGTGTGCCCAAAACCCATGCCTACACTACCAGAGGCCATTTTTTGCACCTTAGTAAAAGGACCCCTTAAACAGCAACATCATATTGTGAAACCAGTTACTCTTATAAAGATCTGGATGTAGGGCTATTAGAAGAAACATCTGCTCAGAGAAACCGCAGAATGGCCTCGCAGATCCACATACAATTTCAACACTGGACTTGAAGGCAGAACCTCTTCTCTCCTCTTACACACATACCCCTGCAGTACAGCTCTTATGTAGCTGTTGTTTGATTGCTATCATTTTTTCCCACTTTCTCCCCATGTCTCACCCCAGAATTCTCATCCGTTGCGCCCACCAACAGGGGTCAAAACCTTGAAGCCCTACAGTGCACAGTACTGGATCTAGAGCAGAGCTCAGGGAAACTCAGACAGGTTCTCTTGAAGTTATCACACTGCACATACAGTCTCAGAAACCTACTTTTACATTTGGAAATTGCTGTCAATTTTTTTTATCCTTCTCAATATGAGTTTAACAGAAATTATATTAGCATAATTTGATTGCTTTTGGTTACATCTAATTTGTGCCTCTAGAGAGCAGAGTTTCCTTGTAAGCTGAAATATCTAGTGTTTGCTGCTCAGCCAGTTCTCAGACATGACTGTGAAATCCATTTCCCACTCCATGGTATGGGGTCATGTATGGGATGACTCCCTCGGGAGCTGAGAAGATTTTCCAGTAGATGAGGAACCTCCCATGAGTGAGGGCTGCGTCACAGGTGTAACTACAAAGCATGTTTCATTTACCTGTCTTTTGCTCTTTGTGCTTTAAACCTTCTCCAAAGCCACATGGACACCTGGCCTTACTCCAACATGATGACACCTTTTCACTCGATCTTTTGACATTTTAAAGATCTATTGAATGAGTTTCATTGTAACCCAAAACAATTTCAAATTTCAGTGGCTGATACTGTTGATTTTATGCTTAGTATAATGACTTAAATTTGTTGCTGGGTGTTTCACTTACAAGATAGCACATACTGGGGAGGGTCATCTGCCTATCTGTATGTACACCTAGGTTTGTTTGTTTAAGCAGAGAACTAATAAAATGTACGCAGTGAGGAACTCCCCAGCACTAAAAATGGGGGAAAAAAGCCTATGACACCCTAGGTAAACTCATGACACCCTAGGTAAACCTTCAGTTATGTGCCCACCCCCTACCCATCAAGAGGTGGCTCAAAGCTCTCCCTCCATGTCCAGCATCACCCCCCCCCCCCCCCCCCGCCCTCTCTTATAGTATCCAGCATCACCTCCTTCCCTACTTCCCCTCTGCCACTTTCCTGAGGTGTTCAATGGATTTTCTCCCTTCCCTACCATCTCCAGAGTAGTACTAGTGCCAACTGCAGCAGTCAAAGTTTTTAAAACACATAAAGACTGTGAAAAATTGCAGGAATACCTTAAGAAATTGGAAGTCTGGGCCAAATGGCAGATTAAATTTAATGTGGACAAATGCAAAGAGATGCACATTGGGAAGAATAATCCAAACCAAGGGTCCACCTTAGGAGTCAGCACTCAAGAAAAAGATCTAGGTGTCATTGTAGACAGTACACTAAAATCTTCTGCCCAATGTGCAGCGGTGGCCAAAAAAGCAGACAGAATGCTAGGAATTATTAAAGGATGGTAAATAAGACCAAGAATACTACAATGCCTCTGTATTACTCCATGGTGTGATCTCACCTTGAGTACTGAATTCAATTCTGGTCGCTGTAGCTCAAAAAAAGAGTGGAATTAGAAAAGGTTCAAAGAAGAGCGCCAGAATGATAAAGGGCATGGAACTCCTGTCGTCTGTGGAAAGGCTAAAGAGGTTAGGGTTTTTAGTTTGGAAAAGAGAAGGCTGAGGGGAGATATGATTGAGCTCTACAAAATTCTGAGTGGTGTAGAATGGGTAAATCGATTTTTTTTTAACTCTTTCAAAAAAAAGTACAAAGACCAGGGGACCCTCAGTGAAATTCCATGGAAATACTTTTGAAACAAATAGAAGGAAATATTTTTGCACTCAACGAATAGTTTATCATTTATCGTTTATTAATTTCATATATCGCCTACCTCGCAAGCAAATCGAGGTGGTTTACAAATAGAAAAGTAATGCTATTGATAAAATAAGAGAGGCCAAGCACACAAAGCATATACCCCCCCCCCCCCCCCCATACTACAGTGTTCTAGACCTTACATACCACTTATACAGAGCATTAAAAATAGATCATCCAAACGTAAAAGCAATCTCCCATCATAGGGACAAACTAGCCTCAAATTCCAAAAGCAAGTTCAAAAAGTAGATTTTCAGAGCTTTACGAAAAGAAAGATAAGAAGTATCCAGCCAGAGATATTGTGGAAGGGAATGCCACAATGTAGGTGCAAGAAAAAAGAAAGAACGGACCCTAATAGGACTAGGAATGACCAACCTATTATCTTTAGAGACCGTAGGGTGCGTCTGGGAGTATATGGTATTATGAAAGACAACAGATAGGCTTGAAATAAACTCCCTGAGCCCCTCCCTGCCCATCTTCAAATCCTTGCTCAAAACCCACCTCTTCAATGTCGCCTTCGGCACCTAACTACCATACCTCTATTCAGGAAATCTTACCTTCGGCACCTAACCACCATACCTCTATTCAAGAAATCTAGACTGCCCAAACTGGACATTTCGTCCTTTAGATTGTAAGCTCCTTTGAGCAGGGACTATCCTTCTTTGTTAAACTGTACAGCGCTGTGTAACCCTAGTAGCACTCTAGAAATGTTAAGTAGTAGTAAGTAGTAGTACTGCTATATAGTACTTTATAGGTCATAATAAGAATCTTTATTTGGATTTTGCTCACACCTTTTTCAGTAGTAGCTCAAGGATTAGTTACATTCAGGTACACTGGGTAATTTCCCTGTCCCCGGAGGGCTCGCAGTCTCTGTTTGTATTTGAGGCAATGGAGGGTTAAGTGACTTTCCCAAGATCACAAAGAGCAACAGTGGGATTTGAACAGGGTAATTTGTGGATGTCAAGACCAGAGCTCTAATCATTAGGCCGCTCCTCCAGTTCATTGTTAACAGGCTACTCAATGGTGAGCCAATACAAATGGCATAAAAGAGGTGAAACATGATGAAAACGATCTGCCTTACAGATAAGTCGCGCTGCTGTATTCTGTAAAATTTGAAGTCCTTTTCAGGTTTGATTTGGAAATAGCATAAATGATATTACAATAGTCGTATCTAGAGTGCACAAAAACAAACGTACGAGTGCAAATTTAAGTAGAGATCTAATTGAGCTCAGTTTCCAAGAAAGAAAAAAACCTGTTTTTCTCACCTGTGACATCTGGGCGGAAAATGATAATGCAGAATCAATAATAATTCCAAGATATCTAAACGACGAAACTGGAGCAATCAACCTATTGAACAATGTAAGGTTACCTGAGGGAGGAGATGCAAAGCCTGTGATCCAACATGTGACTCTTTTGTCAGGGTTTCAAACAAGTCGATGTTCAAGTAGCAGTTGTGCCAGAGGTTTTAATAACAGTGGTTAGCGTATCTGGATTTTTAAAAGATTTGGAAAGTTCCTTGAGGAAAAGTCCATAGTCTGCTATTGAGATGGACATGGGAGAAGCCACTTCTTGCCCTGGGATTGGTAGCCTGGAATTTTGCTACTATTTGGGTTTCTGCCAGGATTTTTTTTACATTTGTACCCCACACTTTCCCACTCATGGCAGGCTCAATGCCGCAGGCAATGGAGGGCTAAGTGACTTGCCCAGAGTCACAAGGAGCTGCCTCTGCCGGGAATTGAACTCAGTTCCTCAGGACCAAAGTCCACCACCCTAACCACTAGGCCACTCCTCCTCCACTGTTGCTACTATTTGAGATTCTACATGGAATGTTGCTATTTCACCAATGTGGCCGCGCAGGCTTCTGCTTCTGTGAGTCTGACGTCCTGCACGTACATGCAGGACGTCAGACTTACAGAAACAGAAGCCTGCACAGCCTTCTACATGGAATGTTGCTAGTGGAATAGCAACATTCCATGTAGAATCTCCAATAGTATCTATTTTATTTTGTTACATTTGTACCCTGCGCTTTCCCACTCATGGCAGGCTCAATGCGGCTTACATGGGGCAATGGAGGGTTAAGTGACTTGCCCAGAGTCACAAGGAGCTGCCTGTGCCGGGAATCGAACTCAGTTCCTCAGGACCAAAGTCCACCACCCTAACCACTAGGCCACTCCTCCACTAGGATTGGATTGGCCACTGTTGGAAACATTGGTCTGACCCAGTATGGCTATTCTTATGTTTTTATAGAAGATTGTCATGGCCAGTGTGAGGTCTTGAGCATCCACACATGCTCAGAACTTGCTTGATCCTGCCCCCTCCAAACTTCCTGTTTCAGAGGGGGTGGGACCCAGCAGGCTCTGAGCATATGTGGATGCTGAATGCCCAGCAACAGATATAATGAATCTTCTATAGATGCCATGACTGCCTCCTCAGTTCCACCCTCCCTCCCTTCCAAATTGTGCTGCCCTAGGTGGCCATCTAGTTTGCCTGATGGACAGGAGGGCCCTACTGCTAGGAACCCAGCTCCTGGCAGCAGAATAAAGGCAGAAGCTGGAGCCAAAACAGCAACGAGCAGGGTAAACTGCCACCACAAACCCAACTCTTGGCAGTAAAAGGAGAGAAGAACCATGGCTGTGGTGAATGGGAGGCCAGACTGCTTTGTTGAACCCAACTCTCTGTGGCAGAGGTAAAGAAGAGTGGCCCAGCCGTCCAATAGCATATTGGGAATTGGGGAATGGGGTGGGGGGAAGAAAAGTTTGATGGAAGAAAAATGTGTGCACGGTAGAGGGAAGGGGTGACAGAAAGATGGAGTGCAAGGGGAAGAGAGAGGAGTGATGTAAGGGTGACTGGAAAGGGGAAGGGAGGAATAGAAAATAGGCTGAGTGTAAGTAGGAGATTGAGAGGGAAGAAAATGGATGAAAGAGTCAATGCAAGGGGAGGGAGAGATGGAAGGAAAACTGCAAGGGAAAGGAGGAGGGATGGATATGCCTTTAATGTGAACTGAGGAAGGGGAAACACATCGTGTTACACCTTAAGGGTGTGATTTTCATCTTGTTACATTTTTATTCCTGTTTAAAACATTTGTAGCCATATATTTTGATGTCATACCACAGGACCTACCAGCAGTAGAGTGTCTATCCATTTGCTGGGAGGATCAGTCATGGATTTGAGCTGGTTATGTGCAGTAACTATCCAGAGAATAGGGGCAGGGCACAGATGAAATATCCATGCAAGGCTGCTTCATTATCATGCACAGTGCACAGACTGGAGCCTGGGGAGACCTGGGAGTATTAATAGAATGCAGCATGGCAGGTTAGATCCCATAATGAGAGGTTTGGATCATCACTGTAAGGGCTCCTAAATTTAGAGCTGGTTCAGAATAATAAGTACTGATCTGCATCAAGAGAAGCCGCATGACTGGGAGTGTCGTGGGGACTCTCTGCTAAACATTTCTTCCATGTTATGGAAACTGAGTGGGAAGACATGGAAACTTGGTAAAGTGAAGAATTCTTAAGAGCAAATTAAAATAAAACAGTGTGACATTCTAAACAGCCTCAGTTCAAGGCCCCATGTGTTTCATCTGCCTCCCCAAGAACTTACCTTCACACTACCGTATACCACTACCGTATACAGTTCAAGCTTCTCCTATTGACCTTCAAGTGCACTCAATCTGCTGCCCCCCATTACCTCTCTACCCTCCTCTCCCCGTATGTTCCCACCCGTAACCTCCGCTCTCAGGACAAATCACTCCTATCTGTACCCTTCTCCACCACCGCTAACTCCAGACTCCGCCCCTTCTGCCTCGCAGCACCTTATGCCTGGAACAGACTTCCTGAGCCCATACGCCATGCGCCCTCCCTGCCTATCTTCAAGTCCTTACTCAAGGCCCATCTCTTCTCCCTTGCTTTTGGCGCCTAACCACCTTCCCCATTCCTGTTACCTACACTGACTACGTAGTATGTTACCATTAGATTGTAAGTTCTCTTGAGCAGGGACTGTCCCTCCCCGTGTTTAAACTTGTACAGCGCTGCGTAACCCTGGCAGCGCTATAGAAATGCTAAGTAGTAGTAGTAGTAGTAGAAGGTTTGGTTGAGCTGCTCCTCTCTCTTTCAAAGTATGAGAATTTGAACACACACACAAATCACAACGCATTTTTATGTGAAAACTAGAAAATTGCATCCTATGTATGTGTGGGATTTTACTACCATGTAGCAGGATACCAAACTTTACCTTCCTTGCAGCAACAGGAGGTACTAGGGGTAACGCATTTGATATAATACCTTTCTGTGGTACAACCAAAGCAGTTTACATATTATACAGGTACTTTCTCTGACCCTAATGGGGTCATGATCTAAGGTTTTTTTGTTTTTACCTAAGGCAATGGAGGGTTAAATAACTTCCTTATGGTCACAAGAAGCTGCAGTGGAAATTGAACCCTGTTCTCCTGGTTCTCAGTCCACTGCACTAACCATTAGGCTATTCCTCATCTCAAACAGCAACACACTGACAGAAGGACTTGGCAGTGGTGGGATATGAACCCACACCTCCAAAGAGACTAGTGCCTCATTTAGCTCCTTAGACCACTCAGCCAGGCTTCAAACATGGCCTGCGAAATCTCCAGTAGTAGCTGTTCCCTAGAAATTTGAGAGCAATATGAAAAAAGAGTTGGGATGTGCCCAGGGATTTCCTTCTCTAAAGGGAGCCTAGTAAACATATAGGCAGTGCATTTTTTCTAGCGAAAAAGGTGCCAGTACTGAAATGCCAGGCCACCCTTCAGGGGTGGGATGATCTCTGAGGGATCCACCCTACAATAGCCAGACCCCTTGCAACCAGTCACACAATCTATGACAAGGCAGAATTGGTGTGTAGAGCCTGAACTCGTCATTAAAACTTGGGGACCATGGGTCAATGTTAACAGACAATGGAAAAGGTGCCGGTACTCAGTACCCCCAAGTACCCCCTCAAAAAAAGCCCTGCATATAGGACCCAATATTCAGTCAGTGGTGATCAGTATTTTGCTGACCACTGCTGGGGTTAAATCCAGATATTCAATGCCAGGCCATGGCTGGGCTCTGGCATTGAATATTTGGGTATTGGGAGCCAGCCAAAACATAACCAGTTAAGTGCAATATTCGGAACTTAACTGGCTATGAAGAACTGTATAAAGATAGGACTGGGTTTTATGTGGTCCTATATATGCAGTTATCTTAACCAGGTAAGTGCCAAATATCTGCACTTAACCAGCTAAATGCTGACTTCGCCCCGGGAACACCCCCGAAATAGCCTGTTTGAGCTTGAGTGCCAACCGGGCATTTTCAGTGTCACAATCTGGTTAAGTGCCTAGTTAGCCCTGGGCAGGTGATTTCAACGACCAGGAGCCTCTCCAGGCTGTTTAAATAAATCGTTTTGAATGTGGGGCCCAAAGGAGGAGAAATAATAGTGAGCTTCCCACCCAGGGGCCCATGAAGGACCTTTATCCTCTAACGCGGAGACCAAGGGAGAGGAGAAGAAAGGTAAATGTCAGGACTGGGGCCTGTTTCCCTTAAGTATGTAGTGTTGAGACAAGAGGTTTAAGTTTGAGCCTCAACTATATCCCTAGCACAGTATGCCAACAGAAGAAGCAAGGAGGGGATCAGAAAGGAGGATCCCACCACATAGACGAGCTGCCTCTAGTTCCAGATCCTATCTGGGGACAAAGGATTAGAACCTGCTAGAGACCTGGGGAGAGTACTGGTTGCATCCTGTTTGCCTTGGGAGGTTATACATGTAGTGAATGGAAAGGAGAGTTGAATCCCAGGAAGAAGGGAAAGGGACTTACCTGTACAGTTATTACCTGCCTTCACCTTTATGTGCCTGAGGCCTAACTTTGGTCTATGAACCATCCTGCCATGGATGCCTTTTTTGCTCAGCCTTCTGGGCACTGAGCTCACAACCAAGGACATCTTTAAAGGCACTGAAAGCTGCCGTTGTTCATTGTGCTTTGTGTAAAGGGGGGGGGGGGGAGAGAGACTTTCTCAGCTAAACATAGCTTGGACGGCCTTGGTATCGCCTGTAATCATGGTCACACCATCTTGCCATTTGATCATCATAACCTAATTGTTCCAGCCTGGATGTACAATTCATCCAATTCAAAAACTGTGTCCATGTGCTCAGAAATTCACTATATAGCACAGAGCTGCCAGCCAGAGAGGTATGTACGTGTGTCAGGTAGCAATAGAAAATGCAGTAACATCTAAGATGTACCAGTAACTTCTAGATGTAATACCTAAGTAACAAAACAGACCTAAGTACCAAACAGAAAGAGAACAGCTGTGAGTGAGGCAGACATTTTATCTCTGAGCCAGCCTTATTTCCATAAACACTAGAGAGAGAGACTGATATACTGTGCTGTGTTATCTTCAAGAATCCTTGTATATACAGCTTAAGGATGATCCTGGAAAGTGTTGAGAGATAGATCAGCTGGGGGTCCAGGAGGGGTGAACAACCATCTGACCCTAAGTGAAGAGGTAGAGCTGCCGAGTTACCCATTCCAGGTTGGAGACTTTTTGGCTGGTCCTGGATTTCTGCCAACTTCATCCAGTGTATTATGGGATCTGCAGCACTTATTTCAAAGGATAGAATCATGGATTTCAAATAGTACACTGCTTTGGGATGTAAGTTTAAAATCAGGACTGGCCAAAAAGTCTCCCTCCTGGAATGGGTAACTTGGCAGCTCTGGGTTGCCAAATGGATCCAGATTCACCCGACAGGGTTGATCCAGTCCTGGGTTTATCCCACTGAATGCAGGGACTTGTAGCTCTGACTTCCCCCATTGCATTCCCTAAGCCAATAAGACTACAAATCCCTGCATGCAATGGGGTAAACCCAGGACTGGATTAACACTGTTGGGCGAATCTGGATCCAGTTGTTTTATTTCCTATAGCCTGTAACTAAGCGTGAACCAGTTCTAAATGGTGTGTGGTTATCTAGGTTCACTTCTGTTTATGTCTCATAAGAAAATTAATGTTTACTAGGAACAGAATTGTAGTTATGCTGCTAATTACTTGTGTTATCCTATATTATGCAACCAATTGCTAATAAGTATAATTGCCATTTGCTTTTGCCATACCAATCTATATATTTTTATATTGCTAATAAATTGCAAAATAATTTCCAGAACTTGGCATATTCCTTTACTGCTAGCAAGCCATAGTTCAAATCCTTGGGACTAAAGGTACAAATCATACCCTAGATAAGCAAGATAAGTTCTAAGCTAATAGCAGTTATTATCTCGCCCTAAAGCATCTACATACCTGTTGTAGAGTGACTGCACATCTAGACAAGAAAAGGAACAGGAAAGGAGGTCAGGGTATCTCCCATACCCTGGGACCAATGCAGGAAGCTACCGTGGGCTATAGTAGAGGAGTGGCCTAGTGGTTAGGGTGGTGGACTTTGGTCCTGGGGAACTGAGGAACTGAGTTCGATTCCCGGCACAGGCAGCTCCTTGTGACTCTGGGCAAGTCACTTAACCCTCCATTGCCTGACGCATTGAGCCTGCCATGAGTGGGAAAGCGCGGGGTACAAATGTAATAAAAATAGTGCACTCTTAATGAACAGTTTACCTGCCACTATATGGGGCTGGGATTTGATATACTGCCTTTCTGTGGGTACAATCAAAGAGCCGTTCTAAAAGGTTTTCTACACTCTCATGATAGACATCAGCACACAGCATATTAAAATGGAAGTTAAAATCAGCTACCCCACAGCATGCAGGGCTGTGTGCTGATGTCTACCCCAGGGACTCAATGCCAGAAACCTACTGCCAGGTTTCATAGAGCCCCACTCTGACACTGTCCCATCCCCCAAAATCCTAATCCAGATCCACCCCACCCCTCGTGATATTAAAAAAGAATTCCCGGTGTCATCAACATGACTAGCCCCCTCCCAACAAGACCATTTCTGTGGTGTCTAGTGGCATCATGCCCACACCAAACCCCCTTTCTAAGCCCTCCCCGGACCCCCCACACCTTGACCGAGGCAGGAGCAATTCCTCTGGGCCATCTTTTCCAAAATGGTGGCTCCTGCCCCACCCAGTGCATCCTAGAGGCACAACGGGGTCTGTTTGCCATATAAAGGAGGAATTCCCTTATATGGCAAACTGACACTGCCTGGTGCATCCCAGGATGCGTTGTGCAGGACAGTTGGCCGCCGTTTTGGAAATGATGGCCCAGGGGCAGGAGCAAGTGGATATCACTCCTATCTCGTATGGCTCTGGAGGAAAGGGGGTTGTGGGCGCCACTAAACAGCAGGGACTTTTTTTTTATTCCAGTTGGGCGGGAGAGAGAGGAGGTGCCACTAGACACCAGGAAATATTTTTAAGGAGAGAGGGGGGGGCGATCAGTCCTGTCCAGGGCTGGGTAGAGGGAGTGGAAGGGAGTCTGTCTCAAGGAGGTTAGTTTGAGAACAGGAGATAGCATTACATTAAAAAGTTGAAGCTTGCTCAGCCCTGCCTCCCCCACACAGCCGTCATCCCTGTACACCCAAAACGAAGAAGCAAACCTATCAACTGCTGCATCCAGGTTGTCGTTCTTTATTGTTGCTAGCAATTTTATTTTATCCTGCTTATATTTTCAAACATGCCAGCTTTTGCAGCATGTGGATGTACACAGAGGAACTATCGGTTTCATTGGTTAGAGTACTAATTTGTTCTAAATTGTAATTGGTGTGTCATTTGTAGGGGCTGGTTATAGGGACACCCTAGCAGGCGTTTTATTCGTGCATAGATGTTTTCACCTAGTAAAAGGCCACCAAAATAGACATCATGTTATGAGAATCAGGTGCTCAATATAGTTTCTATTTATAAGTACAGTTTTTTTAAACCTTAATTAGGTTGAAACCTGGCAGCATTTAACATCTTTTTTTTCCTATGCTTATATCAAAATAAAAAGATGGTATGTGGAAACTTGCTCATTTTTTTTTTGTGAAATGTAGTGGTATATTATATAAAAATGCACTTAGGCCCC
This sequence comes from Microcaecilia unicolor, assembly GCF_901765095.1. Classification (NCBI taxonomy): domain Eukaryota; kingdom Metazoa; phylum Chordata; class Amphibia; order Gymnophiona; family Siphonopidae; genus Microcaecilia; species Microcaecilia unicolor. The sequence goes on from NC_044034.1 coordinate 330,629,265, forward strand.
GATGATCAATCCCCTACGCTGTTCCGAAACAGCGCCCTAAAAATAGCACCGGAACAGCGCAGGGAATTAACTCCCTAATGATCAACACTAATAACATGCAAATTTAAGCACATTATTAGTGTTAATCATCCTGGGAAATTGCAGGAGGATTGTGCCTGAGCATGTGCTCAAGCAAAATCTTCCTGCACTTGTGGGACCCCCCTCCAAAAGCAAGGCCCTAGTGGCCTAGTACCCCCCAAGCCCCTACACTCCCAGGATGATGACATGGGGGGGGGGCTGGAGGTCCACCCCCAACACAAGGGCATAGGGAGCTAGAGGTCCGATGGATCTCCAGCCCCCTAACCCCCACATCCAAAAAACATACCTGGTGGCCCAAGTGGGCTGCTGATTCAATCCCCCCACCCTCCCTGGTGGTCTAGTGGCCAACCCACCCCCATCCCCCCTGACCTCTGCATTGGAGGAGGGAGTAGTACTCCCTCCTCTTTCTAGTACCACCTTCAAAATGGCGGCATCCTGCCCTGCTCAGTGCATCCTGGGATACACTGGGCAGGATTTCCCTACCATATAAGTTTGCCATCCTGGGGGGGTGTGGGAGCTTGTGTGGGCACTAGGCCATCAGGGCCTTGCTTTTGGAGGAGGGTCCAATGGACCCCCAGAACACAGTGGTAGACTGGGCTGACAGTGACAGCTTGGGCTGCCTGACTGTGATGAGCACTGTTCTCTTATCATAGGGATGGAATATAAGCAGTGTTCATTTAAATCTAATTTAAATGAGCTCTGTGCTATTGCCTCACTTGGGTGCTGTTTGCCCAATGATTATGAGGGCGCAGGTAAATGCAGGCACTTGTGGCCTCTAACGCCCGTATTTACCTTTGACCATTGGGGTCTTCGTTTTTTTTAATTACTACTAATTCAAAGACAGGCATTGAATAATGAGGAAAGTGCTTCCTTCATGCAGAAGTTCTGTCCAGAGTCAGTCTAAATGTGCCAATGTTGTCCAATTCTGTTGTATATCTGTAATCAAGTCTGTATGGTTGTAAAAAGCATTTTGTTTAATCTTTGTCTCCCGGCTGTATGTTTGTATATAGATGAGTATGATTTTATTATGAAGGCAAACAATGCATCACCAAAATACAGTAGCAAGCAGCAAAGTTAATTATGTTCAGTGGAAAATAAATCTGTTGTCTGCCTGCTATGTGAATATCCATTACTGTTTCATTATTGCTACCAAGTCTTACATAATATGGGAATTTCCTTTAAAATTTGATTGTTTTAATTTGTTTATCCAGACCTTACATGCACATGGTATTGCTTGTTAAACCCAAAGACGAAACCTAAGGGTGGTTAAACAATTTGGAATAAAGTGTGCTGTGCTGTAGAAATTGTGGTTTACTTTTGCAATGTGTGTATGCATGCAAGTGATAATTTTTGAATAACTTCTATACTTATGGCTATGAGTTCTGAACATGCGGCATCATTAAATGACTGACATTTAAATGCCCAGCTGGGAATATATGGTAATTTCACCTTTGTTAAATGTTTCAGACATATCCATCGACTTGCTCCCATGATGTTACTGAATTCTATTCTGTTTCACTGTATTTTCAAATGTAAGCCACATTAAACCCGAGTTTGCCTGGGATAATGTGGGATATATAAATGTCAGTTTAAAAAAACAACTCCTTTATCCTCCGCCTTGTAAGGCACTTCCTATCCAACTGGATGGTGATTGCACAAGGAAAGCAAGTTTGGTCCAGTGAAGACTAACTCAAAATAACCTGTTCCTTAGCTGGGCTCTAATTTTATCATATTAAAAATGTGACTATACCATGCCTTTTTGGTTATGTTCCACTAAAAGATTAACTGGCTTTCTTGACAGGATTATATAACATTTGGATTCATTACTAGGAACAAAAACACACACATATATATGCAATATCACAATTCCTCATGTACAGCCACAAAACAACATTTTAGGGTGGATAGTGTTCACAATGAGCTCCTTTTATTATTGACCAGATAGAAGAGATAGTTTTCATTTTTGGCACAATATAAGTCATCACAAGAACAAAATATAAGAAAACCAATGGACTGCATTAGGGGCTTATAGTCCATTTAGTTATGTTTCAACAAATGAGGGATCTGCATGAAACCAAATATTTAGTTTTATTATTTTGACATATAAAACCACTTGTCTCTGAAACATGCTCAAAACAGATCCTTTTGTGTGTCTAAAATTTAAACTTCTACAAAAGAGATGAGGTGAAGATGTGATTCCATGTGCCCCAATGAAAGGAGAGTTTAATTTTACTTCCATTTAATATTAGTATGTTCCATCTTTAACACCAGGCTTCCCAAAACAGATTATACCCACAGTTAACATGAATCCATCAAGAAACAAGATATCCTCACTGAGATTTGGCCATATATTACTGTATTCTATAGAACAGTGTAAAAATAAACACAAAATACAGAGTTTATTACTGCTGTTTCTACCAGCTACAATAAATTTTAAGCTATTTTAGTGATATTCAATTTTATTTCATGATTTATATCTAGATGTGGAAAGCTTTCAAATACATTTTTTAAAAGTTGTCAAAAAAATCCCTTATCCTCCACTTTTTAAGGCACTGCCTATCCAAGTGAAATAGCGTTAGACTTTATAAAAATGGACCACTATTAGGAAGTCCATTATTTTTTCCATAAGCTTTTGCTATTGTTTTGAATAGCGTTTACCATTGTTTTGGGTGAACTAAAATGGCAGCAAGCTCTGCCTACTGGCTTCAGCCCCCATAATGGACTAGATAGGATCACGACATCTCCTGTTCTCAGTCTAACCTCCTTGGTCTGTCTGATGCCGCTCCTGTCAGGGGGTGGGGAAATTCTTTAATATCGGGGAGGAACAGGGTCAGTTGGGCAAGAAGGGAGGGAGATCAGGGGCTGTGCAGACCGCTGGCAACTTTTTTTGTTTTATTGAATATCACCCTTTCTGTTAGTGCCTGAGCTAATCACAGATCATGTACTGACAAGAAGGGTGACATTCGGCAATGAGCTGCAGATTACTACTGTGAATTTTATGTGATAGTAATTTGCATGCTCATTGATTACTGCATACTGCAACAATTTTTTGCAGGATCCCCGTGTGTGGTCAGCAGATCTAATGCGCTGCTTTCTACATCAGTCCCCCTGTACTGAAAAAGCACTGAGGGCTTGATATCCAAAGGATGTATGCTCTCAACTTTGAGAGTTATGAGGTTGATATTCAAAATGATATACAGAAACAGCTTCTGGCTGTTTAAATTGCTTGATTGAGGCTAACCAGGCATATTAAGTGGCACTTGCATAAGAACATAAACGTTGCCATACTGGGACAGACTGAAGGTCCATCAAGCCCAGCATCCTGTTTCCAACAGTGGCCAATCCAGGTTACATGTACCTGGCAAGATCTCAAAACAGTACAATACATTTTATGCTGCTTATCCTAGAAATAAACATTGGATTTTTCCCCAAGTCTATCTTAATAATGGCTTATGGACTTTTCTTTAAGGAAGTTATCCAAACGTTTTTTAAACCCTGCTAAGCTAACTGTTTTTACCACATTCTCTGGCAACAAATTCCAGAGTTTAGTTACACATTGAGTGAAGAAATATTTTATCCGATTTGTTTTGAATTTACTACTTTGTAGCTTCATTGTGTGCCCCCTAGTCCTAGTATTTTTGGAAAGAGTAAAGAAACAATTCACGTCTACCTGTTCCACTCCACTCATTATTTTATAGACCCCTGTCATATCTCCCCTCAGCCATCTTTTCTCCAAGCTGAAGAGTCTTAACCGCTTTAGCCTTTCCTCATGCCAGCCTCAAATGTCATATGCAGGTCCCTGGAGCAGTTTTTAGTGGGTACTGCAGTGCACTTCAGGCAGGCGGACCCAGGCCCATCCCCTCCCCCCACCTGTTACACTTGTGGTGGTAAATGTGAGCCCTCCAAACCCACCCGAAACCCACTGTACCCACATGTAGGTGCCCCCCCTTCATCCCTAAGGGCTATGGTAGTGGTGTACAGTTGTGGAGAGTGGGTTTTAGGGGGGGTTGGGGGGCTCAGCACCCAAGGTAAGGGAGCTATACACCTGGGAGCAATTTGTGAAGTCCACTGCAGTGCCCCCTAGGGTGCCCAGTTGGTGTCCTGGCATGTGAGGAGGACCAGTGTACTACAAATGCTGGCTCCTCTCATGACCAAAGGTCTTGGATTTGGTCGTTTTTGAGATGGGCGTCCTCAGTTTCCATTATGGCCGAAAACCGGGGACGACCATCTCTAAGGTCGACCTAAATGTTGAGATTTGGGTGTCCCCGCCGTATCTTTTGAAATGAAAGATGGACGTCCCATCCTGTTTTGATGATACGGGTTTCTCCGCCCCTTCACTGGAACGTCCTTAGAGATGGACGTCCTTAGAGATGGTCATCCCTGTTCAATTATGCCCCACTATATCTTTTTTGAGATGCAGTGACCAGAATTGCACACTGAATAGTGCGGCTGAAAATGCCCAGTTAGTGCCTAAGCCAAAACCGGCTACTTTGTGGGCATCCCGGGGGCAGAATCAGCACTTAGCCGCTTAAGTAATGATATTCAGCACAATAACTGCATAAATAGGACCTCATAAAACACAGTCCTGTCTTTATGTGGTTCGTCATAGCAGGTTAAGTGCCAAATATTGCACTTAACCAGCTTTTTGAAATCCGGCCACAGATCCGGCCACTGATCACCTAATATTTAGTGCCAGTGCTCAGACACAGCCCAGCATTAAATATTCTGGCTGCCGGGGTTTATGCTAATTGGCTAATTTTTGACCACCCAAACTTCTCCCCCAGCCTGCTCCTGGCCAGTTAGCAGATATATTCTGTGGCACTACTTGGTTAAAAGCTGCTGAATATCGGTGGCCGGCTAGGTCAGTGGGGTTCAACTTGGTTAAACCCCTTTGAAAATTGACCCCCATGCTTATAAAATTTAGGCTTGCGCTTGCCTACATTTATGAGCCTAGCACTAAGTTTCTACCATCTTTTCCCCACCCTAAATCCACCCCTGTTGCCACCCACTTTTTATGCTCCTAAAGTTATGAGGTTAAGGATAAATATTCAAAGCAACTTAAATTGGAATACTTACCTTCCAAGAGGGTGCTTTTGGTGATTAAAAGGGTTCTTATTAGTTCTATGTTAGAGAGTTCCTTGTGTTTTTATAAATAGTGTTTATTGCCATAATGTTGGTGACTATTTTATCTTGGTGCAATTACCTCTACTTCAGGAAGCCGGTAAAAGCCTGGCTCTTCTGCCAAGCCTTTAATATATAGGGTGACTGGTTATATACAGTGGTGTGCTAGAGCAGGCTCTCACCAGCTCACAAGAGCCGTTTGTTAAATTTTTAAGAATTTTGGGAGCCATTTCTTAAATTATGCCCCCTGTGACTACTTTAACAGCCAGCTCCCAAAATGTGGGCTCAGGCCTCCTCCGTAACTCTCGTGTATGCTCTGACCATGCGCGAGAGGTCCTGGCATGCTGCTCAAAGCCAGAAACAAGCAGCGGAGAGCAGTGACAGTGTATGTCTTTGGCTGGTGAGGCTCAGCATCCCTGCCAGCAAAGGTATGACTAGCACGCCCGAATGGGGGGAGGGGAGAAGAGACATGCACTGCTCCCCCCCCCCAGTCCACCCCTACCCCCCCCCCCCCCCCCAACAGTGCAAGGCTGGCTACGCCCGGAGAGAGAGCCCATTGTTTAAAAATTTTACCAGCACACCACTGACTATATACCACTCTGCACCTGGACTAGCTTGCTACACACTCTGTAACTTAGACCAGTTCCTTATATCTTGTTTAACTGTACAAAGAACTTGCCTTGAGTTTAGCCACCCATTTATTTATCCCAACTGACTCTATACTAGCCATCTTGTCCCCATCAATAAGCTGTATTGTAGAAAACCATTAGCATCATATCTATGTTAATTGAATGTTCTAATGCGTGCTAGGTGTTTCATTAGTGTTATGCTGACATCGTATTTTATTTCTGTTGTTTGAATTTCAGTGCTGTTAAATGTGAATATTTTTGGTACTGTTTCATGGCAGTCCTATTATTAGGTTTCAATCTGCTGTTTTCAAGTTTACCTCATTTATTACATTTGTTTATATTTTGGTCATTTTTACCATTATGCTGTTAACAAAATTTTAAGTTCTTTTTGTGTTAAACTGTACCTGCTGTACACCACCTTGGGTGAATCTCTTCATAAAGGCGGTTAATAAATCCCAATAAATAAACCAGGCAGCAAAGACTCCTGCCTGGTTAAAACATGCTCAGTGGGCTGTCTGTGGATATTCAGTGGCTCTTAACCAGACGGTGCCAATGCATATCAGTAGCGACTGCCATGGCTCTGTCTGAGCAGAGCCAGGGGCAGAGTTGTGGCAGAGCTGGGAGATATACTAGCACCAGCGATAATTAGTGCCATTGCATACATAACCGAACTGGGCAAGTTGGACCGCACAAAAGACCGTCCTAACTTCGCCTGATTAGGTAGACGGGTACTATCAGAAATTTTTGGACTGGTTTAGGGTTAAGGCTGGGACTAGCAAAGCTAGGAGGCCAACTAGCATTTTAATCCACATACTCAGCACACTTCTTTCTGACAATACATGGATATAAATTCCAAACCTTGAAGGGTTTACTTTAACTTGGAGTTCAGATAAGTGGGACAATGCTTCAGAGCAACTGTTTATACTACGCATCTCTCTAATCCTCTATGTTTAGTTAGAAATCTTAGCGTAAAGCTGGCCCTCCCCAGAGGGATATCTGGTGTTGGAGGCTTTACCAGGATGATCTTCGTGGGACCCCTTAGTCCCTGCTTTCTCCTTCTTAGGCTGGATTGTGTAGCAGCTCATCTCACTTTCCTGTTTCTGCTCCACAGCAGGCAGTGATGGTAGACATGTTCCCTGTACCTGCACTCCCTTGAAATAATCTAGCAGCTTTCCTGGCTCTGAGGCTGGTTCCCACTCCTCATACTTTAAGGTCAGAAGAGACTGTGTTAGTCAGAGACCTTTCTTTCAGTTGAAAAAAGCAGATGCTGCATCCTGAAATTAAAAATGATTGTTTGTTTCCATTTCAACTTTCACAAGGCTGAGCACAACACGACATTTATAATAAAATTGGAAACATAACCAACACACAAAAATTAATTAAAATCAAATAAAACAAATGTAAATTCTATTCTAAACAAACAATCAAATAAACAAAATAACTTAGATTGTGTTCCCTTGTACTGATGGTGAGGAATTGGTCAGGGACGTAGAGCCAAAACCCTGATCCCCTTGCATTAAGGTATAAGTGGCCAGAGATCTAGAGCCAAAGCCAGCACCCCTTCCCCCTTTGGACTAGTGGTTCCCAAACCTGGTCCTGGAGGCACCCCAGCCAGTCAGGGTTTCAGGATATCCACAATGAATATTCATGAAAAAGATGGCAAGCACTGCCTCCACTGCATGCAAATCATTGTGGATATCCTGAAAACCTGACTGACTGGGGGGGGGGGGGGGGGGGGGGTCCTCCAGGATCAGGTTTGAGAACCACTGGGCTAGGTATTTATGCCAGCCAGATAATGCCTCCAAGCGATCTATCCTCCCACCCTTTCAGTCCGGAAGGAAGACACAACCCCTGTTCAAGAACTGTTGGGTAAGAAAAGAAATCCTTTATTCTGGATGGCAGCTAAAGGTTCCAGCACTGTTCAACAGGAAGAGTTTTAGTTGTTTTTATATGTTACTCCAGTTTTAAAAGGAGAAGTATGTCAATAACTTTTAAAAATGACTCCAACCAAGTACCTGCACACATTCACACCTGCTCTTAGGCACGTGCACATTTGTCAATTTATTTTACATTTATATACTAGCCGTTGAGCCCATAAAAATGGGCTGGTATTGGAGTTTTCCTTCCCCCCCCCCCCCCCGCAAGGTCGCCACCGCTCCCCCCCCTTGGAGTCGCCGCCACCGCTGCCACCCCTTCACCCGGCCCGGGCCCTCTCTTCGCTTCTGAACTTACACATCCATTTGCCGAACACAGCAAGGCACATCAGCTGAGCTGCCATGGGCCCTTCCTTCTCTGCCTGTGGCCCCGCCCTCCTGTGACGTAACGTCAGCAAGGGCGGGACACAGGCAGAGAAGGAAGGGGCAGCTCAGCTGATGTGCGTTGCTGCGTTCGGCGAATGGATGTGTAAGTTCAGAAGGGAAGAAAGGGCCCGGGTCGGGTGGAGGGGTGGCGGCGGCAACTCCGAGTTGGGGGGGGGGGGTAGGGGTAGCAACATCGGCGGCGCAGTTTCCCTGTCTGTCCCACTTCTCCCGTCATCACGTATTGACGCGGGGGCGGGACAGACAGGGAAGTCTCTACTGCGCATTTGCGAGTGAGTACGGTCACTCGCCGTTTATATGTTTGATTTTATAAAATATGCACAGAAGTGCAAACCCCAGCCCCAAGACTGCATCTGCTTGGGTTGGGCAAACTTCTGTGTATACAGGGTGTATGAACTTATAAGTGCCCATTGCACAGGCATAGGGTTACCATATGGCTGGATCAATGTGTCCTCCTTTTTCTGGAGCCATATGGTAACCCTACACAAGCAATACATGAAGCAAATTGTGCACCTATGAGTGTACCAAAAAAATGCTTTATAAAATTACTCCCCAAGTATAATTGCAATATGTGATACTGCCAAATCCTAGCTCTAAAAAAATTTGGAGTGGAGAAGTAGCCTAGTGGTTAGTGCAGTGAATTTTGATCCTGGGGAAGCCCCTTGTGACTCTGGGCAAGTCACTTAACCCTTCGTTGCCCCAGGTACAAATAAGTACCTGTATATAATATATAAACCACTTTGAATCTAGTTGCAAAAACCACAGAAAGGTGGTATATCATATCAAGCCCATTTCCCTTTCCCTATTTGAGATTCTACATGGAATGTTGTGAGTGGAGGAGTAGCCTAGTGGTTAGTGCAGTGGAGTTTGATACTGGGGAACTGGGTTCAATTCCCACTGCAGCTCCCTGTGATTCTGGGCAAGTCATTTAACCCTCAGTTGCCCCAAGTACAAATAAGTACCTGCACATACTATGTAAACTGCCTTGAATGTAGTTGCAAAAACCACAGAAAGGCAGTATATCAAGTCCCATTTTCTTACCTTATGGGTAGTTATGTAGAAGTATGAATAAATAAATAACTTTAAGGAGTAGAAAAGACAGCTGTTTTCCTAAGAATCAACCCCCACACAAAGTTTGATGGAGCTTAGTCCAGCTGTTCCAAAGTTTTTGGGGAAGAAGAACACAGAAAAATGCAAACTTCAGTACACACTTTCAGTGTGATCTAATCTGTCATTTTTAGACCACAAAACGCCCACAAAGGGTCCAAAGCTTTGACACTAAGACCAGAAAATACAATATAATAAACATAACTACAAAACAAAATAAAAATAAAAATTAAATATGTACTTGTTAACCTAGATTAAAGATTGTACAAAACAGTCTTAAGTTTCTTAGAAAAAATAGCACAAGAATTTTCACACCTAAGATCAATTGCAGAGATTTCCAATGTAAAGCAGCCTGATATGAGTAAGATCTTTCATAGTTTCTTTTAGAAACCAAACAGTGAATTGGAGGAAAAAGAAGAATATTATTGTTCTTCAATTTTATAGCTAGTTGAGACGAAGAATGATAAAGTAATTCATATAAAAAGACTGAAGCTAGATCTCATATGTCTGTTGTGTTGTAAAATGTTGTATTTTTGGTCCCATTCACCTTACCGTGGAAAAGCAGCTCCTAGGGCAGATGGACCCTCTGACATTCCTGAACTGAGCACTTGGTACCTTCTGCTCCTGCGATATCTCCTTTGACTGATCCTTCAGCCCGGACCCCTTTTGGGTCTCTTCCGCCTTCTCTTTTCCGTGTTCTCCTTGGTTAAGCCTATGTGGCTTAGGGATCACAGCACTCCCTGTGTGGCATTACCTAGGCAGCCATCTTGGAGTCTGCCTCACAGGCTGTGTCCGAGGCTCTATAAGCCCCTGCTGCCTCTCCTTCTCCCATGAACTCTTAGAGAAGGCACAAAAAGTCTGGCCTTAGACAGAGAGCTTTTTATCCTTCATTTCAAAAGCAATGTTGAATATACCCCTGACCCTTGACTGGCAGACAGACCCATCCCTTATTTCCTCAGATTAGAGACAGGGATTCCAGAATGTTCTGTTGTCTAAACACAGGACAGCCCCTTCTCCCCCCCCCCCCCCCCCCCCCCCCCGATATTCAGCAGGCAGCGCTTTAACTGCCCACCACCAGCATTCAGCCTGGATATTCAATGTGGCGATAACCAGTTAAATGCCGTTGAAAATGACCAGTTATCTGCTGATAAGCGAGTTAACCAGTCAGCGGCCGTTCCCAGCTGGTTAACTCATGTTACCGGAGTGGATTTATTCTGGTGTCCTACATGTGTCCAGGATCTCCTTTTGATTTTTTATTTCTTGTTTTGCCTCCCGATTTCATTTCTTCACTTATCTCTGTTTTTGACATTGACTTTTTTTCCTTTCATCTCTTTTCTGCCTCTAGCCTCATATAACTAGATTTCACTCTTCCTTTCCCCCATATCCTCCATCTTCCTTTTTTCACCTCTCACCTACCTTCCTATCCACCAGCTTTCCATCTCCCATTCTTACCCAAGGCCATGTCTGCTCTTTCACCCATTTTTAGCCCATCCATTTCCTCCTCTGTCTCTCCTTTCCCAGCCTCCCTTGTCCTCTGTGTCTTTCACCCTGTCAATACCTATATCTGTAAGTAATTCCCTTATCTCTTATTTGTCCTTTTTGTCTGTCTTGATTAGATTGTAAGCTCTGTCGAGCAGGGACTGTCTCTTGCATATTTAGTGTACATTGCTGCGTACATCTAGTAGCTATAAAAATGATAAGTAGTAATCTCTCATTTCCACCATTTCCCCCAGCCCTCTACTTTCATTTGCCTCTTACATAGTAACATAGTACGTGACGGCAGATAAAGACATGAACTGCCCATCCAGTCTGCCCAACAGTCGCATTCATTATCAATTCATAATTAAATCAACAATGGATGCGATACTTCAGGAAATCACTAAAAACAAACCTCTTCAAAAAGGCCTACCCCAACAACCCCACGTAACCCTCTTCACCTACCAACACAGCATGACTATGATCGCACAGGACAACACGCAATCTTCATCCATTTCGACTTTGTATTTGTTATCCACCGACTGGGCAAACGCCTTTGACGGTACTATGTAAGCCACATTGAGCCTGCAAATAGGTGGAAAAATGTGGGGTACAAATGCAATAAATAAATAAATATTATATACTTTATCACAAGTCTTTCTGTGGTGTTTCTGGGACATAGACCATAGAAGTCCACCCGGCTCTGTCTTTATGTTCCACCTACTGGAGTTGCCGTCAAAGCCCACTCCAGCCTATCCAAATCCGTCTTGTCAATTGTAGAACCCAGACTGTGAAAGTCTGCCCAGCACTGTCCTCGGTTCCAGCTACTGAAGTTGCCATTGAAGCCCTTTCCAGCCTATCCTAAACTGGATTGCCATATACAGACACAGACCTACAAAATCTGCCCAGCACCCTCCTCAGTTCTTCACAGCCTGAGTCGCCGTCCAAACGTCACTCACACATCCACCCACCTGCAGCCATTTAATTTTTTTTTTAAAGTTTTGTTTTATACCATCTATTTTGAAAATAAGAGTTCTTCTGTGTTCATCCCATGCCTTTTTTAATTCCATCACTGTTTTTGTCTCTACCATCTTCCTCGGGAGGCTATTCCAAGCATTGACCACCCTCTCCATGAAAAAGAATTTCCTGACAGGACTCCTAAGTCTATCACCCTGCAATACCTTTTACATATTTAAATGTCTGTATCATATCTCCCCTGTCTCTTCTTTCCTCTAGGCTATACATATTCAGGCCTTCCAGTCTCTTCTCATATGTCTTTTGGTGCAAACCCCGTATCATTTTTGGTGCCATCCTCTGGACTGCTGCTAGTCTTTTTACATGCTTAGCAAGATATAGCCTCCAGTATTGAACACAATACTCCAGGTGGGGCCTCACCACCAACTCTTCCCTGTCCGCTTCCGCATTCAGTTTAAACTTCTCGTACTGACCTTTAAATGCATCCACTCTGTAGCCCCCCATTACCTCTCCACTTTCATCTCTCCCTACATTCCTTCCCGTGAACTCCGCTCACTGGACAAATCTCTCTTGTCATTCCCCTTCTCCACTGCGAACTCCAGGCTTTGCTCCTTTTCTCTCGCAGCACCTTATGCCTGGAATAGAGTTCCTGGACCTATACATCTAGCTCCATCTCTTCCTGTTTTCAAATCTATGCTGAAAACCCACCTTTTCACTGCTGCTTTTTAGCTCCTAGCTACTACTGAATTGCCCTCCCCTTGTCCCTTCCTTCCTTCTCACCCATTACTTCCCTCTCCCATAACTGTCTTGTCTGTTTGTATTATTTAGATTGTAAACTCTTTTGAGCAGGGACTGTCTCTTTGTATCAGGTGTTCAGCGCTGCGTGCGTCTGGTAGCGCTATACAAATGCTAATAATAATAATACTAGTCCTAGCTCCCCCTTCCTTCCCTTGCTTCCATCTCTTTCTTCTGTATTCCTCCCCCCACCCCCCACTTAATCTCACATTAATCCTCTTTCACCACCTCCTCAGGCTAGAACCAGCATTGGTGAGGAGGGTATAACTAGGGCAATAGACCTGGACCCCTGTGCCATTGGGAGTCCCAAGCCTGTCTGAACTGAAGAAGGAAGAACTTACTGGCAGGCTTTGAGACTGCCTTTCAAATTTCTCTCCTGGGCCTCAAAATATCTAACACTGGTCCCGCCTCAAGTCCATTTCTATTCTCTCTCACCACTTTCACAGGTCCATTCCTTTCCGTGTAGCTTAGCACTGTAAATGAAGGTAGATTAAAAAAAAACACAATAGTTCATCCAATCTGTCCAGCTGAGATCTGTCCACTTTGGGGAGATGAACATGAAATTCCAATATATAAATATGTCAATTTGCATGCAAAATGCTGAAGTTTTACAATATTTCTTGCACCGATTGAAAAACTGCATCGGTGTTTCTCTGGCCAGGCCCCTAGTTGCTGCCCTGTGGCAGATGGTTGAGGTGGTGGGGGGCCACCAGTCCTTGAGACTCTGCTGGGTGCACAGGTAGGATGCAGAATAGAAGTTATCCATAGAATTTGTGTGCAGAGATCTTGTCTACCAAGGGCAAAGTCATGTTTTATAATTACTGTCTTGCTAATTCCGCTGACAACAATACAAAAAAAGAAAGTATGCAGCAGCCTCGTCCTGTTAATCGCTCAGCTTGAAAATCTTGAATTTCACCTCGGAGAGCACTCCATGGCAGGAACAAGCCTCAGAAGGTAAATTACAATCATAAAACAGGACACTGAGGCGATGAGGCCTGATTAAGGAATACATTTTCCACCCCACAAACCACAGTGTTTCCTAATCAGAAGAGAATGCAGACACCTGGGAAAGGGAGGTGGTTGGGGGGGGGTGGGAATTGAAGCATTAGACAGTGACATCAGCAGAAAGGTCACAAGGTGGACATAGAGTTACCATGTTTGTGGAGGCAAAAAAGACGCAAAACATTAAAATGGTTGCTATCGTTGTTAAAGAAATATTTAATCTAGCAATTGCGTAAATGGCTTTTAGTTAATGAACAGACATCAAATAGTGACTGACTTACAGCACAACAGTAGTCTGAGACTGAGCGTAATTATCAGAAGAGCGGATATCCCTACATAAGTACATAAGTATTGCCATACTGGGATAGACCAAGGTCCATCAAGCCCAGCATCCTGTTTCCCACAGTGGCCAATCTAGGTCACATGTAAACCCCGCTAAGATAACTGCTTTTACTACATTCTCTGGCAACAAATTCCAGAGTTTAATTACACATTGAGTGAAGAAAATTTTTCTCTGATTTGTTTTAAATTTACTACTTTGTAGTTTCATTGCATGCCCCCTAGTCCTAGTATTTTTGGAAAGAGTAAACAAGCAATTCACGTCTACCCGTTCCACTCCACTCATTATTTTATAGACCTCTATCATATCTCCCCTCAGCCATCTTTTCTCCAAGCTGAAGAGCCCTAATCACTTTAGCCTTTCCTCATAGGAAAGTCGTCCCATTTCCTTTATCATTTTCATCACCCTTCTCTACCTTTTCTAATTCCTCTATATGTTTTTTTAGATGCGGCGACCAGAATTAACCACAATATTCGAGATGCGGTCACACCATGGAGCAATACAAAGGCATTATAACGTCCTCATTTTTGTTTTCCATTCCTTTCCTAATAATACCCAATATTCTATTTCCTTTCTTAGCCACCGCCACACACGGAGCAGAGGGTTTCAACGTATCATCAACAATGATCCCTTTCCTGGTCGGTGACTGCTAACGTGGAACCTTGAATTTCATAGCTATAATTCAGATTCCTCTTTCCCACATGCCTCACTTTGCACTTGTTTACATTAAACATCATCTGCCATTTAGATGCTCAGTCTCCCAATCGTGTAAGGTACTCTTGTAATTTTTCGCAATCTTCTTGCGATCTAATAACTTTGAATAACTTTGTATTCTCAGCAAATTTAATTACCTCACTAGTTACTCCCATCTCTAGATCATTTATAAATATGTTAAAAAGCAGCGGTCCCAGCACAGACCCCTGGGGAACCCCACCATCTACCCATCTCCATTGAGAATACTGACCATTTAACCCTACTCTATCTTTTAACCAGTTTTTAATCCACAACAGGACACTACCTCCTATCCCATGACTTTCCAATTTCCTCTGGAGTCTTTCATGAGGTACTTTGTCAAATGCCTTTTGAAAATCCAGATACACAATATCGACCAGCTCATCTTTATCCACATGTTTGTTCACCCCTTCAAAGAAATGTAATAGATTAGTGAGGCAAGATTTCCCTTCACTAAATCCATGTTGGCTTTGTCTCATTAATCCATGCTTTTGAATATGCTCTGTAATTTTGTTCTTTTTTAATAGTCTCTACCATTTTGCCCAGCACCATAAGGCTCACCAGTCTATAATTTCCCGGATCTCCTCTGGAACCTTTTTTAAAATCAGCATTACATTGAACACCCTCCAATCTTCCAGTACCATGCTCAATTTTAAAGATAAATTATATATTACTAACAATAGTTCTGCAAGTTCATTTTTCAGTTCTATCAGTGCTCTGGGATGAATATCATCCAGTCCAGGAGATTTGCTACTCTTCAATTTGTCAAATTGCCCCATTTCATTCTCCAGGTTTATAGAGATTTCATTCAGTTTCTCCGACTTGTCAGTTTTGAATACCATTTCCGGCACCAGTTTCTCTCCCAAATCTTCCTCAGTGAAGACCAAAGCAACTTTGGCCGGCTTCTAAGATATATATATATATAAGATATATGTGAAAGTCTTTGCATGACATATGCTTAAAGTTGTGCTGCACGAACACAATTCCTTTGACAGATTCAACCAACAGGGAAACAGAGAGGAGACCAGTAATGCCTTTCTCTCTCTTCAGCACACTCATGTATCCAGGCTGACTAATAGGCCAAAGATGGATTCTCTCATTATGTAGGTAGATGTGTTGGTCATAGGACATAGAAGGAAAAGAGGATATTTTCCTAAAAATTAAAAAACCCGGAGGACATATCTGAAGAAGTCCAAAAGGAGGACATGATATCTTAAGAGGACATATGGAAACCCTAGATGGACAGGTAGCAACAACAGGCACTAAGCACCCTGTGCAGGGAATGACATAATTTATTCCCCATTATAAAGAGAACCTGCACAGGCAATTACAATAAGAGGTCTCCTCCCTTCTCACACATCCTCCATCCCTGCTTGCAACTCTCAATGAGACTTTTATCAGAGGGCAGGAGGGGACATTATTTGTGGCTAGTTCTGGGGACCTAGGATTGACAGATCTTTCAAGACCATTTTAAGATCATCGTTAATTCTTGGTTGATGTGCAATAACGACATTCCTACCATACTGATCCTCTTACTGCTCGATCTATAGACTGAAGGCCCTACCACTGTGTCATAATTAACCTGTCAGGATTATAGTCACATGTCATTTACAGTTCCCCTGTGAGGGGCCTAGACTCTGTATCATGCCTATGTAAATAATAAGGTATAATTGGAAATCTCTCCTACATCAGAAAAGAGGCGAGAGGGAGAGAGGGTAGCTGTTTATTTATTATGATTTTTTTAACCACCTTCATGAAGAGATTCACCAAAGGCAGTGTACAACAGGTTCAACTTGACATAAAACTTACAATTTTGTTAACAGCATAACAATAGTAAAATGATATAAGCATAAATACAATCAATGAGGTAACATGAAACAGTATCTTAAACATAAACATTTAACCACACTAAAACAATCATATAACAGAAATATGATAATTGTCAGCAAAATATAAATGATGCAATAATAGCAGCATGGAAGATCTTGGATGGAGATCTTACAAATGAGGATAACTTTAGACCAGTGGCCAGTATACTGTGGGTTGCAAAGCACTTGGAATAGTTTAATATTCAGTTTTCAGAATACCTTGCTGATTCATCTTTTTTGCATAATTCACAACATGGCTTCCATACAATGCATAGTACAAAGACGATGTTGCTTATACTTGTATCTGAAGTAAGAAGATGTCTGGCTTTAGGTATAGATATAATCCTTCTTCAGATTGACATCTCAGCGGCACTTGATGCTATTAACATGGGCGTAGTTTGGGGGGGGGGGTCGAGGGGGGCAGTGCCCCCCTCAAACGAGCTGCTCCTACCCAAACCTCCTTGGACTAACCCACCACTATCTTCTCTTCTCCCGGCCGCTGCTATGGCAGCCTGGAGGAACTGCAAACTTCCATGTTCTTCTTTCCTTCTTTGCCTCTCACTCGCTCACTCACTCCCTCCCACTCCCTGGCAAAGCATAATGCAAACGTGCGCGGGGCCATACTCCTGCTGCGCTTGCCGTTGCCGGCCTCCCTCCTTTTCCCTCACTCGCCTCATAATATAAGTTCCTGTTTCCGGAGAAAGGAGGGAAGCCGGCAGCGGCGCACACAGTAGGAGTACAGCCCTGCACACGTTTGCATTATGCTTTGTCAGGGAGGGGGAGGGACTCTCATGATCTGCTTCTATGTAGGCTGAGTGAAATAGGAATAGGAGGTTCAATTTTAAACTGGTTTACTGCCCTTGTGAAAAACAGATCTTCTTCAGTTCTGAAAAATAGAGTTAAATCACAAAGCTGGCAGTCAGGCTGTGGGGTCCCCCAGGGTTCTCCACCGTCTCCCCAGTTGTTTAATGTATAAATGAGTCCCCCCTAGATGATTATTTGAATGAAAGGGATATGTATTCCCTTTCATATGCGGCTGTTATATTTGTGCTTTGTCCAGAACATGATTCAATAGCTAATACACTTGCTGCTGTAAAGAACTACATTTCAATAACTGAGAACTGGGCTAGGTCTAATTTTCTTAAACTGAATGTTAAAAAGACTAAATTGTTATGGTTTGGCAATCAACAATGGGTTTTGGAAAAATCAATTGATCTAAGCTCTGAAAACTGATTGGGATTTGAAGCCAAGTCTAGAGTACTTGGAATAATATTGGTGGAATAATATTGAACTCGAGACTAACCTTTGAGGATCAGGTGAACGTATCGGTTAGAAAATTCTTTCTCAACCTGAGAAGATTGAGAGCGATACACTGTTCTCATGGAGGGGCATTTTCGATATGATAAGTTCTACTTTGGATGTTTTGCACAAAGCATTCAAAATCTGAATAGGAAAGAAGGTCATTTTTGAGCAAAGAAAAACATCTATCTTTTTTTTTTTTTTTTCAAATACCATTTTGAACAAGAGTTTGTGCTTTGTACATTTTTTGACCATTTTCAAAAAAAAAAAAACCCCTGTCCAAATGAAAAACGTAGAAAATCAAGCAATTGGGATGTAGGAGGGGGCAGCATTTTTTACTAGACTGATCCCCCAGAAATCCCAGGAGAGCAATGAGGCATCCTAGGGAGCATTGCAGTGGACTGCAAATAAATTTACTCCCAGAGGGGCTACGTATAACTCGAGTCTACCTCTACTTCAGGAAGCAGGTGAAAGCCTGGCTGTTCTCCCAAGCCTTTAATCCATAGGGTGATTGACTATACACTCATTCTGCACCTGGACTAGCTTGCTACACACACTGTAAGTTACATCAGTTCCTTATCTCATGCTTAACTATATAACAAACTTGTCTTGAGTTTAGCTAACCACAAATTATCCCAACTGACTCTGTACCACACATCTTGCTCCCATTATATATCTGTTCTTAGTCCCTCAGCTATATGATAAGCCATATCATAGAACATCTCTAGCATCATATCTATGTTAGTTGAATGTTCTAATCATGCTTATGAGGTGTATCATTAGTATTATGCTAACATTGTATTATATCTCTGGTATTTGAATTCCAGTTCTGTTAAATGTGTATATTTTTTATACTGTTTTACTGTTTTCACATTTGCCTCTTTTATTGTATTTGTTTACTCTTGGTTATTTTACTATTGTTATGCTGTTAACAAAATTGTAAGTTTTATGTTAAACTGTACCTGTTGTACACCGACTTGGGTGAATCTCTTCACAAAGACGGTTAATAAATCCTAATAAATAAATAAGAGAAACTCCCTGTATTCCAGGCCAGTTCTGCCGGAAAACATAGGCAATTAATTCATAGTGACAGCAAAGGAGGCCCTGTTGATGCTGTCGTCAAGAGAATGTTTAGCCCTTCATAATACTTGTGCTCACTTGTCCCAGTCTAAGCCAGTGAAATCAAAGGACAGATCGTCAGGCCCCATGCTTGGTCAGGTCCTTCGGCCTACAGTTTCAGATGAGCTGCAGAGTCTTCTCCTCCTGGAAAGAGACAGGCATACATGAAAGCATTAAGCCAATATCTGCAGCATTGTTTGCACCTACAGGAGTTGTGCACATCTAGCATGAAAAGCATTTATGTTATACTCACCAAAGAAAAGTGAAAGACTGTGTGGGGACTGCCAGAGATGGGTGAACACAGTACTCATTGTAAGTACTGTTTGGAGTTCTCAGGGTTATATAACCAGTGCCTTGATCATAGCTCCCAAAACAATCTCTCTCAGTCTCAGCAGGACCAAGAACTTGAATTCCCTGGGGCATGATATCTGGGATAACAGAGAGGACATTCTCCATCAATTAAGCTGGGGTCAGAAATGTCAGTGCTGGAGACTGCAGTAATCACTGATGGTGGTGTACCACAAGAGGAGCAGCAGTGTTCTCCCAGTACAGCCCTGAAGGAGAGCTTTTGCCATTCTGTTCCTAGTCTATGAACAGCCAACACAGCACAGTGTCTTCTATGATGTAACCCTGTGTATATATATCCTGTGATAAAGTCAGATTTATGTCTCCTTTACATGGACACTTCAACCTAAGGCAGTTTTGACACTGTCGCTCCATGCTAGTAGAGTTTCTCAGGTGACCATGAGCAGAAGGCAGAATCCTCATTATCCTATCTATAGGGTTTCTGTGATGTATTTGTATTTACTTTTAGTTCACATCTTTGTTAGTTGAAGCCCATAGTGAATTGCATCCAGGGACAGTAGGTATTTCCCTGTTCGCAGAGGGTTTACAATCTAAGGGGCCCTTTGACTAAAGGGTATTAAACCCTAATACATGGTTAGCACATGAGAAAAGGCTACTGCAAAACACTTTAAAGCAGTGGTTCCCAAATCTGGTCCTGGAGGCATCTCAGCTAGTCAGGTTTTTAAGATATTCAAAATAAATATTCATGAGAGAGGTTTGCATGCAGTAGAGCATTTTGTGTTAATTTTCCTGTTGTCGCACATTTAAGGAACTTATTCTATAAAGGTTATGCTCCTAAAATTTACGCTCCTAAATTTTGAGTTTATTCTATTTTGGAGCATAAATTATGCTCATTTAATTTAGGAGCATTAATTTTAGGACCGTAAATTTAGGAGCATAACCTTTATAGAATAAGACTCTAAGCGCACATTAATTATTTTTAAAAAATAGTTTTGGATAACCAGATAATGCAGACTTAGCATGTGAGAATTTAGTGCCTCCTAAATAGAAAGCAGAAAGTGTTCCTGTATTAACCCCAGTAGGTAGCACGAGCGCTAATGGCTACATTAGAGACATTAGCGGATGACCTGCACGTAGCCTAATTCTTCATGCATATACTCAACGGGGCTCTCCGTTTCACTCTTCTAACGAGCTTCTTCAGGGGACTAAGTGCTCTCAAAACCTGTAGAATGTAAATGATACAATCAGCCAGTGCTTCCAAAATATTTGAAACAAAAAACAGCAGAGTATACACTTTCTATAATCCCATAATCGCCAATCATCCAATATGGCATTTTACCAGCTCTGTGACGCCGACCTTACAACCAGAACCGGAACCTAGCTCTTTAAATGCATTTTTACGTGTCTTATTTAAATGCATTCAAGTGTGTTTATCTGCATTTATTCACTACAGCAAATCAGAAAAAAGCAGTCTACTCTATTTGTGAGTTTAAACCCTGTGGCTTTTTTTTAATGTAAGCCACATTGAACCTGAGCTTGTTCAGGATAATGTGGGATACAATCAGTGGTGTGCTGGAGCCGGCTCGCACCGGCTCGCAAGAGCCGCTTGTTAAATTTTGACAGCTCTTGCGAGCCGGTTGTTGTTGGGGGCGAGCCGGCTCCATTGCGGGAGGTAAGCATGGTAGGAGGGCGCCATCACAGGCCATGCTTACCTCCCCTGCCGCTCCGAAGCATATCCAACTATGTCCTTCGCCCTCCCGCTCCCCTCCGTCTTTTTTAAATTACCTCCGTCGAAGCATGCGCCATTTAAAGCCCTCCTGCGTGCTGGCCGTCTCTAGGCTTCCTCTGCTTGCTTCGGATGATGTTCGTGCCTTAGTCCCGCCTTCATTCTGACGTCATTTCCTTTTTTTGCGAAGGCGGGACTAAGGCACGAACATCATCTGATGCAAGCAGGGGAAGCCTGGAGACGGCCAGCACGCAGGAGGGCTTTAAATGGCACGCGCTTCGACGGAGGTAATTAAAAAAAGACGGAGGGGAGCGGGAGGGCGAAGGACATAGTTGGATATGCTTCGGAGCGGCAGGGGAGGGCAGGGGAGAGACTTGCTGGGCATGGGTGGGTAGAGGGGGGCAGGGGAGAGACTTGCTGAGCATGGGTGGGTAGAGGGGGGCAGGGGAGAGACTTGCTGAGCATGGGTGGGTAGAGGGGGGCAGGGGAAAGACTTGCTGGGCATGGGTGGGTAGAGGGGGCAGGGGAGAGACTTGCTGAGCATGGGTGGGTAGAGGGGGCAGGGGAGAGACTTGCTGAGCATAGGTGGGTAGAGGGGGGCAGGGGAGAGAAGAGAATTGCTGGGTATGGATGGATAGAGAGGGGCAGGGGAGAGAGGAGAGTTTTAGGACATGGATGGAGGGGAGAGCAAGAGAAATTCTGGACATGGATGGAGGGGAGGGAAGGGAGAGAGAAGAAATGCTGGACATGGAAGATAGAGGAAGGAGATTAGATGAGGGAAAAGGAAGTGAGGAGAGAAACTGCACATGGATGGAGAAAATAGGCAGAAGCTGGATCCACTGTACAGCCAAGTATGCGGAGGACCAGAAATGAAGAAGAAAGGAGGCAAGAAAAGAAATAAATGGAAAGGAAGCCTTGGAAACGGAGTCAAGGGAACAGATAGAGAGCAGCAGTATCAGATACTGGACCAGCATGATCAGAGAAACAAGGTCACCAGACAACAAAGGTAGAAAAAAAATAATTTTATTTTCATTATAGTGTTTGGAATATGTCCACTTTGAGAATCAGGTGCTGAACGTTAAAAGTTTATATTTATTTACTTATTTATGGCATTTTATCCCATATTAAACATGAATTAGATTGGAACCTGGGATCATTTTTTTTCCTGGAGAGAGTAATGTGTTGGCCGCCCCCCCCCCCCCCCCCCCCCACTGGGGTATAGCCAGCTCTGCAATTTTTTGGGGGGGCGCAGTGGTGGATGGGGGGCGCAGAGGTGGATGGGGGGGCGCCGGTGGACCGGGGGGCGCCGAGGTGGACCAGGGAGAGAGCCTGTTGTTAAAAATTTACCAGCACACCACTGGATACAATTGTCATAATAATAATAATAATATGGAGGTAGAAATGGGGTAAAGGAGGGTAGATGAAAGATGGAAGGCTGGGGAGAAATGATGGGAAATGGGACAGCTAGGGAATGAGAGAAGAATATGGAAAGTTAATAGGTAGTTGAAAAGTTAAAATAAGGAGAAGGGTAAGAAAGAAGAAGAAATTTAAGTGGATAGAGAGTCTGAAAAGAAAAAAAAGGAGATTAGACAGATAAGGGAAGGATCAATATGTCAGAGACGGGTGTAGTGAAGGAATAGAACAAGACAGGAGAGAGAAGAAGACAAATGGACAAAAGTCACTGAAAAGAAAACTAGCAGAAGACAGACTGAGAAACTGGTACCAACATGACAGAAAAATAAAATGTCCAGACAACAAAGGTAGAAAAAAGTATATTAACATTAACTTTGGGATTTGTGTATCACAGATGCCTTTGTATTGTGTTCAGTGGCATAGCCAGATGGCAATGGGTGGGCATCAAATTTTCTCCTTGCTGCCTGCATCCTGCCCCCCCCCCCCCCCCCCCCAACCTGAATGCAAAATATAAATACCTGAGCTGGCAGGGATCTCCAGGTGAAGACTTCCTCCTTCCTTTGCTGCTCCAACAGCCAGAACTCTTCCAAGCTCTGCAGCCAATGGCAGTGTCCCCGAGCTGCTGCCACCACAGCTGACCCACCCCTGTGAATGCTTGGTTTTTCTGCATACATGAAAACCGAGCATGTATGGTGGGGGGGGGGGGCAGCAATGGAGGTGGCAGCATCCGTCATCAGTTTGCAGGGCTTGGAGTGCTCTGGTTGCCAGACCAGAGGAGGTGGTCTTCTGCTGGCACAGCTTGGGGATCCCTGCCAGCCACAGCAAGGGTGATGGCTAATTTTGGGGGGGTCTGAGCCCAAAGTGGGGAAGGGACCCTGCCCCCCCCCTGTGGTGATGCTACCAATTGTGTTCAATACAAAAAGGAAGTGCATTTCTGTTTTTATTTCTTCAGTGTTGCACTACTTGCCATGTTTCAGTTTTGGTGTTCATCTCTCTATTTCTAATTTCTGACCCCTTGTTCTATATTTGTTGAAGGCATGTCTGTGTTTTGTGTGTGAAGAAGACATTTGAAGTGTGGCAGCAGAGGTGGGTGGGTGGGGAGAGTGGGAGAGGGGGGCCCTCTCCTTAATTTCTGCCCTGGGCCCCATCCTGTCTAAACCCAGCCCTGCTTCTATGATTGTGTCATAAATGTTTATTGTCTCTTGCAGGTCCCTTGAGAAAGTGGCAGCGAAACAGATGCCTGTCAGGATCAGCTGAGCTTTCAGATAAGTGATATTGCATTTGATGGTTTCATGACAAACTGCTGATCATTCTGCTATGGTTCTTCAGAGTGCTAATAGTGTTATGAAATGATACACTGTGACTGATAAAATTAAAAAAAAAGTTTAAAAATGTATTACATTATAGAGCACAGACTTAGATAGGAGGAGTTTTTTTGGTCAATGATAATTCTAGTCACGAGTGGGATTTATTCGTGCTTTGGAGTTGCTATATGGCAGCATATCCCAGTGAAAAATGAGACCTTTTTCCCCCATCGAAACATTTTTGTGTGAACATTAAGTCTACTTTTTTGTTGAGTGTGTCATAAATGAAGGCATAACGGATTAAGTTTTGGTCTATTTTTGTATTTTTGTGTAATGCTGGAGTTTTGTTTTGTAATCTTCTATATGTATCTCAAGATTTCCCTGTATGGCTGGAGATGTGAACTCCTCCCCTGCCCATTGGTTTAGACATGGAAACCAGAAAAGGAACAGAGGGTGTAGCAGGGTATCAAATCAAGATCTCAAGTTTCACTTGTTACTTGTCTGTTCTTGAAAGGTAGAAAAGAGGAATAGGAATGTCCTGGCCATCTTTCTCTTGGTGTTTATCCTTCCACAGTGATATATCTGCTTGAAGAGAAAAAGAGCACTTCTGGTCTGCTATCTGACAACACTATTAAGGATTTATATCTGGAAAATTTCAGGTCAACGGTGGATGAATTTTGCAGACTAATGTGTCAAACTTCCGTATTTTTCAGGCAGGCTGGGAAAAAGAATCTCGCATCTTTTTACAGACTGATTGCCTTTGAAGGAACACACTGTGGCTGATTACTAAAAATTCTTTTCAAATCTATCTCTAAACTGGAGCTGGCCTATTCCTGGGTTTGCAGACATAATGGTGTGTTTTGCCAGTAGGTACTGAGATCTCTATTCGCTACGTCAGAGAATCTAACCTACCACCAGGGCTTTTTTGAGGGGTTACTTGGGGATACTGAGTACCGGCACCTTTTCCATTGTCTGCTAAAATTGACCCATGGCCCCCAAGTTTTAATGAAAGAGCTCAGGTTCTACACACCAATTCTGCCTTGTCATACAGGGTTACCATATGTCCGGATTTACCCGGACATGTCCTCTTTTTGAGGACATGTTCAGGCATCCGGACGGGTTTTGCCAGTCCGCCTGTTTGTCCGGATTTCTGGACAAACGGGCGGGCAGCGGGCCTATCCTAGCCTCCCCTTCCCTTACTTCTATCTACTGCCCTGGTGGTCTAGTGACCTCTTTGGGGCAGGAAAGAGCCCCCTCTTTCCTGCCCAGAGCGCTGCCCTTGCCCTGCATCCTGTTGCTGTGACGGTCTCGGGATTCAAAATGGCTGCCGAGAGTTGACGCGGCCTCGCGAGACTTCAACTCTCGGTGGCCATTTTGAATCCCGAGACCATCACAGCAACAGGATGCAGGGCAAGGGCAGCGCTCCGGGCAGGAAAGAGGGGGCTTTTTCCTGCCCCGAAGAGGTCACTAGACCACCAGGGCAGTAGATAGTAAGTAAGGGGAGAGGGGCAGGGGAGGGGAATATGTGACAGGGTGTGGGGTGAGGGTGTGAAAGGGGCGGGGCGTGGGCTGGGCAGGGGGCAGGACATGTGTCCTCCTTTTTGAGAGGACAAAATATGGTAACCCTATTGTCATAGATTCTGTGACTTGTTGCAGGGTGCCTGGCTATTGTGGGGTGGGTCCCTCAGTGATCACCCCACCCTTGAAGGGTGGCCTGGCATTTGAGTACCACCGTTTTTTGCTAGAAAAAATGATCTGCCTACCACAGACCTACTGTTTCAAATCCTGGGCCCTAAGAGTAAATCTGGGAAAGACAAACATTATGATTTTCCAGACAAGACTACTTCCAAAACAATTTCCAAATTCTTTATAAATGAACAAGAAGTTGAACATACTTTAGAATATATAATCCTTGGCCTGAGATTAAGCACATTAACCCCCCTGTCTACAAAGCCCTGCGGCAATGCCGACACAGCTCATTCAAAGTGAATAGGCTGTGCCTGCATTAGCATAGCAGCAGCCACTAGTGCGGCTTTGTAAACAGGAGTGGTAAGAGAGTACCTGCATGTGGGAAAAAAGAACCCGAATTATAGCTACGTCATGCAAGGTTCCACGTTAGGAGTTACGGACCAAGAAAGGGATCTGGGTGTCGTCGTCGATAACACACTGAAACCTTCTGCTCAGTGTGCTGCTGCGGCTAGGAAAGCGAATAGAATGTTGGGTATTATTAGGAAAGGTATGGAAAACAGGTGTGAGGATGTTATAATGCCGTTGTATCGCTCCATGGTGCGACCGCACCTTGAGTATTGTGTTCAATTCTGGTCGCCGCATCTCAAGAAAGATATAGTAGAATTGGAAAAGGTGCAGCGAAGGGCGACTAAAAGGATAGCGGGGATGGGACGACTTTCCTATGAAGAAAGTCTAAGGAGGCTAGAGCTATTCAGCTTGGAGAAGAGACGGCTGAGGGGAGACATGATAGAGGCATATAAAATAATGAGTGGAGTGGAACAGGTGGATGTGAAGCGTCTGTTCACGCTTTCCAAAAATACTAGGACTAGGGGGCATGCGATTAAACTTCAGTGTAGTAAATTTAAAACAAATCGGAGAAAATTTTTCTTCACCCAACATGTAATTAAACTCTGGAATTTATTGCCGGAAAATGTGGTGAAGGCGGTTAGCTTAGCAGAGTTTAAAAAGGGGTTGGACGGTTTCCTAAAGGACAAGTCCATAAACCGCTACTAAACGGACTTGGAAAAATCCAAAATCCCAGGAATAACATGTATAGAATGTTTGTACGTTTGGGAAGCTTGCCATGTGCCCTTGGCCTGGATTGGCCGCTGTCGTGGACAAGATGCTGGGCTCGATGGACCCTTGGTCTTTTCCCAGTATGGCATTACTTATGTACTTATGTACATATAATAAATGTAAATCACTTTGGTTGTACCACGGAAAGGTGATTTTTAGAACGATGCATATTATTGGAAGAAAAATTCAATTGATTAACCAGAGAATCCTGGGCAAAACCATAAATTACCACATTGTGAATGAAACATAAAATTTTAAATATACTTGCATTCTCCGAAAACGCTATCATATTCAGTACAACAGAATCTATCTCCCACCTTACCCTCCTCTCTCTATCACCTGTCTCTACCTACCTACCCATCCATTTACTACCCATCCATCCTTCTATTATGTTATACTTAATTTCCTACTTTACATAACAAAATTCTGTGTTACCTATTACTATGTAAGCCGCATTGAGCCTGCTTTTAGTGGGAAAGTGCGGGATACAAATATAATAAATAAAATAAAATCATCCTAGCCTCTGTATTTTGGAGCAGTTGTAATCTGGCCATTAACTTCTGCGTAAGACTGCAATATATTGAATTGCAGTAGTCCAAACATGCCAATATTATTGCTTGCATTACCAAAGGAAAGTATTCCTCATGAAAATTTGAACAAATAGATCTTGGTTGTTTAAATTTAAAAAATAGTTTCTTAACCAACAGCCCTAATAATGGATACAGAGCAGAATTAGAATGCTTCCTTTGCTACCCAGAGTACAAAAGAGAATATACAAATTTTGGTACTGCGGACAGTGGAACGGCTTTGTGGTTGGTAAGACCAAACAAAATCATCTCCATCCCTGATCCTCAAGTTCCCTAGTTTCTGATGCTATCAGGCTTATTTTCGAAAGAGAAGGACGCCCATCTTTTGACACGAATCGCAAGATGGGCGTCCTTCTCACAGGGTCACCCAAATTGGCATAATCAAAAGTTGATTTTGGGCATCCTCAACTGCTTTCCGTCGCGGGGACAACCAAAGTTCAAGGGGGCGTGTCAGAGGCATAGCAAAAACTGGACTGGGGCGTGCCTAACACATGGGCGTCCTCGACCGATAATGGAAAAAAGAAGGGCGTCCCTGATGAACACTTGGACGACTTTACCTGGTCCTTTTTTTCTTAAGACCAAGCCACAAAAATGTGCCCTAAATGACCAGATAACCACCGGAGGGAATCAGGGATGACCTCCCCTTACTCCCCCATTGGTCACTAATCCACTTCCACCCTCAAAAAAAAATTGTAAAAATATTTTTCCAGCCTCTATGCCAGCCTCAAATACCATACCTAGCTCCATGACAGCAGCATGTAGGTCCCTGGAGCAGTTTTAGTGGGTGCAGTGCACTTCAGGCAGGCGGACCCAGGCCCATCCCCCCCACACCTGTTACACTTGTGGTGGTAAATGTGAGCCCTTCAAAACCCACCAGAAACACATTGTACCCATATGTAGGTGCCCCCTTCACCCCTTAGGGCTATGGTAGTGGGTACAGTTGTGGGTAGTGGGTTTTGGGGGGCTCAGCACACAAGGTAAGGGAGCTATGCACCTGGGAGCAATTTCTGAAGTCCACTGCAGTGCCCCCTAGGGTGCCCGGTTGGTATCTTGGCATGTCAGGGGGAACAGTGCACTACGAATGTTGGCTCCTCCCATGACCAAATGGCTTGGATTTGGTCGTTTCTGAGATGGGCGTCCTCGGTTTCCATTATCGCCAAAAATCGGGGACAACCATCTCTAAGGTGGACCTAAATTTTGCGATTTGAGCGTCCCCGACCGTATTATCGAAACGAAAGATGGACGCCCATCTTGTTTCGATAATATGGGTTTCCCCGCCCCTTCGCCGGTTTCCTCAGGCAAACTTGGGCGCCCCTTTCAATTATGCCCCTCCATGTGGGGCAAAACGTTGGTTAGATATGGCCCCCAGTGACCCACCCCATTTCACTGCCTATGGGCCCCTTTTACAAAGTGACGGTAAGCCCAACATGGGCTTACCGCTCACTAAAAAGAAACTACCACCGGGCTACCACAGCAGCCTGGCAGTAGTTCCCACTCCTAGTGCGCCATCATATAGTAACATAGTAACATAGTAGATGACGGCAGAAAAAGACCCGCATGGTCCATCCAGTCTGCCCAACAAGATAAACTCATATGTGCTACTTTTTGTGTATACCTTACCTTGATTTGTACCTGTCCTTTTCAGGGCACAGACCGTGTAAGTCTGCCCAGCACTATCCCCGCCTCCCAACCACCAGCCCTGCTTCCCACCACCGGTTCTGGCACAGACCGTATAAGTCTGCCCAGCACTAACCCCGCCTCCCGCCACCGGCTCTGCCACCCAATCTCAGCTAAGCTCCTTAGGATCATTCCTTAGGATCATATCCGGTGCTACAAAAATATTTTTATTTTTGTAGTGCTGGTGTGTAGCCACTGGTAATCAGGCAGTGCCGTGCACTGCCCAGTTACCACCGGGTTAGCGTGGGAGCCCTTACTGCCACCTCAATAGGTGGCAATAAGGGCCCCCCCCCCCCCCCCCCCCCCCCCAGAAATGGCCACGCGGCAAGTACTTTACTTGCCACACGGCCATTTCCTGCAGAAAAGAAAGACCTACCTTTTACCCGGCTGCAGTAAAAGGGGGCCTCGGCGCACATTAAAAACACGCGCCAGTGCAGGTCCCCTTTTGCCACAGCGTGGTAAAAGGTGCCCTATGTTTGGTGTCATCTCAATAACAGAAACAAAAACTCCCTCCACTACCAGGCACTCCATGAAGTAACACAGAACCCTGGAAAAATGCACTGAACACATGTAGGGCAAAACTGGCCTACCAACCCAACATTAAAACCCAGAACCCAATAGTGTCAACTACACATATGAAAAAAGACAATCCAAATACTGCATTGATACACCTCCAGAACATGCTGGACTGCTACTGATTCCAGCAGAGAAACTACACACAAAATACCTAACCTTGTTCAGACATGCAAAAAACAGACCCCTCACCAAATACATAGTAACATAGTAAATGACGGCAGATAAAGACGTGAACGGTCCATCCAGTCTGCCCAACAAGATAAACTCATTTTACATGGTATGTAATACTTTATATGCAGTGGCGTACCTAGGGTAGTTGACACGCGGGGCTGGTAATTTTTTAACATTCCCCTCCAAAATCCAGTACTAGGCATACTGAGAATACAAAACACTCAGGACCTATAGAGCAATTCTAGCATACCATAAGCAGTAATTTCTACAAGTCACACAAGGAAAAGGAAAGCATCTTAAACACTACAGTGAGCATTAGAACATCAATTCACCTATTGTAAAACGAAACCAGACAGAATAGTACAGATCGTCGATCCTGCACAGTCAATGCCAACTTAAAGCCATGTCTTTTTCACAAACATGATTACTATAGAATAAGTAATCATAAATTTTCTAGACTCTGCATACAATGCAATACCACAGGAAACAGAAAATGTCCCCTGGTACTGTGCAAAATATAAAGCCAGCAGATGTAAATTTGAAAAAAAAACTAACAAATACCAATCACCACTTTACAAAAAACAAATAGAAATAAAATAATACCATTTTATTGGACTAATACATTTATCTTTCAGAGGACAAAACCTTCTTCCTCAGGTCAATACAATAGTGTTATCCTGACCTGAGGAAGGGGGTTTTGTTCTCCAAACGTTAGTCAATATGTATTAAAATTAGTCCAATAAAAAGATTACCTTCTTTACATGTTCTATTTATAAACATTTATTAACACATCTACAATACTACTTTATCCTAAAGCAAAAAAATAAAATATATATTTTATTTTATTTGCTGTCTCTGGTTTCTGCTTTCCTCATCTTCTTTTCACTGTCTTCCTGCCATCCAATGTCTGCCCTCTCTGCCGTCTCCATCCAATGTCTGCCTTCTCTCCCTGCCCCTTGCATCCACTGTCTGCCCTCTTTCTCTGCCCGTTCCATCCACCATCTGCCTGTCTGCCCTCTCTCTCTCCCCCTTGCATCCACTGTCCGCCCTTTCTCTCTGCCCCTTCCATCCACGGTCTGCCGTCCCTCTCACTCCCCCTTCCATCCAGGATCTGTCCCCTCTTTCTCTGCCCCCTCTTTTCAGCCCCCAGTTTCAACCCCAGCCATTTTCTCCCACCAGTCCTGAGATTCAGCCCCAGCCACTTCTCCCTGCCCCTTTTCAGCCCCCAGTTCCAGTCCCCTTCATCCACATGCCTTGCATTAGGGCCCCCCTTTTCAGCCCCAGACCCATTCTCCCTCCTGCCCCTTCTCCCATCTGAACCCCCTCTCCCAGACCCAGACCCACCTGCCTACCAGCTCTGTGGATGGACAGACGACCCTCTTCTCCTGCCACCCAGCCTTTTAAAAAAAAAATCTGTGAAGCACCATGTGTCTGCTCTGCTCTGCTGTAAATGAAGCAAATCGCCTCGTCGCGTCAGCCCTTCCCTCACTGTGTCCCGCCCTCTGATGTAACTTCCTATTTCCAAGAGGACGGGACACAGTGAGGGAAGGGTCGACGCGATGAGGCGATTTGCTTCATTTACAGCAGAGCAGACACGAAGCGCTTCACAGTTTTTTTTTTTTATGGCTGGGTGCCGGGTGGCAGGAGAAGAAGGCCGTCTGTCCGTCGACGGAGCTGGTAGGCAGGTGGGGACTGCGGCGCCAGTGGAACACCCCCCACCTGCTGACACCCAGGGCAGACCGCCCCCACCGCCCCACCCTTGCTAGGCTACTGTTTATATGTATATCCGAGTTTGATTTGTCCCTGCCTTTCTCCAAATACCGACGTTGCCACCCAATGTCTGCTAAGATTCCATAGATCCATTCCTTCTAAACAGGATTCCTTTGTGTTTATCCCACGCATGTTTGAATTCCATTACCATTTTCATCTCCACCATCTCCCGTGGAAGGGCATTTCATGTATCCACTACCCTCTCTGTGAAAAAATACTTCCTGACATTACTCCTGAGTCTGCCCACATTCAACCTCTATTCATGTCCTCTAGTTCTACCACCTTCCCGTCTCTGGAAAAGGTTCATATGTGGATTAATACCTTTCAAATATTTTAATGTCTGTATCATGTCACCCCTGTTTCTCCTTTCCTCCAAGGTATACATGTTCAGGTCGGCAAGTCTCTCCTCGTACGGTTTGCAACACAAATCCCATACCATTTTTGTAGCTTTTCTTTGCACCGCTTCCAGTCTTTTTACATCTTTAGCTAGATATGGCCTCCAAAACTGAACACAATACTCCAAGTGGGGCCTCACCAATGACTTATAGAGGGGCATCAACACCTCCTTTCTTCTGCTGGTTATACCCCTCTTTATGCAGCCTAGCATCCTTCCAGCCATGGCCGTCGCCTTGTCACATTGTTTCTTCACCTTCATATCCTCCGACACCAACACCCCAAGGTCTCTCTCCTGAGTCGAGCTTACTAATCTCTCCCCTCCTATTTGGTATCTCTCTTTTGTGTTTCTACACCCCAAATGCATCACTCTGCACTTGGCATTAAATTTTAACTATAACTCATAAAAACCACAGACACTCATTAGTTAACCTACAATTTTCAAGTGATACTACTGTGTAACATTTTTTTCTTTTTTTTTAAATATGCAATAGTGCTCAGTGAAAGGGCCCTTTCACTGAACACTATTGCATATTTAAAAAAAGAAAAAAATGTTACACAGTAGTTAGTATCACTTGAAAATTGTAGGTTAACTAACGAGTGTCTGTGGTTTTTATGAGTTATAATTAACAAATATAAGTAAAACCGGACGAGAGTATATACCCCAGAGACTGTCACTATTAAATTTTAACTGCCAGACCCTAGACCATTCTTCTAACTTTCGGAGATCCCTTCTCATCATTTCCACTCCCTCCAGGGTATCCACTCTATTGGCTATCTTTGTGTCATCCGCAAAAAGGCAAACCTTTACTTCAAACCCTTCAGCAATATCTCTCACAAATATATTAAACAAAATGGGCCCCAGCACTGACCCCTGAGGAACCCCACTGCTCACCATCCTTTCCTCCGAGCGGATTCCATTTACCACCACCCTCTGCCACCTGTCGGTCAACCAGTTTTCTATCCAGTTCACGACTTTCAGTCCTAAGTTCAGCCCTTTCAGCTTATTCACAAGTCTTCTGTGGGGGACCGTATCAAAGGCTTTGCTGAAATCCAAGTAGATCCCAGCCAGAAATAGACCATCATCCCGTACCCACCTCAATTTACACCTCCCCAGTTGCAAAGGTATTAAATATAAGACCTTCTATGCATCCAAGTTCTCCTTCCTGGGCAGCCAGCTTTGGAACGCTCTGCCAAGATGCATCCGAACAATCAGCGACCATTTACCCTTCAGGAAAATGCTGAAAACTCATCTCTTCAAGACAGCTTACCCGAATGACTCTACTTAACTTTTAAACCCTTCCTCTTAATCCCGATCCTGATGTTTACTATACCTTAGACTATCTCCCAATCTCCTTATGCTTTTATCTTTTTCCTCTCCATCCTTTGCTCTTTATCTTTCCCTCTCCAGCCTTCCTCTCCTCACCCCTCCCAATCTCTTTTCCTTTTGCTTATCCTACCTTTGTTTACCTTTACATGCTCTACATACTCAACTTACTCATTCTCAAAACCTCACTTTCACTGCTTATAATATTCTCCTCTAAGACTTTGCTATTGGAATTGGAATTGTATTAACTATGTAAGCCGCATTGAGCCTGCAATGTGTGGGAAAGCACGGGGTACAAATGTAATAAATAAATAAATTACATCTAGGTCATGGCCTTCATCCATTTCTTTTGTCACCCAGTCAAAGAAGTCAATGAGATAAATCAATGATCATGTGCTAGAAATGGAAAGATGCATACACAGACTGAACTGGAAACCTCAAGAAGCCAGACTCTGCATCCAATGCAATATAAGACAAATAGAAACAAAAACCAGATATAAAAACACAAGAGATACACAGAGAATCAAAGATTTCCCATAAAAGAATGAGCAAGAAAAAGAGAAAGAGGATGGGATTTGATGTACTGCCTGTGGTTACAGTCAAAGCAATTTACATATTATGTACAGGTACTCATTTTGTGCCTGGGGCAATGGCGGGTTAAGTGACGCCCAGAGTCACAGGTTGCTGCAGTGGGAACTATATAATCTGAGAGAAAGAAGAGAATCAGCAGCTATAGCATCAAAATATGTTGTATCTTGCCACTAGACAAGAAATGTCACCTGGCCAGGGACAGTGCAGATAAGACCAGAACCTGGGAATTAGTCTTGTTATTGAAGCCTCTGTATATTATAATTTTATTTTACTGTTGCTATTTGTAAATTGACTCCTGCCTTTTTTGCTCTCCTTCTTCTCCTTTTTTCACTTAACCTGTAAATGTCTTACGTTGGCAACACATATAAAAGTGTCATACCGATAAAGTTATCTGAATCTGTTAAGAGGAAAGGTTTGGGTGGAGAAAAGAGTGTCCTCCCGAATAGTGCTGAGACAGTAGGAAGTGCCTAAGTGTGTCTCAGTGGGAGTGTATTTTAATTCAGCACTAACTGCATTGTTTCACATTAGCCTACTTGGCAAGAAGCAGGGAAGAATCCAGCCAACTGCTTCTTGGAAGTCCATTTAGCCAACATCAAAACCTCTCAGTGTTTCTTTACCTCCCACTGGACTTTAACAGCAAGAAATGTGGAGTAAAACCTTTGTTAAAATAGAGTCCAGGTGAAGACAAAAAAAAAAGAAGGAATCGAATAAAAAAAGCTCATGGGGCTTCCCCTTAATTAATCAGTCACTTCCATATTACTAATAATCTTGGGGATATTTGTACTGAATATACTGTGACTTACTTATGGTATACTTTTTTGCTTTTGGTTCACTCAGAAGGAGGTACTTTTATAAGGGGGAGTAATGTTTCCTCTGAGCTATGCAGGTGTCCTCCACCTATATTCTTGTCAGTGGGAGGTGCTGTTTCAATATCACATTTTCAATAATGAGGGACAATTTCTGCAGGACTCCAAAGGACCTGCCTATCCTTAGGGTTTAAAAACATAATATTGAAGCACCGCCCCCTGCTGGCAGCAGTGCAGTGAGAGGACTCCCCCACAGCTCAGAGAGAACACTGAGGCGGAACCTAGCTAAAGCACCTTTTAAGAGTGGAGGAGTAGCCTAGTGGTTAGTGCAGTGGACTTTGATCCTGAGGAGCTGAGTTCAATTGCCACTGCAGCTCCTTGTGACTCTGGGCAAGTCACTTAACCCTCCATTGCCCCTGGTACAAAATAAGTACCTGAATATATGTCAACCGCTTTGAATGTAGTTGCAAAAATAAAAAGAAAAACCTCAGAAAGGCGCAAAAAAAAAAAAAAAACCTCAGAAAGGCGGCATATCAAGTCCCATTTCCCTATATGAAGAATAACCAACCAAGTTTTTAAAAACTTCCCACGCCCCTCCCCCACCCCACTCCTCCGCCCCCTGTTCCCTCATTCCCTTCCCCACCCCCAATACAGAATAAGTAAAACACAGCATGAAGATGTTTCTGTCAACCTGCAATGCAAAAGTCAGATAATAAGCAGACGGCTACACACCACATGTGGTAATGAGTTCCAAAAAGGTTCCCAGATGAAGCAAAAGACTTTCCCTTTTTTAGAGTCTAGCGATTCCACCAACTGGCGCGCCATCATAACTAAAGATATCATATAGGAAAAACAATGTAGTAGTGTTGGAGACTCCTCGGACAACCAGTAGTATGATATTGTCTTTTTACCAGTGCTTTTTTTGTAAGGAAAAAAGGTACCTGTACTCATTATCAGGGCTACCGAGGGGGTGGGGGGCAGGGGGACAAAATTCCCTGAGCTCGGGCCTCCAAGGGGGGCCCGGCGCTGGGGTCTCTCTCCTTCTCCTGCTCCCAGGCCACCAACGCTGCAATCCCCGGTCTCCAGCTGCCTGCTCTCAGTTCCGTCGGCGGCCCCCTTCTGTTTCCACCAGGCCCCCTGCATTTGGAAAAGGGAGAGTCTCTAGTTGGCAGCAAAGCACCTCACGTTTGTTTGAAAGCAATGGATCGCCTTGGGCCTTCCCCCACTGTATCCTGTCCTCGTCTGATGTAACTTCCTGTTTCCGTGAGGGCGTGGCACAGTGAAGGAGGGCCCGAAGGGAGGCGATCTGCCACTTTCATACGGAGGTGAGGCACTGCGCTACCGATTTGAATGCACGGGGTCCAATGGCGGACGGAGGGGGGCTGTCAATGGGGCTGGGGGTGGGCAGAGGGGGGACTGCGGTGCTGGCGGCCTGGGAACAGGAGAGGGAGGCGACAGTGGTAGCGATTGGGGGTGGCAGTGGGGGCCCTGGGGGCCCCGGGGGCGGCCTTGCCCCGGGCCCGGCTCTGTCTCTCAGCGGCCCTGCTCATTATGGATAACCTTAGGAGCGGGGTCACTATCTGACATTGCCCTTCAGTAGCCACACCCACAGTAGCCACATGCCTGTTTATATGCACCAAGGCTGGTAAAAGGGATAACTGAAAATATTACACCAGTGTAGGAGAAGAAAAATAACTTGCCATTTTTTCCCATTATAAATTTCTGTAAGCTGGTACAGCTCCAGTATACACAAAATGACACAAACCAAATTAGCACACAGACCAGGAATTAGGAGAACCGTCTTGTCAAATCTGAAACACAATATGTTATCAAAATCTCAGAACCTAACAAACAGATCCCTATTCAGACACTTGGCCTTGTAGTCACACATGCAGAACAGAGATAGCCCCTCTTCAAATACAGGCAAAAATATTAGCCTAAAATCCTAAGAAGCTAGACTCTGCATGCAGCACAATACCAGAAAAACAGAAAGAAACACATTGCTATACATTGCAAAATAAGTCAGCAGATGTAAATTCTCAAGTTGGACATATTCCAAACACTAAAATGAAAATAAAATTATTTTTTCTACCTTTGTTGTCTGGTGACTTTGTTTTTCTGATCATGTTGGTCCCAGTCTCTGATTCTGCTGCTCTCTATCTGTTCTCTTAACTCCATTTCCAGGGCTTCCTAGCCATGTATTTTTTTTAGTTTCCTCCTTTCTTCTTCATTTCTTGCCCTATATCCATAAGTAAAAGCTGGGTCCTCCACAGACTTGACTGGAAGAGGTATAGAGTGGATCCAGCAGCTTTTGCATTTTTCTCCATGTGCAGTTTTTCTCCTCTCTTCCTTTTCCCTTATCTCCATCCATGTGCATCATCTTCTTTTCTCTTCCCTCCCCTCCATCTATGTCCAGAATTTCTCCTCTCCCTTGCTCTCTTCTCCATCCATGTCCAGAAATTCACCTCTCCCCTGCTGTCATCTCCATCCATGCTCAGCAATTCTCCTCTCTCCCTTTCCCTCCCCTCCATCCATCCATCCATGTCCAGCAATTCTCCTCTCTCCCCTGCCCTCCCCTCCATCCATCCATGTCCAGCAATTCTCCTCTCTCCCCTGCCCTCTCCTCCACCCATCCATGTCCAGCAATTCTCCTCTCTCCCCTGCCCTCTCCTCCAGCCATCCATGTCCAGCAATTCTCCTCTCTCCCCTGCCCTCTCCTCCACCCATCCATGTCCAGCAATTCTCCTCTCTCCCCTGCCCTCTCCTCCACCCATCCATGTCCAGCAATTCTCCTCTCTCCCTGCCCTCCCCTCCACCCATCCATGTCCAGCAATTCTCTTCTCTCCCCTGCCCTCCCCTCTACCCATCCATGTCCAGCAATTCTCCTCTCTCCTGCTCTTCTCTCCATCCATGTCCAGGTGAAGATGTGATTCCATGTGCCCCAGTGAGTGGATATGTAAATTCCATTCATTGGGGAGAAAAAGTTCATCTTAACTGTTGTTGTAATCTGCCTTGGGGAAGCTTGGTGTTATAAATATTGGAAGTAAAAATACATTTACACACTGTACCACTTGTGCATGCCCCTTCAGAATAGCTGCTGGCGCTTAGGTGCCTAACTGCTGGTATTCTTTACATTTACCTATGAAGTGGCATGCAAAAGCTAGCGCCCAGTTAGGGAATCAAAGTTCATTGGGGTTTGCATCATTTGGGGTTTGCATCATACTAAGTGGTTAATTACTTTCTTTTTTTTTAAATACTTTATTGATTTTATCATAAGAGAGAAAGCAACAAGTGACACCGCTGATCAAATACACCATACAGCAAATTACAGTATTCAGGTACGTTTACAAGAGGTTATGGAAAAGATAAAAGAGATAAGAAGGGAAAAAAGAGAAAAAAAATGTTCTAAAAAAATACCTGAGGAAGAACTTCTACACATACCCTCTGATTCCCTAACTGGGCGCTAGCTTTTGCATGCCACTGCATAGGTAAATGTAAAGAATACCAGCAGTTAGGCATATAAGTGCCAGCAACTATTCTGCAGGGGCATGCATAAGTGGTAAAGTGCGTAAATGTAATTTTACTTCCAATATTTATAACACCAACCTTCCCAAAGCAGATTACAGCAACAGTTAAGATGAACCCATCAAGAAACAGGATATCCTCAGTGACATTTGGCCATCTGTATTGTGTAGAACAATGTAGAAAAATGAGCACAAAATACACAGTTTATAACTGCTGTTTCTCTACCAGGAACAATAATAAACTGATTTAGTGATATTCAATTGTTGTTTCATGATATTTATATCTACATATGGGAAGCTTTCAAATAAATTAAAAAGCTGTCTAATACATTTTTAAAAAATATATCTTTCTCCTCCACCTTTAGTAGAGAGGTGTGGTAGCTGTGTTAGTCCACTTTTAAAGGTAATCAATAGAAATAAAACAAAATAAAACATGAAAAAGAAAATAAGATGATACCTTTTTTATTGGACATAACTTAATACATTTCCTCCACCTTTGAAGGCACTGCCTATCCAACTGGAACAGCTTTAAACCTTTTACAGATGAACCATGCGTAGGCAGTCCCTTATTTCTAATAATCTTTTTGCTATTGTTTTCAATAGCGTTTGCTATTGTTTTGGGTGAACCAGTGTGATAGGCTCACCCTGTCTCCCGTTTTTTTCTAACCTCCACTCCAGCATGTCTCTCTCCTGTGCCCTCACCCCACGTGCCTGGGTCAGGTAAACATTTCCTCCTCCCCATGTCTCTCTCCTGCGCCCACCCCCACCCCCCTTGCCAGCATCAGGTAAACATTTCCCTATGCATCCTCCATGTATCTTTCAAAGCTATTTTTCCCTTTCTGAGCACTAACAGCAACAGCCTTCCACACTCAGCTGCGTGCCCTGCATCCACGGTTGCCAGGTGGAAAATTTTTTTCCCACCCAAACCAGCCTAAATCCAGCCCAAAACCCACCCAAACTCAAACCCCGCCCCTGACACCCCACCCCCGCATCATCAACCCCGCCCCGCCGACATCGGCCCCGCCTCCCCCGTCACCGGCCCCGCCTCCTCGTCATCAGCCCCGCCTCCTCGTCACCTGCCCCACCTCCCCCATCATCGGCCCCGCCCATAACGTCACTAACCCCGCCCCCCGCGGCCGAAAAAAATGCCTGAAAACCGCCCAAAAGACAAAAAAGAAGCCCAAAAAACCGCAACCCGCCGCGGGCAAAAATTTCCCGCGGCAGGTCACAGAAAACCGCCCAATTGGGCGGTAAAACCGCTCACCTGGCAACACTGCCTGCATCAACCCAGAAGTCTTTCTTTCTCTCTGCCGCCCCCCCTTTGCTGTAACTTCCTGTTTCCACAGGGGGCGTGGCAGAGAGAAAGAAGGACTCTTGGGCCAATGCAGGACAGGCAGTTGAATGTGAAACGCTGCCTCTGTTAGTGCTACTAAGGGAAAAATCATGTTGGAACAGGTATGGGGGGGAGGGTCAGGTGGGAGAGAGAAGCTCAGGACAGCTACTGTTAGTGGCAGAGGCAGCAGCAGTGATGAGAGAGAGTGAGCAGCAGCTCAAAGTCAGGACAGCTGCAGGTGAAAAAAAAGTGCTAGTACGCTGTACCGGCGCATACCAGCACAAAAAAAGCCCTGCTTTTTACCCTTAAGAACAGCCCTTTATAAAAAAATCCTTTATAGTCTTTCAGGCCCACAGATGTAATGTGGAAACATGTGAACAAAAGAAATGGGTTATCCAAGCAAGTGCAATTCCATGATCTGGAAATCAGAGTAAGCATTAGGTTCCAAAACCTGCGTATTTTTGGACAGTGCCAGAACATGTGTACCAGCGAAGCTTCCCTTGAAGAGCATTTTAGACTACAAGATGAATTAGAAATTCCCACTCTGTGGGCTCCATTTAGAGCAATATATATAACCTCCAAACCACTTTATAATTGGTTTCCCATAGCAACATATTTTGGATTCACACCTCAGAAGCACTGATGTATTTCTCCAACTTGAGATCCTGTCAGGGGAATGCCCAAGTCCACTACCCAATGGGCTGCTAGTCTGTTATAGTCCATGGCCGCAATACGAGTTTTTAAATAGGCATGATGAAATTGCAAGGGTACTACATGATGGGAGTCCAAGTTAGATCTTCCACTAGAGCATTTTGTGCATTCAACCCCAGTGCTGTGCGAGGTAAGGAACTTATGTAGTGGTGAATTTGTAGGTAGGCAAAAGAAGCTTTTGGTAAATCAAATTCAGTGCATAAGGTTTCCAACAAGGTCAGAGCACCCTCGTCATTAAGTGTATGGAATAAGTAGACAATCCCCTAGAAGCAGAAGTGGACCAGGGGGAAAAATGGCCATTTTCCTAAAGAGGGAGAAATGGAGTCGTTGCTGCAGGAATGTTGAGTAATATGCAGAGTCATTTCCAGGTGTGGTGAGGTGCCTTAGAGATCAAGGCAGCTGGAAGATGCCTACTGAAGTCTACTTGTGTGATAACGGGAAAAGAGTCTTCTCAACCTCTGAGAAAGAAAATTGAGATGTAGTACAGAACCAGTCATTGATATGGCACATCGAACAGGCATGTGCAAACAATTAAATATTTAATAGACCACGTCCACCCTTAGATTTGGGAAGAGCAACTTTGGTATAAGACAAACAAGGTTTTTTTGTCCTGTCACAGAAAGCTATTTACCAACTTTATCAAGTGTTTGAGTGATTGAGGAGAGTCAGAATGGCAACATCTGAAAGACATAGAGCCACTGTGGCAGGACAAACATATTGTACAAAAAAACATTTCCCATTAGAGATACAAGATTTGCCTTCCATATATGAAGTCTCTGAGCTGTGGAAGATAACAAGGGGGACATATTAAGAGAATATAGATCTGTCAGGTCTCTGGGTAGTCTAATTCCCAAGTATTTGATACTAGTATCCTCCCAAAGAAATGGAAAGGGACCCACCCAGTTCCACTTCATAGTTGCAAGGGCATCACCACAGACTTTTGCTTGTTAAGAACAAAACCTGAATAGTAACTGAATTCTTCCACAGCATGTAGTAAGGATTGTAAGGAGTGCTGAGGCTGTGTTAATACCAACAAAACTCATCCACAAATGCCAGCACTTTGACAATGGCAGAACCCAAGTCCACCCCAATGGTTCCAAGTAGAGCAAAAAAAAAAAGGAGAGGGGACAGGGGGAAACCCTGTCTAGTACCCCAACAGATAGGAAAAGAGGCAGTGGGGGTACCATTCACTAAAAGTTTAGCAGTGGAATTAGTATATAGAGTCTTCAGGGCCTGCAAATACCAGCCATCCAACTCCATATGGTTGGAAAAAAGTACAGTCAATAAACGTAGCTTCTGAGTGAGTGTGGGTATGAATGAGAGTAAGGAATATTGTATCAATCATTGAAACAGTTTTGAATTGAAGTTGTGATATTAACAATAATAAAAATTGGAATATATTATAGTGATTACTGTGAAATTTATCTCATATATCAAGAAGACGAGTCTGACCACAGTGATCCATGCCATAATAAGGTTACAACTGGACTACTGTAATGCACTGTACATTGTTCAAACCAGACAGTGTGCACAAGCTCCACCTAATTCAGATTGCTGTGGCATAACCAATGGAGGTCTGAAAGCAGCATCACACCAGCACACCCTCCCTGCCAGAACTACACAAGCTACCAGTACCTTACAGGGCCAAATTTAAAACTTTGCCTTTGATTTTCAAGGCCCTCAGAAAAAAAATGGGCCAGAGTACCTGAAGAATAAGTTGGCCTTCTCTATGCCTTTGAGGTTTCTAAGGTTCTCTCCAGGAGCATCACTATCTGTACCCTTGTCAAAAGAAATCACACAACATCATTATCCACCATCATATCATACTCTCACTCTGGTACTGTCTCTCAGAAAGGCTAAGCTTAGGGTTACCATATTTGGGGACACAAAAGAAAGAGGACACAAAAAATAAAAATGGTAGCTACCTTTGCTAAAGAAGTATTTGCTCATATCAAATGTGTCAATGGATTTTAGTTCATGAACACACATCACAGT
Organism: Microcaecilia unicolor; assembly: GCF_901765095.1. Taxonomy (NCBI): domain Eukaryota; kingdom Metazoa; phylum Chordata; class Amphibia; order Gymnophiona; family Siphonopidae; genus Microcaecilia; species Microcaecilia unicolor. Next base: position 330,671,139 of record NC_044034.1, read on the forward strand.
CATTGATTTACAGTAGAGCAGTAGACAATAATCTACTTTTCAAAAGCTTCTTGATTTGAGCATGATTGTGTCTGAGTCCATGCATACTTATCAGAAGAGCGGATATCCCTCAATAACACTGGCTGGTTTATGGGACACATGTGAAAGCCTTTGCATGACATATGCTTACAAATGTGCTGTACAAACAAAATTCCTTTGACAGATTCAGCCAGCAGGGAAACAGAGAGGAGATCAGCAATGCCTTTCTCGCTCTCTTTTTAGCACCCCCCTGTGTTCAGACTGACTAATAGGCCAGAGATGGTTTCTCTCATTATGTGGGTAGATGTATTGGTCAAAGGTACATTTTTAAAAAAAAGAGGATATTTTCCTAAAAATTTAAAAAAAAACCAGGAGGACATAACTGAAGAAGTACAAAAGGAGGACGTGGCCTCTTAAAAGAGATTAGAATTAGATTATCTCTAATTCAGGAAGTAGATGAAAGCCTGGGTCTTCTCCCAAGCCTTTAATACATGTGGTGACTGATCTAATGCCTACCAAGTCACTGTTCTCCACCACCACCACCCCTTTCCCCACAATCTGGCATCTCTCCCTTTCTCTCAACCCCCCCCCCCCCCCCCACCCCCAGCATCTACCGTCAAATTTGTCAAGTAAATGTCAACAGCAGCAGCAGCAGAGTTTTGCACCCGCTACCTACGGCCTGCCCCAGGGTCTTTCCTGTGAAGGCACCTAGCTCTCTCTGATGCAACTTCCTGTTTCCACTACCTTGGGAAAGATGGTGTTTCCACTGCCTTGGGACAGAGTGACCCACCTTAATTTTTCTACCTGGGGCCCATTCAATCCCAGCTACACCACTGAGTGGCACTGACTGTATAGAACATATTTAAATGCTGCAGCCAGCATTTTAAAGAACTCTGACTGTGGCATTTGAATAGTGACCTGTTTATTTTTATTTCATACTCCAAGTTTTACCTATGTGGACCTGCTTTTGACCTGTCTGTATTTGTTGATTATTTGTGTAAACTTCTGCTGTTAGACTTTGTTTAGGATTTAATATTATTTATTGCTCAGCCTCAAGCTAATGAATATTCTGGCCATCAGGACCCTTAATATCTTTTCCTCAGCAAACCAAACTAAACTAAATCAAATGAAAATTACAGAGACCACCAGAGAGTATACAAGCAGAGTGAGATAATAATATGCAGTGCAGAATGTAAGATGCAAAAACTCTCTGCTGCGTTTCCTCTGAACAGATATACCCAATCTGAATCTTTTTTGCTGGGACAAAGAAAGAAATCTTTGAATCTGAGCTAGTTCCTACAACTGAGCTAGGTCAGGCAGTGAAAGCAAGGGGGGGGGGGGTCAATATTCAAAGCCAGTGCTGGACGGATTTCTACAGTCCTTGCCCTGATCCTGGCTGAATAGATTTGGATGGGTTGGAGTGGAGCTTTTCAGGGGCATCAATGACAACTTCTACGGTCTATGCCCTAAAAATGGCAAGGACAAATGGAGATATTCAGTAACATAAAAAATATTTTCCTCTGAAAGACTCAGAAAGACAACCCTGTCTGTTAACAGTGCTACTATTTTAGTATAATTGTTAACAGACAGGGTTGCCGGTCTCAATCTTTTTTATATTACTGAATATCTCAATATTTTTAATATTACTGGATATCTACATTCTTGCTCTTCCATTTTCTATTGTTGTGAAGGACAATTGAAGATCAGGTGTATATATATATATATATATGAAATATCACATCATACCTTATGTAATGAGTTTATTTTGTTGGGCAGACTGGATGGACAACACAGGTATTTACCTGCTGTCATCTACTATGTTACTATCAGGCTTATTTTCGAAAGGACACCCATTTTTCGACACATATCGCAAGATGGGCGTCCTTCTCACAGAGTCGCCCAAATCGGCATAATCAAAAGCCGATTTGGGGCATCCTCAACTGCTTTCTGTCGCAGTCTCACCTGCCTGCCTCCACAGCTCCGGGCCCTCTTCATTCAAAGCGGCAGTCGCAGATCGCATCTCTTCTGGCCTTCCCTCCCTGTGTCCCGCCCTCATCTGATGTAACTTCCGGTCTCCGCGAGGGCGGGACACAGGGAGGGAAGGCCAGAAGAGAGGCGATCTGCGACTGCTGCTTTGAATGAAGGAGGCCCGGAGCTGTGGAGGCAGGCAGGTGAGACCGGGGACTGCAGCGCCGGTGGCCTGACCCTGGCGCCAGGCCCTCCTTGGAGGCCCGGGCCCAGGGAATTTTGCCCCCCCGTCCCCCCCCTCTTGGCGGCACTGCAGCTAAAAGGCAGCACCACATAAAATTGCTCCCATAGTGCTGTAAGTATGAATCCACTATCCCCCAGATTCTATATATGGCACCTAACGTTAGGTACTACTTCCGTGCAGTACTCTAACAGATGTAAGGCACCAAAACAGGGCAGAAATGACAGATCTGTGTGAAAACACACTTATGCGCCCATTTATCAAATAGAGAGCCTAAGTGTTTCCGCGCAAATCTGCAAAGTGGGCATAACAATGGGAGGGACATGGGCGGGTCATGGCATTCCGTTAAGATGTGCACAGTGTAATAGAATAGTGCAGATCTGCAGCCAAGTTGCGCACCGGGATTTACACCTGCCCAAAGTTAAACACAGATCCTGGTGTTGCACGCTGTTCTATAAAGGATGCCCATCCCATTATGTATCTATAGTTATATGTATAATTTATACTTACATAATTAACATCACTGACTATACATGTGCAGGGAATTCTATAAATGATGCTTAAAACTGCGTGTGCAAATTCAGGTACGTGCCCAATTTACGTGTGCAATTTAATTAACGAGCCTGTTAGCTCCAATAATTGGATGCTAAAAATTCTTGGTGCTAATTGGCAACAATTTGGATTTACGCACGTATCCTGCTACGCACTATTCTATAAAGATGAATGCGTATGGCCTTTAACGTGCAACTAAAAGGGAGTATGTCCATGAAAGGGGCATGGGCAGGTCAGGGGCGTTCACTTAAGATGCACACCCTATTATAGAATTTGGAGGATCCGTGGCTAATTTAGGCACTTGGATTTAAGCCAGAGTTCAATCGGTCTAAATCCTTGCACCTAAAAGTTAAGCGTGGATCCTGGTGCTATTCTATAAACACTGTCCAACTCGGAGCACTCCTCCTCCACCACTAACTCCAGACTCCGTTCCTTTTATCTTGCTGCACCATATGCCTGGTACGTCAAGCTTCATCTCTGGCCGTCTTGAAATCTAAGCTAAAAGCCCAACTTTTTGATGCTGCTTTTAACTCCTAACCCTTATTCACTTGTTCAGAACCCTTATTTTATCATCCTCACTTTAATATTCCCTCATCTCTTGTTGTCCTGTTTGTCTGTCCTAATTAGATTGTAAGCTCTGTCGAGCAGGGACTGTCTCTTCATGTTCAAGTGTACAGTGCTGAGTAAGTAGCGCTATAGAAATGATAAGTAGCAGTAGTAGTATTTCAATTTAATGTATTCCAATTTATATTCTGTCCTTATCCAGGGCAGATTACAAACACACATATACTATCAGAACCCTCATCCACACTCTTATCACCTCTCGCTTAGACTATTGCAACTTGCTTCTCACAGGTCTCCCACTTAGCCATCTCTCTCCTCTTCAATCTGTTCAAAATTCTGCTGCACGGCTAATATTCCGCCAGTGTCGTTATGCTCATATTAGCCCTCTCCTCAAGTCACTTCACAGGCTTCCTATCTGCTTCCGCATACACTACTGCCAACTCCAGACTTCGCGCCTTCTGTCTCACTGCACCCTACGCCTGGAATAAACTTCCTGAGCCCCTACGTCTTGCCCCATCCTTGGCCACCTTTAAATCTAGACTGAAAGCCCACCTCTTTAACATTGCTTTTGACTCGTAACCACTTGTAACCACTCGCCTCCACCTACCCTCCTCTCTTCCTTCCCGTTCACATTAATTGATTTGATTTGCTTACTTTATTTATTTTTTGTCTATTAGATTGTAAGCTCTTTGAGCAGGGACTGTCTTTCTTCTATGTTTGTGCAGCGCTGCGTATGCCTTGTAGCGCTATAGAAATGCTAAATAGTAGTAGTAGTAGTAGTAGTAGTTCAAACTCCTCTTATTGACCTATAAGTGCATTCACTCTGCAGCTCCTCAGTACCTCTCCACTCTCATCTCTCCCTACATCTCGCCCTACATTCCTCCCCGGGAACTCCGTGCACTGGGTAAATCTCTCTTACCTGCACCCTTCTCCTCCACTGCTAACTTCAGACTCCGTTCCTTTTATCTTGCTGCACCATATGCCTGGAATAGACTTCCTGAGCCGGTACGTCAAGCTCCATCTCTGGCCATCTTCAAATCAAAGCTAAAAGCCCACCTTTTTGATGCTGCTTTTAACTCCTAACCCTTATTCACATGTTCAGAACCCTTATTTTATCATCCTCACTTTAATATTCCCTTATCTCTTGTTTGTCCGTCCTAATTAGATTGTAAGCTCTGTCGAGCAGGGACTGTCTCTTCATGTTCAAGTGTACAGCACTGCGTACGTCTAGTAGCGCTATAGAAATGATAAGTAGTAGTAGCACCATTTGTAGACTAGTGCTTAGTGCACTTTTTTTTTGGTGCCCAAATTTATTTTATTTAGTCCATAGTGCTGCTAACCATAATTCTATTCTATTTTATTGGAGTCATATATACTGCCTGTTTAAAAAAAAAAAGTACATTCCCAATTATTCCCCAAGAAGTTTTACAGATAATTGACCTAATTCCTGTTTACTACCTATGTATACTTGTGTATTCAGTGGCACTTGCTATATTTCTAAACATTTCTGCTAAAAAAAATTACCTCAGTGTGCCTGCTTCAGGCAAAGACTGTCTCTAAATAAAACATGTACTTTTAACTAATAGCTTAAGTACAATTAGCCAAGTCTGGAAATGTGTGTAGAAGGAGTAAGGTGTGCATGGCAATGTTGGATTCTCCTAGTGTGTTGTGATTTCAGAACCACTCCTCTAATCACTTTCCAGCTGCTAAAAATGTACATTCCCAGCTCCCCTCCATAAAAAGGAGGACACATTGATCCAGTCCAAGTTTTGCTTCCATTGAAAGCAATGGAAGTAAAACCCAGACTGGCTCAATCTGTCCTCCTTTTTCTGGAGCCATATGGTAACCCTATCCAAAGACTATCCTACTCCTCTGTCAATCTCCTTCCCTATTTGTGTTCACCCTTTGTAATCAGAAGGTAGCATCTCGAATAGGAAGGTTGACCGCTTTGCTGTGCCCTTGTGCCCAGCTCCCAGCCTTTCTCTCTACTATGGTGCCAACTATGTGTGTGCCCTGGGAGGGATAATTTGTGTTGAAGTTTATTTATTTATTTATTACATTTGTATCCCACGCTTTCCCGCTCATCACAGGCTCAATGCGGCTTACATAGTAACAAGAAAATACAATCTGTAGTATCTGAATCAACAAAGGAGGTATGTGGTAGGACAAATGAACAAGGGTAAATGGGATAAAAGAGGTAGGAGAGAAAGGATAGGGATAGGTAAGGAAGTGGAGCAATGAAGAAGAGGTAGGGGAAGAGCATGGAGGGTAAGAAGATTGGTAGGAGGTTATTTCTGAGCCATTGTTGTTAATGATTAGATGAACCGGTAAATGGATGGGTTGCTTATGTTTGCTTAGGGTAGGTCAAGTCATTTGGGTAAATCTGTTTGAGGGAAGGTATTCAATAGTTGATTGAATGTATCTGGGTAGAGCATTCCAGAGTTGGGATCCCAGGTAGGGGAAGTTAGATGCATGATATGTTTTATACTTTAGTCCTTTGCAATTGGGAAGGTGCAGGTTAAGGTATGTCTGTGAAGATGTTGACCTGTTTCTGGATGGAAGATCTAATAGATTGACCATGTAACTTGGTGATACTCCATGGATGATCTTGTGTATTAGTGTGATGGCCTTAAAGTTGACTCGTTCTCTAATAGGGAGCCAACTAGGGATATGCAACCTGAAAATTGTTTCCTGTTGTTTCTTGTATCACTTCTGGGAATATTCATTTTGATCATTTTTGTTGCCATTTTTTTTGTCTCGAGACAAAGTCATTGAGTGTGCACTGTTTCTGAAGCAGTGCACAGTCCTTTCCCGATAGCATGTGCACATGCAGTTTCCACACGTGCAATGGCTCATGCATGCACAACAGTGCACTATTGGGGAAAAGAGTGTGCACTTTGGCAGAAACAGTGCTCTGTTTTTCCAAAGTGGCGCTGGGAACGGCACTAGGGAGCAGCTCCAGATTATGCAGGTGTTGGCAATATTCAGTGCCGGCACCTGCATAACTAAGCGGCTTCATTTAGGACAGCTCAAGAGCTTTCCTAAATAAGGCTGCTTAGCTCTGTGCCAGCTCTGAATGTCGAGCTAATACCCTCATAACTTTTTGTTTTCTTTAAAAAAAAAAAAAAGCAGCCTCTGAGCCTCGTCTCACCCCCTCATCAATGTTCCCTCCTCCCCTCCCCAGCTCACATCAAGAAGACCCCCCCAGTCCGCAAGACTCCCCACCTCACCCTCTCCCCAGCAACTGTGCAGGTAAACCCCTGGGCTTACCTATATCCCTGGTGGTCCAGTGGGGTCATTGGGGGTAGGAGCACAGTCCTCTTGCTCCTACCCCTTGCATTGCCTCTGTAAAATGGCTGCTGTGACCTCTTGTGGCAGCTCACAGCAGCCATTTTATACAGGCACCACAAGGGGCAGGAGCGAGGGGGCTGCGCTCCTGCCCCCCATGACCCCATTGGATCACCAGGGATGTAGTTAATCCCTATGGCTTACCTTCATGGTTGGAGAGGCAGAGGCTCTTGTGAGGGGGTCTTCTTGATGCGGGCTAAGGGGAGGGTAGGATGGGACATTGATGCAGAGGGGGGGGGGGGGTGAGACAGGACTCTGGAGTTGCTTTTTTATTTAAAAAAAACACAACAAGGTCATGCAGGTTCTGGCCCGACATTCAGCTGGGGCTGCATAAGTCTGTACCCCCGACTGAATATTGGCCAGACCCGCATAAGCTTCAGGTGGCCAGGCCTCCCAAAATTATCCCCCATATTCAATGCCAGTGCCCGGACATGGCTAGCACTGAATATCAGAAGATAATTTAGCCGACAATGATCAGCGTTTTGAAAACCCTGACTGCCACTGGCTGAATATCGGGAGGATTTTTCTTATTTTTGGCTTTTAACAACATGCATTGACATGGGCTATTTTGTTGATGTCAAGGGCTGCCCAAAGCAATCTGTCATCTGAGGCAGGGATGAGATGCCGCTGACCCCCGTGCCCAGTCTAGCATCACCCCCCTTCCTGCGTTTACCTTATTTTTTTTCCAAAAGTGGTAGCAATTCCCATAGGCTGCCCTTCCACCAGCACCAGCCCCTTCGTTACTGTGTCCCATCTCTGAGGAAACAGGAAGTTACGTCAAGGCAGGCCACAGTGGGAGAAGAGGCCAGTGCCGGCAGCAGGGCAGCCTATGGGGATCACTGCCGCTGCTGCCTTTTGGAAAAGAAAGAAATAAGGTAAAGGGTTGAAGAGGGGAGAATGCTGCTCCTGTGGTGTGCCACCTGAGGCCCCCGCCTCAGGTGGCCTAATGGTAGGGCCTCCACTGGTTGACACTTCCCATGTCATAGCCAACTACAGCCCATCCCTAGTTAACACCCCCATTCATTTTGAAAGTTGTCTGCTATGCAGCATCCCTTTTTCCACATCTAGACCATTCTTTACTTCTGTCATCCCTGATTGCTCTTGGCTTTCCTCTGTCCCTAGATTTCCTAATGCAGACCTTGAAATTCAGAGACAGCATGCTTGCCCTACCTTCATTACCAATCCAAGCAGGCAGTGAGTAAATAAAAGATTTGACATCTTTATTTGTAGATTTCAAGGTAACTGAATTACGAATGCTTTGCAAAAGATTATGAATGGTGCTGCTAGTTTTAATATTTCTACATGGGTGTTACTTTGTGTCCAACATGTGTACTCATAATTCTTCTATTGAAGTCTTGAAGGCAATGAGTTGGCAGCCCCTGAACCCCACCCCTGCCCTCTTCATTTTCTTTGTCTCTTCCCCTCGCTCTTTCCTCAACTAGTTCAGAGCACGTATTACTCGAGTGCAGATTGCCAGAATGAATCTAATTGTGTGGCATGGAGTGATATCAGCCCTGAGCTGAATTCATAATTCTTATCAGCCCAATGCAATTAGGAGGAAGCTGGCATCACATTAATCTCGCCTGTAGCAGGGTTCAGCAAATTTCTTGTACTTGGGATACACCCCTAGTTGGCAGCCAGCAATGCACATTACTTGGAAGGTGGGGGAAATGTGTTTGAGGATGTGTGCAGGGAGACTACACCTCTCTCTAAATTCAATCATCAGGCTGCCCATCAACCTGGAAAACATCTGTGTAGGATGGGAGAGGTTGTCCTCAGTGTCACACTTCATGCCCTGCAACATATATGTGCTCAACAACTTATCCCTCATGACCTGGGTTCGCTCTATTGCAGATTTCATGCATACTACTTTCACTGTTGTTTCTTGGCTGGTACTCAGCAGTGATTTCCCAGTACTTGTAAGTTAATGTCAGTAAGAAAGGCCAGGCAAAAGAACATAAGCATTGCAATTCTGGGACACACCGAAGGTCCATCAAGTCCAGTATCCTTTTTCCAACAGTACCTGGCAAGATCCCAAATCCCTGTGATCTGCAATGGCCACAGTTGGAAACAGGATACAGGGCTTAGATGTAACTTCACTCTGTCCCAGTATGGCGATGCTTATGTTCTTATGCCAGGCTTTGGCTATGCTGCAAAATTCAGCAGCATAACTAAGTGATGAAATGGGTAAGCTAGGCCATAGCAGGAGAAGTGTTTCTTTGTGGAATTTAACGAAATTATCTATCATATTTGTCATAGTCGGAAGACTTTTTAAAGAAAATGTTTCCTGTGATGTTTTAGATTATAGATTTTCTTCTTTGTGCTATTGTAGCAAATGGCTTTTTAAGTCTTTGGTGAGCAGTGTGAGGCGTTTTTCACTAAAGTGTGTTAAGCACTTAACAACACCTGGAAACAGGCTACCACACCACCACGATAAGGGGTTTTGCGGTAATTTGCCTGTTCAGAGTGTTACTGATTTTTCAAAAGGTTTCTGTTAGAGAGTGGGGCATGGACAGAGAGTGAGCATGGAAGTGTTAACCTGCTAATGCATTACACTTACCTCACGCAAACTGGCTAACATAGAGTTAACACAGGACCACTTACCATATACTAATGGGAACATTTACACATAACCTGCAATAAAAAAAAATAGCTGAGATGTCTCTTCATGATGCAGCATTAGTTTTGGGTTTGCTGTGTGTTATTATCCTGCATTATAACACATTAAGGGCTAGATTAAATGGCACCGAAAAATCAGCACAAAATAAAATTGGTGCTGAGCGGTATTCTGTAAAGAGCCATCCAGGATCAGCATCCTTTATAGAATAGTGCCCAAATCCACAGTGTAAATCCCAGCATGCAAGTTGGGCATGGAGCCCTGAATTCTATAACACTGCACATATTTTAAGGGAATGCCATTCTCCCTGTCTCCTCAGCTTGAAACCTTGGGGTCATCATCTTTGACTCTTCTCTCTCCTTCTCTGCTCATATCCAGCAGACCGCCAAGACCTGTCGTTTCCTTCTTTACAACATCCGTAAAATCCGCCCCTTTCTTTCCGAGCACTCTACCAAAACCCTCATCCACACCCTTGTCACCTCTCGTTTAGACTACTGCAATCTGCTTCTTGCTGGCCTCCCACTTAGTCACCTCTCCCCTCTCCAGTCGGTTCAAAACTCTGCTGTCTGTCTCATCTTCCGCCAGGGTCGCTTTACTCATACTACCCCTCTCCTCAAGACCCTTCACTGGCTCCCTATCCGTTTTCACATCCTGTTCAAACTTCTTCTACTAACCTATAAATGTATTCACTCTGCTGCTCCCCAGTATCTCTCCACACTCGTCCTTCCCTACACCCCTTCCCGTGCACTCCGCTCCATGGATAAATCCTTCTTATCTGTTCCCTTCTCCACTACTGCCAACTCCAGACTTCGCGCCTTCTGTCTCGCTGCACCCTACGCCTGGAATAAACTTCCTGAGCCCCTACGTCTTGCCCCATCCTTGGCCACCTTTAAATCTAGACTGAAAGCCCACCTCTTTAACATTGCTTTTGACTCGTAACCACTTGTAACCACTCGCCTCCACCTACCCTCCTCTCTTCCTTCCCGTTCACATTAATTGATTTGATTTGCTTACTTTATTTATTTTTTGTCTATTAGATTGTAAGCTCTTTGAGCAGGGACTGTCTTTCTTCTATATTTGTGCAGCACTGCGTATGCCTTGTAGCACTATAGAAATGCTAAATAGTAGTAGTAGTAGTAGTAGTAGTAACCTACCCCTATCCTACTCATCATTACACCCCCTTTTCAGATCTGCACAGAAATACTTAGGTGCTTTTCTATAACTGGGCACGTAAGTGTAGTTCCATGCGGATCTGCTGTTTTGAGGCTGTTTCGGAGCCTTGCACGCAAAAAAAAAATTGGCGTTGAACTGTCTCATAACACTAGGCAGAAGCAACAACAGCAAAGGTGATAAGAGAGTCCCAAAGCAAGCACTGTGGTGCAGAAATGTTATTGGTGGCTAACAAAGACTCGACATGAGCCGTGTTTTGGCCGCAAGGCCTGCATCAGGAGTCTGTACCAACACTCTCTCAGGTATCCTTTTACTAAGCCATGGCAAAAAGTGGCCCGCGGTAGTGCGGGCACCTGTTTTTGGTGCACACTGGGCCAGTTTATACCGTATCTGGGAAAAAGGGCTTTTTTCCCAATGGGCTGGGAAAAGGGCCTGTGGTAAAACTGAAATCAGCGCACGCCTATTTACGGCCTGAGACCTTAACGCCACCCATTGATCTAGTGGTAAGGGCTTATGCACTACACACGCGGTGACTGGTGGGCGTGCGCCAACTACCGATTAATGCCGGAAATGCTGCATGCAGTAGTAAATTTTAAAAAATTGTCCCGGTGGTATGGGCACATGCCAAATCTGAAATTACTGTCAGGGGGCACGCTAGCATGGTGGTAGTCACGTTTTGGCGCATGTCGCACGTGCATACAGCCTACTGCGCCTTTGTAAAAGAGCCCCTGTGATTAAAAGGAATATTGAGATTAAAGTCAATACTGCACATGGTAAACACTCATCCAAATTATGCACTAAACATGCAATTTTCTTCCATTTGTATAGTGCTGTAAGACAGCTTGTTTAGTGCATAATTTGGATAAATGTTTCCCCTTGTGCAGTTTTGACTTTAATCTCACTCTTCCTTTTAATCACTGAGAGATTGTCGGTACAGGCTCCTGATGCAGTCCTTAGGGTCAAAACACAGCTCATGTCGAATCTTTGTTACCCACCAATAACATTTCTGCATCATACCGCTTCCTTTGGGACACTTTTGTCACCTTTGCTGTTGTTGCTTCTTCTTGTTTTGTGCAAAGGTTTAATTCTTCCCTTTACCTGTACATAACACTAGGTGCCATATATAGGTCAGTGTTTCCCAAGTCCAGTTAGGTTTTCAGGATATCCACAACGAATATACATGAACTTGATTTGTATGCACTGCCTCTATTATATGCAGATCTCTTTCATGCATATTCATTGTGGATATCCTGAAAACCTGACTGGGCAAGGGGTACTCCAGGACCAGACTTGGGAAACACTGCCCTAGATAGCCCATAACTTAATGTACTTTACTAAAAGAGCCCCTGTATTAGTATTAGATCTGTGTGGTTGTCTGATGTGCAGCTATACCATTCCAGTCTACAGAAAGGCTGCCAACTGGATCTAGATTCACAGGACAGGGTTGATCCAGTCCTGGGTTTACCTCAGTGCATGCTAGGACTTGTAGTCTTGCTTTTCTTAGGGAATACATTGCGGAAATCAGCAGGGCCACCAAGAGACTGAGCCGGGCCCGGAGCAGGGCTGCCACACCCTAGGATCACCACTACCACCCTCCACCCCACCCCACCGCAACTCTAAATTACCTTGGCTGGCGGGGATCCCCAGGCCCTGCCAGCAGAAGTTTTCCTCCAGCACTGTTCTTCACTCCGTCGCATGGCCTGCCCTGCCCCTGCTTTTTCTCTCACATCGCGCATGCTCGGTTTCAAAACCAAGCATGCGCGACCTGAGGGGAGAAGCAGCCACTTGGCAGACAATGCGGCAGAGTGAAGAACAGCGCTGGAGGAAGACATCTTCTGCTGGTGGCCCTTAGGACCCCCACCAGCCAAACCAGAGGCCCCGGCCCGAAGCCCTGTGTCTGCTCCTCCCCAGCCTCCAATGGTGGCCTGGCACCAGAGTTTTCTCTCTCCTGCTCCTGTCAGGACGCAATCACCCAGGTCCCGTCAGGAGCAGGAAAGAGACCCCGGTGCCAGACCACCTTGGCGGCTGGACCAGGAGGAATTTTGTCCCTTCTGCAGCCCTCCCCCCCCCCCCCCCAGCGGTCCTGGAAATCAGAACTACAAGTCTCTGCATGCAATGGAGTAAACCCAGTACTGGATCAACCCTGTCCTGTGAATCTGAATCCAGTTGGCAGCTTTAGTCTACAGCAGGGGTTCTCACCCCAGGACACACTTAGGCAGTAAGGTTTTCAGGATACTCACAATCTATATGCATGAGAAAGATTTGCATGTCCTACCTCCATGCAAATTTATCTTACGCATATTCATTGTGGCTATCCTGAAAACCTGACTGCCTAGGTGTGTCCCAAGAACTAGGTTGAGAATTCTTGGTCTACAGCAAGGTGCTACAAGGAAGTGCCACTCACTTCTCCAGCAACCCTAGGGCTCCTTTTAGTACTCTTACAAAATGGACAAGAATTAGGGACCTCTCAGGAGCATGGAGGGAAAACACTTGGCAAAGTCCTGCGGAGGTTTGCCTCCAGCATTAAGGTTTTTGCATGCTACATTCTCCTAGTGTGTCTCCCTCACTTTCAGAATAACCTGCTTGTAATTATACTTCCTCCCTTCTCACTCTAACTCAAGGCTCAGTGTGATTCAGCTGTTGCTTTGGAAGGAAGAAGGGATGGCAAAACAGAAGGATTTTGAATGTCATTTCTTCCTATTCCTAAGGCAGTAACAAGAAGTGTCTTGCCAAGAATCCAGTCTTCTCTGTACAAAATTCTTCCAGGTTTATGAGCTACTGAGGGGCCCTGTGCAAAGCAGTAATGATTAGATTTCTGAAAACTGGGACTCATCATTCCATTCTGTTTGCCTCTTTAAAGCATTCATGGACTTATAAACCAATTTGGCCGTGTTGAAATTATTTGACAGTCTACTATGGTTCTGTTGGGAGTATTGGTTGCAGATTTTTAGTTACTGTGCTTTAATTTGTATGTGTAATATTGTTTGGAGATATTTTTACTGTCTGAGAGCAGATCTTACTTCGAGTCACTGTGATGGTGAGACATTTATTTATTGTTTTTTTCTTATTTGTGATTGTATTTAGTATGGATGTGTCATTATAATTATGTAAGTGGTGTGTTTGTATGCTGCTATAAATTTTCAATGCAACAGGATAGAAGCATTACAAATAAATACATAAAACCTCAGAGCATTCTCATTTCCTGCCTCCCAATAGCATCTTGATAAGTTCAGTGATTCCCAAACCTGAACTTGGAGACTCCCCAGCAGGGGCGTAGCCAGACACCCAATTTTGGGTGGGCCTGGGCCCAAGATGGGTGGGCAGAAGAACTCCACCTTGTCCCACAAATGATTTGGTCTCTCCCTCTCTTGCCTGCATGCCATATGGTATCTCAAACATCCCCCCTCCCCCATATACTTTTTAAATAGCAGATTTTCACTTTCAGCAAGCAGCAACTAATACACACTGCTCATGTTGGACCCACAGCCTTCCCTCCGATACAACTTTCTGTTTCCGCATAGGCAGGAATACATCAGAGGGAAGGCTATGGGGCCGGTGCGAGCAGTATGTAACAGTTGCTGCTCGCTGCAGGCAAAGATCTGCTATTTACAATGTATGCAGGAGGAACAGTTGTTGGGAGTTTTCGGCTGATGGAGCTTGGGAATCCCTGCCAGCCACATCATAGGTATGCTGCTACTGGGTGGGCCTGAGCCCAAAGTGGGTGGGCCTGGGCCCACCCAGGCCCACCCTTGGCTACGCCACTGCTCCCCAGCCAGTCAGGTTTTCAGGGTATCCACAATGAATTTTCATGAGATAGACTTGCATGCAATGGAAGCAGTGCATGCAAATCTCTGTCATAAATATTCATTGCGGATATCCTGAAAACCTGACTGGCTGGGGTACCTCCAGTACCAGGTTTGGAACCACTGGATAAGGTGATCAGAGCTGCCAAGATAGAAGGTGCTGGGTGCCTCTAAGCTTAAGATTATGCCCTAGAAGACATATGTAATATAATGATGACAAATGGGAACAGCTAGAAGCTCTCCCTCACCTTGAGATCATCAAGGAACACACCACTCTACAGACCCCAAGGGCAAGGGTCGGACAGAGATATAAAAATCAAGAGTCTGCAGAGAGAGTAATGTATCCTGTAATTTGACTGTATATGACTCAGATCAACAACATCCAGATAACGAGGGTTGAACTATGCTGCATTGTAAGATGTTGGACAGAAGCATATGGCGGAAGGGGCCATGCATAGACTAAGGTTGCCAAATGGGTCCAGATTTGCCCAACAGGGCTGATCCAGTCCTGGGTTTACCCCATTGCACAGAGGGTCTTGTAGTCTTGCTCTTCTTAGGGGATGTGATGGAGAAATCAGAATTTCAAGTCCCTGCATGCAATGGAGTCCATCCAGGACTAGATCAACCCTGTCTGATGAATCTGGATCCAGTTGGAACCGTAGCATTGAATGAGTCATCTCTTCCCAACTGGGGTTACCAACTCTATAAGGAGAGGTTGAAACAGTCCTGAAGAAATTACACAATGCAACAGGTAGAAAACTAGGACTGACTCTGCTTCTCCTTGCTGATATGAAGCTCTAGAAATCCTACCCCCATTTCTCACCAGAAACCCTCTTTCCAAACCTCTTCCAGAATTATTGGTACCCTCTCACAAGAACGAGAGCCCAGGAAGATGGCCTTTCAAAGTCGCAGAGCAGAGCCCTCGACAAGGATCAAAGAGCCACAGGGACTGCAGGGGATCATAGAGGTATAGCGATCACAGAGCCAGGGGGTGACAACACCACAAGAAGCAGGGATCCATGGAGATTCACAAAGTCAAGGGATGACAGAGCTGAGGGGATCAGAAAGCCACAGGAATCGGTGAGCCAGGGGATCATGGCACCGCAGGAATCAAGAAGTCCAAGGAGATTTGCAAAGCCAAGGGATGAGAGCTGAGGGGATCAGAGAGCTGTCAGGGACTCAATTCTCTTTCCTTTTATTAATCCTTCTCTAGAACAGCACGGAGCAGCTTGTGGACAAGGAATCACCATCTCAGGGTATTTCTTCTACTTAGAAACATTATTTAAAAAAAATAAACTTTACAGTAATACATTTTCTTTCTGTTTTGTTAAAAATAGAAATGAAAAAAAAAACCAGACAGTATATGTATGAGTAAACACATGTGCGTGTTTGTGTGTGTGCACATATACACACAGACATGCAAACATGCACACACATGTATAATATCAAAGGAAGCACGGAGAGAGAAAGGGGAAAGGTTCTGAGAGACATATGGAACGAAGGGAAAACAGAGAGAGAAAAAAAGCAGAGTGAGGAGAGAGAAGAGTCAGGGAGAGATGGGTGAAGAGGAAGAGAGACCAAGATGGATGGGTAAGTGTGAAAGGAAGAGAGAAAAATGAAGAGAGATGGGTGAGAGTGAAGGGAAATCAGAGAAAGACAAGGATGGGTGAGTGACGGGGAAGAGACTAGCAGGGAGATGTGAGAGTGAGGGGGAAGAGATAGACAAGGAGAGATAGATGAGCGGGAAGAGACGGCCAGGAAGGAATGACTGAGAACAGAGACAGAGAGATGGAAGTAATGGATGTGTGTGTGAGAGGGGAGAGACTGACATGAAGGGTGGGGTGAGAGTGAGGGGAAAGAGACAGGGAGGGACTTATGAAAGTGAGGGGAAAGAGAGAGACAAGGAGAAGTGAGTGACAGAAAAAGAAGGATGGGTGAGGGCAGAAGAAGATTGAGGGGGAAGAAAATGGCAGGGATGAATGAGAGTGAAGAGAGAAACAGAGATGAATAAGTGAAAGGTGAAAAAGAACAAGGCCAAATGGCTGAAGATAAGGGAGAAGGAGAGACCAGGGCAGATGGGGAAGGGGGAAAGTGAGAATGAGGGTGGAACAGGAAAGGACAGGTGAAAGTGAGAGGATAGGAAGATGAGGTAGTGATAGATGGGAGAGAGATATAGGGATAGATGGAGAGCATGGGTGATGAAATGAAAGGAAAGATGAAGCAGAAAGTGAGAGACAGGGACAGACCAGTGAAAGTGTGACAGGAGGCACAGGAAAGGACTGGGTAACAGACACATGGGGATGGATGGATGTATAGGAGTGAAGAAGCAACAGAAAGAGACGGGGAGAAAAAGAGGAAGGGAAAGACAGGGACAGGTTAGATGAGAGGGAAACAGAATGACTTCTAAGGGAGAGGAAGCAACAGGCGCAGATCCTTCTATGTTAAATTGTACAGCGCTGCGTAACCCTAGTAGCGCTTTAGAAATGTCAAGTAGTAGTAGTAAGTAGTATGGAAGAGACTGAGGGGAAAGTGAGAGAAGAGAGTAGACATAAGAAAAATGGGAAGGAAAATGCAAGGATGGATAGGTGAGAGTAAGAGGCAAGGAAGAAACAGGCAGATGAGTAAGGGGGAAAGGGATGACAGATAGGGACAGACAGGTAAGAGAGGGGTAAGGGTGAGGAAGCGGGTGAGAGAGATAGGAACCAATGGGTGAAGATGTGAAGAGGCAAAGAGAAAATCATAGCTTTTCACAGGAAAGCAGCCGCTCCACAGGAACAAAGGGTGCAGGAAAATAACATGAAATCAGCGTTTCCAAGGACAATCAGAAATGTGGGGACAGTTTTACACTTTATATTTCTTAAACATTGTGAAGGACAAGGAGTTAGTGAGAGAAACAGAGAGTCCCGGGGTGGTGAACTCCCAGCTGGCTCTTTCTCTTTCCTCCCTCATCTCAGACCTAGGGGGAGGGTATTACTGTTCTCCTCAGATCCCCCACTTTCACTTAGTCTCTGCTTTCCAGAGACTGACCCTCACTGAGTCTCGCTGTGGGTCTCAAGATACAACCCAGGGAAAAAAAATATTTTCCAGCCAACATTTTTTGCAAGGATTGTGTTTGTGTTTTGTTTTGTTTTTTTTCTTGGCTGAATGTTGTCCGAGTTTATAAAGCCAGCTTCAGAGGGAAGAGCAGGATGACTGGGAGCAGCCGGGAGCTGCAGTGTCGAATGCTAAAAGACTTCTCATCCACATGATTCCTCAGGTCAGGCATGATATCTGTGCTCAGCTGAGTCTGGAACAGAGAGACAAAGAGACACCTGTCTACTACCAGCTTATCAAACCTGGGACAGATGCACTCACACGCACACATGTTATTAAGCTGTATACTACCAGCTTATCACGGGACAGTCACACTCACACATACGCACACACACGCAAAGTTGTAAATTTAATATGAATTGGAGAAAATGTATCTTCACTCAGCATGTAATTAACCTCTGGAATTCGTTGTCAGAGAATGTGGTAAAGGTGGTTAGTTTAGCAGGGTTTAAAAAGGGTCTGGACGACTTCCTAAAGGAAAAGTCCATAGACCATTATTAAATTGAATTGGAAAAATCCACTGCTTATTTCTGGGATAAGCATCATTAAATGTATTGAGCTTTTCTGGGATCTTGCCAGGTATTTGTGACCTGGATTGGCCACTGTTGGAAACAGGATACTGGGCTTGATGGACCTTTGGTCTGTCCCAGTGTGGCAATACTTATGTACTTATGGTACCAGGGCTGTGCCAACACGGTAAGCGAGGTAAGCATGGCAGGAGGGTGCCATCCTCTGGGGGGGGCGCCCCGCCGCACCATGCTTACCTCACCCTCTTCTCCCCAGATCCTTTTCCTTTTTTTTTTTTTGTTTAAATTTACCTCTGTCCAGCGGCAGCGTAGCGTTAGTGAGGAGGCAGCGCTCCCCCACCCCGACGTGTCAGTCTTCCCTTCGCTCAGTTCCGCCTTCTTCTGACATCAGAAATGACGTCAGAAGAAGGCGGGACACTGAGCGAAGGGAAGACTGACACGTCGGGGCGGGGGAGCGCCGCCTCCTTCTCACTAACGCTACGCTGCCGCCGGACAGAGGTAAATTTAAACAAAAAAAAAAGGAAAAGGATCTGGGGAGAAGAGGATGGGTAGTGTAGCGATCGTTTTCGGGGGGGGGGGGGGGGGTCGCAGCCAACTGCAGGGGGGCGCCGGAGACCCTAGGCACAGCCCTGTATGGTACCAGCTTATCAAGCCTGGAACAAGCACACACACACAGACATGTTGTTAAACTATCTACTCCCAGCTTATCATGGGACAGATACACTCATATGTATACGCACACGTACACACACACACACTGTCTACTCTCAGGTTATCACACCTGGGACAGACACACTCACATGTAGACACACATTATTAAACTGTCTGGTACCATCTTGTCATGCCCAGGACAGGCACACACACAGACATGTTGAAGTGGAGGATTGGCCTAATGGTTAGTGCAGCGGGCTTTGATCCTGGTGATCTGGGTTTTATTCCCACTGCAGCTCCTTTGACCTTGGACAAGTCACTTATTAAATTGAATTGGAAAAATCCACTGCTTATTTCTGGGATAAGCATCATTAAATGTATTGAGCTTTTCTGGGATCTTGCCAGGTATTTGTGACCTGGATTGGCCACTGTTGGAAACAGGATACTGGGCTTGATGGACCTTTGGTCTGTCCCAGTGTGGCAATACTTATGTACTTATGGTACCAGGGCTGTGCCAACACGGTAAGCGAGGTAAGCATGGCAGGAGGGCGCCATCCTCTGGGAGGCGCCCCGCCGCACCATGCTTACCTCGCCCTCTTCTCCCCAGATCCTTTTCCTTTTTTTTTTTTGTTTAAATTTACCTCTGTCCGGCGGCAGCGTAGCGTTAGTGAGGAGGCAGTGCTCCCCCACCCCGACGTGTCAGTCTTCCCTTCACTCAGTTCCGCCTTCTTCTGACATCAGAAATGACGTCAGAAGAAGGCGGCACACTGAGCGAAGGGAAGACTGACACGTCGGGGCGGGGGAGCGCCGCCTCCTTCTCACTAACGCTACGCTGCCGCCGGACAGAGGTAAATTTAAACAAAAAAAAAAGGAAAAGGATCTGGGGAGAAGAGGGCGGGTATTGTAGCGATCGTTTTCGGGGGGGGGGCGGGTCGGAGCCAACTGCAGGGGGGCGCCGGAGACCCTAGGCACGGCCCTGTATGGTACCAGCTTATCAAGCCTGGAACAAGCACACACACACAGACATGTTGTTAAACTATCTACTCCCAGCTTATCATGGGACAGATACACTCATATGTATACGCACACGTACACACACACACACTGTCTACTCTCAGGTTATCACACCTGGGACAGACACACTCACATGTACACACACATTATTAAACTGTCTGGTACCATCTTGTCATGCCCAGGACAGGCATACACACAGACATGTTGAAGTGGAGGATTGGCCTAATGGTTAGTGCAGCGGGCTTTGATCCTGGTGACCTGGGTTTTATTCGCACTGCAGCTCCTTTGACCTTGGACAAGTCACTTAAGCCTTCATTGCCCCAGGTTCAAAATCTTAAGATTGTGAACTCACTAGGGACAGAGAAAGTACCAGCATATAATGTATACAGCCCTGCATAGGTCTAATAGCGCCATAGAAATGATTAGTAGTAGTAGTAAACTGTCTACTCCCAGCTTATCACACCTGGGACAAATACACTTGTGTGTGTGCACACACACTCGGCAATATTCAAAGCCATTTCCATGAATAAAATAGTGTTTCACTAAATGTGATAAATAAATATACAGCCCTGCATATGTCTAATAGCGCCATAGAAATGACTAGTAGTAGTAGTAAACTGTCTACTCCCAGCTTATCACACCTGGGACAAATACACTTGTGTGTGTGCACACACATTCGGTAATATTCAAAGCCATTTCCATGAATAAAATAGTGTTTCACTAAATGTGATAAATAAAGAACTAATTACATTTCTGATTAAACATTTCCTCAGGCAGTACTCGAAGCAAAGCTTCCTACATGGCTTTGTAATCCATGGAGTCTGCATTGGGGGGGGGGGGGGGGGGGGAACAGAGAGTTGTTCCAGGGGTTGTCCCCATTTAATTAACCTCTCTGCATATTCTGAAGGTCTTTGATCTGACAAAAGATTAGAGTTACTTCATTTGCATGCAAATTATTCCAAGAAGTCCATTCTAAAAGGCTAAAGGTCAAGATATCTACCTCTCTAGTTATCAGCCTCCTAATGTCTCCTACACAGTCACACTCACTAGGAGGAGAGTCTCGCTCACACTCAGACATCCACACCAAGACAGGGCATACCTCCAGGTAGCACAGGTTCTGGTTCTGATCTTTGGACTTGTTTAGCTTCGATCCATTTTCCTACAGCACAAAAAAAGAAACATCAGAAATTAGAGTCCATGGGTGACATTTCTCATGAGGCCCTAGGATGGCTTAGAAGACCAGAGTCCCACGTGGAACATAAGAAATGTCACAGATCCATCCTGTATCTGGCAATATCAAACTGCAGGTGTTCAGAGAGTGTGCAAAAGTCACAGGGCGTGCGAATCGTGGCTGGCGATGTCCAGCAGTTGTACCTGGCCAAATGAAAAAAGCACAACAGGCCTCCAGGGATGGGTTGGCATCTGAGGTTTAATAAAGTACCCTACACAGGCCATGTTTCAGCAAAATGCCCCCATCAGGGGTTGTTAATGTCAGTGTTACAATCGTGATGTGATCCTATGTTCTTTCAAAGATCAGTAAGTATTACCAACACATACAGTGGTTAAGACAACATAGCTAATTTGTACAGCTAAAAAACGCTACCAAAACTCTCCAATAGCGAACCGTTCATCTGTCTTGCTGGATAGTGGAAAAAAATGTTGTACCTGAACTGGGAGTGATGCCCCCATAGCTTTGGCAGGGTGACAACTGAGACAGACAAAACTAAACCCCAAACATTGTGTCAGCCCCTCAAGTAGATAGCACTAAATTGCTTAACTACATTCTGTGGGGCATTGTAGGCATGTGTTTGATTCAGCCTGGACCCTTTTTCTGGGGAATGGGAAATTCTACATTTTGTTGTTGTTATTATTATTATTATTAACATTTGAATAGCCCTACCAGACGCACGCAGCGCTGAACATAGAGAGACAGTCCCTGCTCAATAGAGCTTACAATCTAATAAGTCTTTAGTAATCCACTCTAGCAGGGACTCTCACAGGCAGCCTTGTGTGTCATCGGGGGGGGGGGGGGGGGGGGGGGGGGAGAGAGAGGTTCCTCCTCTGAAGCATACACAAGAAGTTATATCAGAGAAGGAAAGGCCTCCAATGATGCCCAAGACAGTCAGTGAGAGTCCCTGCTGGAAGAGATTACTAAAGCATGTCAGGAGGACTGTGGGAAGGGAAAAGAGAGGACAACAGGAAGCCCAACAGCAGCCGAGGGGAGGAGAAGAAGTTAGCAAATAGAGGACTCCAAGGAGGGGGAAGCTCAAAGATAGCAGCTATGTAAAAAACCTTTCATATAGCACGCTTCCGCGTTTATGCACAGCAACTGTTGCAGTCTGTAAAAACAAATATAAAGCACTCTTCTATAAAGAGCGTTCAACCTTGAGTGCCCGTTATACAATAACGTTTAATGTGGATTTTTTCCCGGTGCCTAACTTTGAGCATCATTTATAGAATTTCCCCCAATGCGTGCATAGTTGTAAGTGCCCAGTTACAGAATTGCCTCTCAACTGCAGAGGTCTACGCCATGTGCAGTGACAAAGCTATTTTTCTGTACGGTAATAAGCATCAGATGATTTACATTCTGATTCTCCATGGTGCATCATTATTTTTATGTGGACTGATTGGTTTATTTATTCTTTATATCTGTGCTGCTCTTTGTTGTGTCAAAGAACTCTCGGATGTTCTTAGAGAAAGTTTACCATGTGTTGGACTAACACGGCTACCGCATTACTTTATCTGAGGTTTTCCTTGTAATCTCCTTTCAAAGACCTAATTAGTTTCTCTAATGACACGATTTCTCTAGCTTTGCTTATCCTTTCTATGCATTCTGGTCCTTTCTGTGACTTCCTCTCCTCCTTCTAACTGCTAGAAGTAGACGTCAAATGAGTTGTTTGAAAGTACCTAGTGTTGCTTTATGCTCTATGTAATTTAGTAGGTTAGAGCTCTGGGTCTATGACCATCTGTACTTTCTTGATGTCTCTTAATGAACCTCTTCCCAGTATTTTAATTGGATGCTCTGACCACATGGAGTAAACATTTTCATTATCTCCACAGCCTCTTCAATATGGTGGAGGGTCTATTTTCTCATGTTATACATTTTCTTTCTGGCGTTAAGTAAACTGAAGACTGTTATCTTCTATTGTGACTCTGGCTGCATACAGAGAAAATGAGCATTTGGTGCCAACCCTCTGCAATTCACTGCCAGAAAAGATGAGATTGGAGACCTGCTATATTTCCTTTAGAAAAAATGAAGAGTTACTGTAGTTATTTCTTGCATGTTGAATGATCCGTGCGGCTGCTGGGGGAGAGGGGTGGTGAGGTGGAAGATAGGTTTGTTTGTTGTGTGTGTGTGTGTGGTTTTTTTTTTGTTTGTTTTTTGCAAGACCTCTGTTTTGGGGGCAAGTACATGGGTAATTAATGGAAATGCTGGCCCTTTGTATTTGATTTTTACTGGTGCTGGTGTAGTAATTTTATGACGTATTTGTGGCTTTTGTTTTTTATATATTTATCTTATGGGTAAACTGCTTTGGATGATTTGTATAAGGTCAGGGAAGTGATGTGCAAAAACATAACTAAATAAAGAAGTTTGTAATTAAGCCTGTCAGTAGTTTTCTAATGGAAATATTCTAAGGGTCTGTTTAACTATCGGTTCCAAGCATTCACATTTGGTGGGGTTTTATTGCTCCATTTCTCTAATTGGATTTTGTATTTTGGATAATAATCCTTGGTAGACTGTTTTTTAAATAAACAGCTTTTTCATGCATGTATGTGTGTGAGGAGGTTGTCTTGATATGTTTCCTGCATGGTCTGTTTACATATCAAAAAATTTGGGCTGTTTTTAAGCTGCTATTGTAATGTAAATATTCCTTTCTGAAACAGGCATGCCATTTATACCGTCTCCTTGTGTTTCAGCTTTCCAGTCCCTTTTCTGAACTTGACTGACTGTAATGTTCTATTTGATTGCGTGGGAACATATTCTTTGAATTACTGAGCTTTTTCCATGCTGCCTTCCATGTACTAATCACAGTTTGGATTGGGGGTGACTTTCCTTTCAGCATTTTCCACTAAGCTTAAAAATTGTCTCAGTGTTAGCTGTGGGCCTTATAGGACTTAAAGGACAATATTCATCCAGCAGTGCCTAAATTAGACCTGGAATATTCCATGCTGACCCCTTAACTGGTAAAGGTATTGACTATCTGAGTACTCAGCGGACTGCACCCGGGCTCCTTCAGTACTTAGTGGCAATACGCAAATAGCTTATTCGGTTAATGTAGTCCAGCCTTTTTGAGCCTAATAATTTGTGCCGTGAGCTGAGAACCTGGGGAACTAGATTCAATTCCCACTGCAGCTCCATGTGACCCTGGGCAAGTCACCTAACCTTCCATTTCCTGGGTTCAAAACTTAAGATTGTGAGCCCAGGCCAGAGAAAGTAACTGCACAAAATCATCTATGGAGAAGCCCCCACTTATATGGACACTCTCATTAACCTGCCCCTCAGGAACTCCCTCAAGTCAGCTTGTTCGTACCTCAATCTCCACTACCCAGCTTTTAGTGGCCTCAAATATAAGACCATCTATGCTTCCTCTTTCTCCTATCTCAGCACTCAATTGTGGAACGGCCTGCCTCAAGAGGTCAAATTCACTCCAGATCATCAGACCTTTAAGAGACGACTTAAGACCTTCCTTTTTGGTAGAGCATACGCCGCGAGCCCGCCTGGCGCCACATCCTTCTGAACCACGGCTATCTCAGCGACAAATTATTACCTCTCCTGTCTCCCTTTCCCCCCTCAGTTGTTTCTCTTTCCCTCTTATGACTTTGATTATTGTATTTTGTACTATTGTTTGCTTAATAGACTATTGTACGCCACATTGAGCCTGCCTGTGGGCGGGAATATTGTGGGATATAAATGCCATAAATAAATAAATAAATATGTAAACCGCTTTGGTTGTACCCACAGAAAGGCGGTATATCAAATCCATGACCCTAAGTTAACTGAATAGTTAACTGATACAGACACTGAATATAGGCAACACCTGGATACCTCTTGGTTCTGCCATAACTCCGGGGCCACCGAGAGGGAGGCGGGGGGGGGGGGGGGAATTCCCCAACTCCGGCCTCCAAGGGGTCTGTCTCTCTTCTGCTCCTGTCGGACCTTGGTGATTGTGTTAATGTGATAACCCGGTCCTGGCACAAGGAGCAGGAGAGAGACAGACCCCAGCACTGGGCCCCCCTTGGAGGCTGGGGAGGAGCAGATGCACTGATGCATGAAGATAGGGGGGGGGACGGTGGCAGCCTGAGCAGCAGCTGCATCCCAAGTGCAGGGGCAGTGGCTACGTCCCGAGTCGGGGGGGGGGGGGTGACGGCCCTGCCCTGGGCCCAGCTCCTGTCTCTCAGCGGTCCTGCCTAACTCTACCTTGACTCCACCCCTAGACTGCCCTGGCAGTAACTGGACAGTGCTGTAGCTGTCTGCTCAATTTTGTTTCACTAACCCGGTATGTGCTGCTGAATATCTGGGTTTGGCCCAGTCAACATGATTTAATCGAGCAGGAGCTTCTGCTGCCCAATTAAATCACTTTGAATATTGATCCTTGAGAACCTAAGACCTGACATTTCTCTGGCAACCTGTCAGCATATTTGGTTGCAAGCAGCTTTATAGTAGATTTTAAAATTTGGGCAGGTTAGGTCCTATTTTTATTGGCCATTTGCAGTCTTGCTTTCTACCCTTCCCAGATGTATTGATGTATCAGTTTGTTACGCTTATTAAAGAAGCTATTGAAAATTTTGATTTGTTTCTTTGAAAATAAATCTATTATCTTTGGAAAAATGATCAATTTGATTGTTACTAAGCAGCCTGAGTGATAGACATTGTGCTCCATCTGTTTATTTCTGTCTTGACTTTCTATGATAGAGACATAATTGACATTATATTTTTATTAGGATTTATTTACCACCTTTTTGAAGGAATTCACTCAAGGCGTTATACTGCAAGAATAATTTATACAGGCAATAGATAATTACAGCAGTAAAAATGTTCATATAGCAAGGTATGGCACAGTAAGCTACATTACAATGTCAACACAATACACAATAAAATATTTTAATAGACATTATGGGCTGGATTCAGTAAATGGCATTCAAAATTGAGAGCCAAAAAAGTGACAAGGAATGGTATTCTATAACATGAGGTCTGGGATCAGCACCCTTCATAGAACAGCGCGTAGTGCCGGGATCCGCGCTCATGTTTGGGTGTGAGGAGTTGCACCAACTCAAACCAGGGGTAGATCCCAGCATGCAAGTTGGGCACAGATCCACACTATTCTATAACACTGCATGCATTTTAAGGAAACGCCCCTGACCTGCTCATGTCCCTCCCATGGCCACGCCCCATATGCAGATCCACGCACAAACACATAGATGCTAGTCTATAAATGAGTGTGTAAGTGTGTTTTTGTGTGGATCTGCTGTTTCTGCCCTGTTTTGGCGCACGTTAGAACGCTTTTGTGACCCAAAACTTTGGTGCAGTAGTACCTAATATATTCAACCTCATATATAGAATTCCCCTGTATATAACTGTTTCAGGCCAGTGAGAAGTGGGCAGTCTTCTCGTCAACAATAATTTTATAGAGAAACAGAGAAATATAAAAAGAAAGCTGGTAAAGACTATGCAGTCTATTCAGACTTTTTGGCGTTTCACGTTCTGATTGCAGAATCTTAAGAATCTATTTGTAATCTGTGGATTTTTCAGCCATAGGGACTTTGTGCCACCTTTTTTCTCTCTTGAGAGAACAATGTTTTTGGTTTATACAGAGACTTTGACCCCTGAAACAGTCATATTACTGCCAAAACATGGGATCATGCCAAGTCTATTAAACCTTTTTGTGGCAATAAACAACTTTTACTTTATTAACCTCTGGAGTTCTGTTTGGATTGGTTGCCTAACGTCCCTACCCTACATCTTGAATAGTCTATCAAGACTGCCCATCTATGCCCAACTACACACTACAAAGCTCTACAATCTCTTCCCCTCCCACAGAGTCCTCTGTACTTGTCCCATGCTTTCTCCAATTCAGATATAATCTTCATGTCCACCACCTCCACTAGCACCCACACAGCTGGCTCCTATGCTGAGACTAGCCCCTATTGCCCTCATCTATAACCCCTCATTCCAGAGCTTCCTTTCAACTGAAAAAGCCCTGTCTATTTTTTTAACTTCAATTTTCCTTATCAGGATTTTTTAAATGAGATTTGTAAGAACTTTTTGTTATGTTTCAGTTTGTCTCTGAGTCCAGAGACATGTATAACAATCAGACTGAAGTGATGTTATTTGTATGTATTACCGTTTGGTTATTGGAAATTATTATTTTTATTAAAAGAGCATTTCATGACACTTGTAGTTCTCATTTATTTGTAATACAATGTTGAATATGTTTGGGGAATTTTTCTGAAATGCTACCAATAACACACTTGATGCAGGCTTTCGGTGCTGGAACATGGCCATGCAGGGCTAAAAATTTAGAGCGCTATTTAATAAAGTAAGGTTTATTTATTAGGATTTATTTACTGCCTTTTTGAAGGAATTCACTCAAGGCACCATACAGTAAGAATAAATCAAACATGAGCAATAGACAATTACAGCAGTAAAAATATTCAAATAACAATGCAAAGTATGGCATAGTATACTACTTACAATGTCAACACAACACGTAATAGAACATTTTAACTGACAGTGTAGGGTATAAGCAAAGATGGAACATATAGATAGGTAAGAGAGTAAG
Organism: Microcaecilia unicolor; assembly: GCF_901765095.1. Classification (NCBI taxonomy): domain Eukaryota; kingdom Metazoa; phylum Chordata; class Amphibia; order Gymnophiona; family Siphonopidae; genus Microcaecilia; species Microcaecilia unicolor. Next base: position 330,698,486 of record NC_044034.1, read on the forward strand.
AGGAGTTAGAAAATAGGGGGGCCCTTTGTCTTTTCCAGTTGGATTGGACCTGCTTTCTTTTTTCCACTTCCTCTAGTCGATTTTCTCTTAAGTCCTATTCTATGATCTCATCTACATTTTGGTTTTTTTTTTTTCTTGCTTCTTTTCTTCTTCCTATTCTCCCTTACATCTCTGCATTAGTTCATTTGTTTTCTTCATTTCTCTTATCTACTTTTTTATGTTTTGTGAAGATTCCAGGATAATAGGTGAGGAAGTTGACAGGGAAAGGAGCTGGAAGGGACGATTTCCCCCTGAAAACTTAAACTACAAGTCCCAGGTTCCTGGGGGTAGATGGCCCACCCCTTCTCAGAGATACAAGCATCTTATTTCCTCTGAGATGGAGGAAGACTACAGTTCCCAAGAGCCTCTGCATAAAACTCCAGATCCTATTAAGGAGGAGAGTAAGAACTACAGGTCCCAGGCTCCAGGTGAGGAGGGTGTGGACTGGTTCAGAGAGGCTAATCAGGATGATTTGGAACAGCTGGGGAATATACAAGGAGAAGAGCTGATGGACTGGCAGCCAGATGCAGGAGTTGAGGAGTTGTCCCAAGGGGTAGAAGCAGCTGGGATTGAACCCATGTAATTAAACTCTGGAATTCGTTGCCACAGAATGTGGTAAAGGCGGTTAGCTTAGCGGAGTTTTAAAAAGGTTTGGATGGCTTCCTAAAGGAAAAGTCCATAGACCGGTATTAAATCGATTTGGGGAAAATCCACTATTTCTGGGATAAGCAGTATAAAATGTTTTGTACATTTTTGGGATCTTGCTGGGTATTTGTGACCTGGATTGGCCACTGTTGGAAACGGGATGCTGGGCTCGATGGACCTTTGGTTTTTCCCAGTATGGCAATACTTATGTACTTACTCTGCACTGGCCCAGGTACAAGAGGAAAGGCTAAAAGGGGTTATAACAGCCCTATTTTCTAGCCTGGGTGGATGAGTGCTTGATAGCAGAAACTCTGGACATCTGAACAGGGGAGTCTGGGTGAAGCTCACTACAGAAGCGGTGCCTGAAGCTGGTATTTGTGCTGTGCGGCTCAAACCTGACCCAGGTGGGTGGAATCCAGGTGTTAGAGGCTGGTAGAGGGAGGGAGTCCCTTCAACCTCTGTGTGTGTGACAGGTGAAGGAAAAGAGGTTGAGCTTCAAACAGTGAACTGCAATATTAAAAGAACTTAATTGCCAGAAGAACTGTATTCTGGGGGAATTCATGAGCTTTGGGCCTGTGGGTGGGGGAGGTTTACTTCAAGTACTAAAAAACTGAAAAAGCAAGTTAGACACAGGAGACTGTGGGGAAGGGGGGTTTAGTTACTTGCGGGGTGCTGCCCTAGGCAGCGCCTAGAGAGAGTCAGTGTCTTTTGGCTCCAGATCCAGAGAGACTGTACGGAGCTATAAAGGAGAAGCTGTAATTATTTGAAACCCCATTTTAAAGGAACTTGAAGAATTACGGCGCCTATAAACTGTTTGTGTTGGGAAATGGACCATATTTTGGAGCTATTAAAGAAAATCTCACCAAGCCAGGAGTGTTGAATTTGATTGCAAAGTCATACAGGGCAGGAGGCGACCTTGGTTCGGGAGAGAAGCGTGGTGACAGTATGTATAGCTAGATTTTATTTCTCCTTCTGCCCCTCCAGTCCTCAGTCTCCCTCTGTTTCCCCAAGTTTAACTCTCTAGTTCTCCCATCAGGGCCGTGCCGATGCGGTAAGCGAGGTAAGCGCCGCAGGGGGGCGCCCACCTCTGGAGGGCGCCACCACGGTGCTTACCCTCGCCCCGGCGCCCCAGCCCAATCGTGGATGTCGGACGTCCCTGCTGCCCTCACAAGCGTAGCACTTTTGCGAGGCAGCTCGGGCTCTCCCTCCTTCCTTCCTTAGTTCCCGCTCTGGCTCCCCGATCAGCAGCAGGGTTGCCAGGTGGAAAATTTTTTTCCAGCCCGATGGAGCCCAAAAAACAGCCCAAAACCCGCCCAAACACAAACCCCGCCCCTGACACCCCCACCCCCGCGTCATCACCCCCGCCCCCGCCGTCATCAACCCCGCCCCCGCCGTCACCGGCCCCGCCTCCCACGTCACCGGCCCCGCCTCCCCGTCATCGCCCCCGCCTCCCACGTCATCGGCCCCGCCTCCCCGTCATCAGCCCCGCCTCCCCATCATCGGCCCCGCCTCCCACGTCATCGGCCCCGCCTCCCACGTCACTAACCCCGCCCAAAACGTCATTAACCCCACCCAAAAACGTCACTAACCCCGCCCCCCCGCGGCCGAAAAAACCGCCCTGAAGGCCAAAAACAGCCCAAAAAACCGCAACCCGCCGCGGGCAAAAATTTCCCGCGGCGGGTCGCGGAAAACCGCCCAATTGGGCGGTAAAACCGCCCACCTGGCAACACTGATCAGCAGCCCCCCCCCGCGTGTTTTAACCTTTACTCTCCGACGTGGCAGCGATGTCAATCAATGAAGAACGCACAACAGACTCGTTTCCAGCTTCTCTCTTCACACAGTGTCCCGCCTTCAGCGTCAGCGATGATGCATTTCCTGTTCCCGTGAGGGCGGGACACTGTGTGAAGAGAGAAGCTGGAAACGAGTCTGTTGTGCGTTCTTCATTGATTGACATCGCTGCCACGTCGGAGAGTAAAGGTTAAAACACGCGGGCGGGGGGGGGGGGGGCTGCTGATCGGGGAGCCAGAGCGGGAACCAAGGAAGGAAGGAGGGAGAGCCAGAGCTGCCTCGCAAAATGCTGCAGCCTGCCACATATAGGGGGGAGGGCAGGGGAGAGGAGAATTGTTGGCCATGTATGGATGCAGGGCAGGGAGAGAGAAGAAATCACTGGACAGGAGGGGAGAGAGCAGAGCAGGGGAGAGAATTGCTGACAGGCATGGATGGGAGGGCATGGATGGGAGGGCAGAGAGGCATGGATGGGAGGGCAGCAGCAGGGCCCAGGGAGAGGACAAATTGCTGGAAGGGGAGGGGAGAGAGGAGGATTGCTAGCTATGGATGCAGCAGGGAAGGGCAGAGAGGAACAAGGATGGACATGGGGGCCCAGGGAGAGTACAATTTGCTGGAAATGGAGGGGAGGGGAGGGGAGAGAGGAGGATTGCTGGCTATGGATGGAGGAGGGAAGGGCAGAGAGGGACAAGGATGGACATGGGGGCCCAGGGAGAGGACAAATTGCTGGAAATGGAGGGGAGGGGAGAGAGGAGGATTGCTGGCTATGGATGGAGGAGGGAAGGGCAGAGAGGGACAAGAATGGACATGGATGGGAGGGCAGGACCCAGGGAGAGAGAAGAAATTGCTGGAAATGGATATAGAGCAAGAAATGAAGAAGAAAGGAGGAAAGTAAAGAAATAAATGGAAAGGAAGCCCTGGAAATGGAGTTAAGAGGACAGATAGCAGCAGACTCAGATACTGGGCCAGCATGATCGGAAAAAGAAAGTCACCAGACAACAAAGGTAAAAAAAAATCATTTTATTTTCATTTTAGCGTTTGGAATATGTCCACTTTGAGAATTTACATCTGCTATCTTATTTTGCAATGTATAGCAATTTGTTTCTAAGAATATTGCTGACAGTTCCTGTCAGTGTGGCAAGTGGTGAGCGATCATTTTCACGGGGGGGGGGGTGGGGGGGGGGGGGGGGGGGGGGGAGGGGGCGCCAACTGATAGTCTGCAGGGGGGCGCCAGAGACCCTAGGCACGGCCCTGTCTCCCATTTACATCTGTGTCTCTTCCGAAGGCATCCATTGACCCTGCCTCTCCCTATCCTTGGCATCCATTCTCTGCCTCTTCCCCTACACCTCCTTCCCCAGCATCTGCCTGCCTTTCCTCTTCTCCAACATTCATTTACCATGCCTATTCTTCATGCCACCAGCATCCATTCTCCTGATCCTCTATGTCTATCTTCTACTGCATATGCCCTTGCTTCCCCCACCACCACACACACATAGTTATTTTCTTCCTCTTCATTCTCACTCTTCCTGCATCAGCTCCCTTCTTCTACTACCACCTGTTAGCATTTTTCTTCTTTCAGCCCCAGCCCCTGTGTCAGGTCCCAGCCCCCTTCTCCCAGCCACTTCAGACCCTTCTTCCAAAATCATTCCGTTTTCCCCAACTTAAACCCTAGCCCCTGCATCTGCCAGTCAGAGTTATCCCTCTTCTCCCATTCCCCCATCTGCCATCAGCCTCCTCTCACACCTTAGCCCCATGTCAACCTCAGCCTCCTTATTCCAGCTGTAGCATCAGACCCTTCTTTTAACATCATACCCCCTTCTCCCACCCAACCATAGGCCAGTATCAAACCCCTTGTTTCTCTCCCCACCTAATCCAATATCCCCCTGTCTCCCTATTAACTCCTCTCCATGTCCAGCATCTCTCCTCTCTCTTTCCTCTTCCCCACAAGCAAAATGGTTCAGCATCTTTCCTATCCAACACCTCCCTGTCTTTTTCCTCTCCACTACCCCACTCCAACATCTACCCTTCTTGCCTCCCCCCACCAGGCCCATCACCTCCCCCAGTCCCCCTTCTCCCAGTCCACATTCTCCTATCAAACCTCCTTTATTCATGGGGTGGCTCCTTACCATCGTGGAGTGTGTGGAATTAAGTGGACATCTATATCAGGTTGTGAATTGCAAATTGGGAGGCCCAGTCTGCTTCTTAACCTTCTGTGGGATCTCTAGGTGGCTCCTTGCCAGTGTGGAGTGTGTAGGATCAAGTGCAAGCACTGCCGTGGATATCTACATGGTCTGTGAGCTGCAGATTGGGAGGCCCAATCTGCATAAGTGACTGCCCTTTTACAGTACGCTGTCATGGGTACATGGCCATGAACACATGCCCCTTCAGAGCCACTGACGAGTGGGTTACACTGGCCTTTTCATATTTTTAATGGGGAAGTGGAAGACCAAAGGTAGTAGTCCAAGGACTGCTCCTCCACAAGGACCCATGGATCAACGTGTGTGCCTTCTGAATTTGGAAGGCAAAGAAGGTCATGTGAGTATTGCTTCCCCATAGAGGCTTCTGTCACTGGGTGAACAAACCTCACTCCTACAACCTGCTTCTTTATTGGATATGAATAGGTCAGTGGTAGGAACAGCCTTATCTCCTCTGTTGTAGAGAACTCAGCAAGGGATAGCTTTTCTAATCCTTTAATCTCTATGACTGATGGCATTTTGCCTTTGCCTGTTCCTGTGAAGAATTCAGTTGGAGCAGATGCTCGGTGTTTTTATATTAGTGCAGATGTTACTTTAAAATATGTGTTAGCAGATGTGATAAGGATAGAAAATAGTTTTCAAGGTACTATGTCTCAGCTTTGCAAATTTACGAGGTATCCTTAGAGAAGATGGCAGAGCAGAAGAAAAACCCTAAAGCAACAGACCAGTGTCTAGCAAACACTAAATCTCAAATTTCAAAACAGCAGCCAGTACTGGTGTCATCTGCAGTTTGATTATTCATGCAAAATTAGAAGAATTGGAAAATAAGTCCCAAGCCCGAAATTTTGACTTCCTCTTTTACTCGCTACTTAGCACCCTTGGAATTATCAAAAATGTATTTTTAACATATACTACAGTTTCCTCACCCTGATTCTCTGGGTGTGGTAAATTCTTTTTCTATATGCAAGGGAGTTAAAGTCATAAGTGATGAGGGTGCTTTGGACTTCATTCCATCTCCAGACATTTTGGATTTGTCGAAACTCCTGGAATCATCTCATGATCTGATAAATGTGCTACAATGATTGCAGTTTTCCAGACTAAAGCACAAAAACTGGCTGTATTGAAAGCATATTTTCCAAAAAAGTTAATTCCTATTTCGTGGTCAGACTATTACTTTGTTTCCAGATGTGGATAGAGCAACTCAATTAAAAAGAGCTTTTCTGACACTGAAGCCAAAGGTTCTGACTGTGGAAACTTTTTTTTTTTTCTTCCTGTGGATGTCTGATCACATATGGAAATACTAGATATGTTTTCTTTGATTCCAGTCAATTAGAGCATTTTCTCATTAATATAATTAGTTTGAATACAATTTCTTCGGAAAATGTTTCTTAGGTTTTCAAACGGGTGTGGATAGTTAAACATGGGTTCTAATATTATTAATGCACTTAAATTGTAATTATCTGTACTTCAACTGGCATTTTAGCTACTTTGTAACGTGAACTGTATGTTGGAATTTCATATTTTTCCCCCTTACTTACTTTCTTGGACATGTTCCTGATACTTTTACAGCAATGTTACGTGAATGTTCTAATTGTGTGCCTGTTAGACATTCCATCACTATTATGTTTGCATCGTATTATATCTCTGTTATTTGAATTTCAGTGCTGTTAAATGTGTATATGTTTGATCCTGTTTCATGGTAGTCTTATTATCAGGTTTCAATTTTCTGTTTTCAAGTTTTCCTCTTTCATTGTATTTATGTTTATACTTGTACATTTTACTATTGTTATGCTGTTAAAATTGTAAGTTTGATGTTAAACTGTACCTACTGGTACACCACCTTGGGTAAATCTCTTCATAAAGGCAGTTAATAAATCCCAATAAATAAAATATGTATGATTATTTTGAAAACACAATAAAATAAAACATTATTTTGAAAAAAGAAACCCCTCCTTTATTTATATTGTACCCACAAGTGTCAGCAGTAACATGAGAGCGAGAATGAGCCGTAGAGCCTCATGTTCTGCAAGACTCCGCTGATCCTGCCTCTTTGATGTGCACTTTCTGCTGCCGTGAGGACAGGACCAGCATTGTGTTTCAGCACAAGATTCTGTGGTCCTTTCCTTACAATTTTACTGCTGACACTTGTGGCCACAACAAGAACAAAGGAGGTTTGACGTGAGGAGGCAGACTGGGGGAAGAAGGGACTAGGAGGTGGTGGTGGACCATGGGGTGGAGATGCTTGGCAAGGAGCGGCAAGACAGAGGGATGTTGGACCATGCAGGGAGAGAGGGAAGCACTCCTTTCCATGCCTATCTATATCCCCTCATCCACTCCACCTCAAAACCATATCCATGCTGCCACAGTATCATAGTGAATGATGGAAGATAAAGACCAAAATGGTCCGTTCAGTCTGCCTAGTTGTGTACATAAGTATATGAATTCCTACACGCAAACTACCTAATTTCTCCCCACAGCTTTTACCCAACTTTTCAACCTCTAACCTCTCCATATCCTCCCTAGCATGCCAAAAATGTGTTTCCATGATGATCTCTACCACCCTTGCTAATAGATCAGTTCAGGACTGACAGTCTTCAATTTTGCTTCTAACAAGATCAACTTTTAAGTTTAACACCCAGGCCTGCTTCCATGTTAAAACTCACCCTCATCTCATAAGTTTTAGGTTTACCCACGTCCCAGGTTTTCTTGGCGATCCAATGCAACCATGCCACTAATGCCCAACTCTGTGCCAGTGCTGTTTGGGGTTGATTCACGGTCTATGCAGATTACCCCGGTGGCTTCTTTATTTGTAAATGCTGACCACCTTGGGCAAAATTAGCCCCAGATATTCATTTGCTGGGCTATATCCAGACACCGGCATTGATTATCTGCAGCTAACTGAACCTGCACTGGCTACTGGAGCTTATGCGGATATCTAACCAGGTCCCGCCCCCCCCCCCCCCCCCCCCTCAAGTTTCCAATCCCACCCCCCAACATCATGAAAGCCCTCGTTCCATAGAAGTTGTGGCAGCTATCTTGAAGAGGTAGGTGCGAGTAGACATCGTTCCTGCCCGTTCCCCCACTAGACCAGTTGAGCATGAGGATTTACACCAGCTTTTGTCAGGCATTAACCTCCTGATTCTATAAAAGTCACCAAAAATTGCACACACAATTTTTAATTGAATAGTGAGCTAATTAGCAATTATTGTCACTAATTGAAATCAATTAACATGTATGCATGTAAATTTAGGTGTCTGATCTGCACCTAAATTTTACACACATCCTGGAAAAAGGGGTGTAGAAATGGGAGGGTCATGGGCATTTTGGGGTGGAGCATGGGCGTGGATTCAAGTTACACACACAATCATAGAATAAAGCGGTTCCGTGCATAAAGTTAGGCGGGGGGGTATTTGCACCACATTTTCGTTGGTGCAAATGGACACATCTACATTTACGCGTGACCCCTGAGCTTAAGCACTATTCTGTTAACAGCACCTAACAATAGCGCTTAAATGTTTTAGGCACGATTTATACAATTCACCCCTAAGTCCTCATGCCCTAAGTTAGGCTCAGGAAGCGCACTAAGCTAGTATTCTGTACTTTGTGCAAATTATTAGCGTACCGCAGATTTTAACAGCACCTAACTTTGGGTGTCATTTACTGAATCTGACCCTTAGCGCTTATTCTCAGCATTAGACTCATAAATTAGGCTCATAATTCTAGGCAAATGAATGGCAGGTCTAAATTTATCAGCATAACTTTTAAGCTCCTAAATTAAGATGAATTTTCAGCAGAAAACTTAGAATCCTAAGTTGGGTTGAAAATAGCACATAAATTTAGGAACTCAGAGACCAATTTTCAGACCGCGGACTGTGGTGGGAAGAAGGGGACAGGATGCCTGGTCTGTGGGACCCCCTGGAGCTGTGGGACCCAAGGCAGCTGCCCTGTTTACCCCCCCCCCCCCCTCCACCAACGCCGGCCCTGCCCTGCCCATGGACAGCGCTGAAAGCTGATATTCAGTGCCGGGGCATTTCTGCTGACCAGTATTGAATATCTGGTTTAACTTTGGCTGATCAGACTTTAACCAGCCAGGCCAATATTCAGCCAGCCTGTCACGATTGTGGTCGTGACCCCTCTCAGACTCACCTTATTTCCAGTGGTCAGCTTCTGAGCTGGCTTCTGTCGGTTCTTCCTGAGTTAGTTCTGTCTCTGTCCCTGTGTGCTGGCTGCTGCCAGCATGGCTCTGATTACTCCACTATACTGCACCTGTGTGTGTTAAGCCTCTCTGTGCTTCAGTATGCTTTCTGCCTGTGACTTGGTTTGTGAACCTCTTGCCCTCTGGTGGCCAGAACCGGTGGCTGCCATAAACTTTCCAGACTTTCTTTCTGGTCCGGTCCAGTCCAGATATTCCAGCCCTCCAGACTTGGTTTGAAGTTTGGCAGCTAGCCTCACCCGTAGCTGCCTCATGATTCCTGCAGCTGAGTTCAGCTGCTGATGGGTTTATTACCACCTGGAACCTTCTGAGTTTGCCTTTGCATCGTCTAAGGTCCCTGGTTTGTTGGTGCTTTGTTGCACTTCTGCCTAGTCTGGTTTCTTGTTTAGTTCCTTGTCTGTTTCTAGTTATCTGTGTGTGTTTAGCTTAGGTTTATTTGCTTACTTCCCTAGTCTTGTTTCTGGTCTGTATTCCTTGTCTAGTTTCTGTCTGTCTGTCTCTTGCTTAGTGGCTGCTCTGCAGCTTTCAGTCCTGTCTCTTGTCTGTCAGTATTTGTACCCTGTTTCAGTGGCTGCGTGGCAGCTTTCAGTTCCTGTCCTTTAGCTTGACCATTTCCTGCTTTGTGTAGTATTGTCTGTCTGTGAGTCCTAGCCCAGTTTCCTGCCTTGCTGCCTATGTATATTCCTTTCCCCTCTGACCCTCAGTCCCTGTTCAGCCTAGTTGGTATCCAGTGCCTGCCCTGTCCGGTAAGTCCTGCCGGCCGCCTGCACCCAGGGGCTCAACTCCTGGGGAAGGGTGGTCAAGCGCAGGTGAAGTCTAGCTGTTTCTGTAAGAGTTCTGCCTTGTCTCTGGTGTGGGGTGGTTTTGCCTGCCACTGCTGCTCCATGGCAGTGGCCCAAGGGCTCACGAACCTAGTTTCTGCCTTGAAAGCCTGACACAGCCAAAGATAATCCAGGGTTTCACACAGCCACATATGGCCGCAAACTTGGCCAGTCTGACTTTACATATTGGCAGATAACCGGTTATATTGTTCGATATAACCAGCCACCTGCTAGCCAAAAATATACAGCGGTATATGGCCAGCCATGTATCACTGAATATCAGCAGACAGTTGGTTATCCACATTTAACCGGTCTTGTGCTGATTCTGACTGGTCAAATGCGGCTGAATATCGGGGGGGGGGGGGGGGGGGGAGGGGGATCTGCTTTTTTTTAATATCGGGCACTATATTTTTCAAGCTCTATCCTCTGTAAAGAAGAAGCTTTTCACAAGATAAACCCCAGTTTTCATCAGCTTTCTTCAGCAGCAACTCTTTCATCTGTATGCCAACAGATCTTCCAAAGGCCATTGTTGATTCACACTTCAGCTGCTTACTTCAAATAAACCCTTCTCAGCTTTGCAGCTTTATTACCACACTCTTACTCTAAAAATACTTACAGTTAACAGCCTTTTAAGCAAAGCAACAGCAATCAAACAGGAAACAGCTCCAACACAATACAATAGCAAACAATATAAAGTGCCATCACACTACCCTCAACAAGCAAAATAATGTTTTGCAACTTAGATATACCCAAGTTTTTACTCAGTACAAAATCCTCTCTGTATCAGTTACTGCTTCAATAGCCAGGACTAGTGCAAGGGGGTAAGGAATCCTAGGCCCCTGTGCCCCGAGATTTTGATAATTAAGCTCAACAATCATGATTACCCCAGAATGGGGCATAACTGAACATCTTAAATATTAAACTTTGTTTCATATATTACACGGTGTCTGGGAAAAAAGGGACACCCCCCCCCCCCCCCCCCAATTTTTCCAAATAACCCAACGTCCAACTGCAGCAGAAACTTCTGCCTGAAATTCGAGAAATTTCTGAGTACTTTATTTTTCAACAGGATGGAACGCCAGAACATCGAACTCGCAAAAGTGTTGAGTTCTTACCTGATTTATTTGGAAGTGCTTCATATCTATCCAGAACTAAAAATTTTTCAAAAAGCAAGACTCCTGAGGCAGGCCTTGTGGCCGAAACACAGCGTTGTGTTGAGTCTTTTATCATAAATGTATACAACCCAAGATTGTCTCTCTTGTCTCTGGAATCCGTGGTCCATCACCCACTATTTCCTGTTGCCCGAATATTCAATGCCGGGCCATTTCCAGCAACTGGCATCGAATATCCAGTTTCAGTTCTGGCCGCGGCAATTTAACCAAGTAAGTGAACATTCATCGTTAAGACGGCTAATAGCGGTTACAGATAGGCCTGCTATTTAAGTGGCATATCTTAACTGCTCAGTTTACCCAGTTTAGTTCTGAATATCACAACATAGCCAGTTAGCGGCTAGCCGCTAACCCCCAAATTCTATATATGGCGTCTTATGCTGTACGCACTAACTTGGCCATGTGGTCAAATTGTGTGCACAACTTAATTAACAAGCCAATCACCTCCAATAATTGGTACTTAACCATACTCTCCTAGTCTTCCCTTCCCCATCCTTCCTACGCCATACTCATCCCTATCTCTTTATCTTATCTTCATTACTCCTTCCCATGTTAACTCACACATTCTCAAAGCCTTCTATTACTATGTTACATTACAGTTGTAATATTCTCCTGACTCTAACAATTGTAATTCTGTTTATTATGTAACCCACATTGTACCTGCTTTTGTGGGAAAGTGCGGGGTATAAATGTAATAAATAATAATTAGCGGTGCTAATTAGCTTCAATTAGAATTTATGCGCACAACCTTATAGATGTATAACATGGTGTGCATAAATTCTAATGCGTACAGCCAAAAGGGGAGGTGTGACCATGGGCGGGTTGTGGGCGATCCAACAAACTATGCGCACTGTTATGGAATACACCCGATCTGCACCTAAGGGCCCTGTTTACAAAGCCATACTGTAGGCGCGCTAACTTTTTAGCGCGAGCTAAAAATTAGCACTTGTTAACGATAGAGGCACCCATTATATTCCATCAGTCATATGTTTTATCCAGAGTAGCGTTTCTCGAGTCATAATTTTAGAGGTTTGTCCTTTTCCCACCAAAAGACAGTATTTTATATACGAATCTACTATAGCAGTCTGTATACTGACTTTCATCTCTTTCGAGCGATTTTGTCCTTTTCATCAAAGACATCTCTGAGAGATTTTATAGACTCCTGAGGCAGGCCAGTTAGCCGAAACACGGCCGTGTCAAGTCTTTACAGTGACATAATAAACTTGGATTTACCAAGCAGTGTCAAGAGACTTATTCTTGAGTCATCTTCCTCGTTTCCAGTGTGCTTTCAAGTGTGTGAAGATTTGTGTTCTTCTGTGTCTACATCATAAGGCTTATGGTGCCAGATCCTAGCCCTGGTTCTAACTGAATTGGACATATAGAGGAGCATAAAGGAAACTGCTGGGTCAAAAAAAAGGAGCCAAAAGAGGGACATGTGCAGTGCATTGGAATACACACGACAGATGGGATCAACTGATACCAATATTAATGTGAAGGAGAACCTCTCTCCCTCTGCATCTCTTTCTGATCCACCCAGGAAGAAACACCATTGTGGCCTGCAAAGGATTGAGTTTATAGCAAGAACTGTCAAGGACTTACTTTATTGTCCTGAGCTAGGGTTGTCTGGTCAGACATCATCCCACGGAGAATATGGAGAAAGTTAAGAGCTTGAAAGAGATGAATTTCAGAAGAAAATGGGTAACTTGGAAAGTACCTAAACCTGCTTAGGGAAATGAGCAGGGCTTAATCTCTGGGGGAACAGCCTGGAATGCAGTTCTGGAACTCCTTTTCAGACTCCAGAGCAGTAGAGCTGTTCTGGTCCAGCCTCTCTCTCACTCTTCCAGGCAGCCTGCGGAGAAGAGGAGGGGATAGGCAGGGCCACCGAGAGGGGGGGCAAAATTCCCTGGGCAAGGCACCGGCAAGCTTCCTCCTGCCCGCCTGCTTCTGGGTCTGTCCTCTCCCCTGCTCCTACGTGCTGTTCAGGACCCAGATGATTGCATTAGTACAATATTGTGTTATCATCTGCATCCCAACCCAACACGGACAGGAGCAGGAGAAGACAGACCGTGGGAACTGGCAGGCAGAAAGAGGCTTGCTGGGCCCGGGCCTCCCCACCCCCCCACCCCCCCTTGGAGGCAGAGGTAGAAAGGTAAGGGGCAGGTGGGCGGGAGAGAATGGCGGCATGTGGAGGTCCGGTTCTGCCCCGGGCCCGGCTGTATTTCTCTGCAGCCCAGGGGATGGGGTGAGCCTGCAGCAGAGTAAGGAACAGTCACTTTGCTCTATAGGCTGACCAAATTTTGGTTTTGGTGCAGAAATTGGCCTGAAATTCGGATTTGGCCATGTTTCAATTTCAGATAAAACTGTGAGTGCATTTTCAGCAGAAAACAAAAAAGCAGTGACCCCTCTCTGCCCCCACCTAACCAAAAGTGCCGCCTCCCACCACCTGTAGGCCTCCTCAGGCCTAACTTTTAAATGTTGGTAGTCTACTGGCTTAGTTGAGGCAGAAGCGATCCCCAGTCGCTCCTGTCCGTGCCGGCGCTACATTCAAAATGGCTGCCTCATCCTCTTGCGGCAGTCAAATGAGACTGCTGCTGGAATACCCAGCAGCCATTTTGAGATTGCTCTTGTCCCACCTAGGCCACTAGACCATCAGGGCTTCTAAGGTAGGGGGATCAGGGTGGACGTTCAGCTCCCTTTTGGTCGAAGGGCTGTGCCATACTGATTTTGGTTTCGGCTTTGATTTCAGCTGAAACTGTGCAGTGAATTTTAGCCACAGATTGTTTCGTCTGAAAACAGGAAACCCAGTTTTAATCACCCTCCACTCTGCTCCCTAATCTAGTCCCCATTCTGCTATTGCTCCTGCCCCTGGCCTACCCAGCTCTACCCCTGGCTCCATAGTTCCACTTCCTTTTTGCATACAACTTAAAGCCCTGGAAACTAGCATGGGACATAGACATAGGTTGCAACAATCAACATAACGAGGAGCTGGGTCTCTCTGGCAAACTGCATGTATAGTAATAACGAGAAGTTCTGGTGGAAATCCAGGTGCTCACAGAGCTAAATTTGTCTGGCGGGTTATGCAGAGAACCTAAAAGGCCAGATTTCAGCAGCAGCTTTGTGGTTTTGACATGGAAAGGGAGGTGTACTGGGTATAAACTAAACAGGGGATCTTGTGAGCTCCGTTCCCCCAGATGATGGAGTGCTATGGGGGACGATAGCAAAAACTGTCCTGGATACAGAGTGATTTCTTCCAGTGGTCACACTCTGCTGCACCATGTGGATGGGAAAAACTTAGTGAGCAGACTGGATGAGTCAATTGGCCTTTTTCTGTCATCATCTACTATGTTGCTGTGTTATCTATTACTATGTGTAGTGCATGATCGAATGGCACGACGTGACTGTGTACCACGTACCTGGACAGAGGCGCATGTGGTAATGTTGTCATAGACACTGCTGCCGTCATTAACATCATCTGTCGACACGGAGCTCTTCTCTGTTTTGGCTGAGATGGTGGCCAGGGGCAAGGAGGTTTTTGGAATGATGGTGACATCAGTACCATTGCCAAAGGCCTGTATCGCATTTCCTGCAGCGAGAGAAAAATTAAAAAGCATAACTGGGATGAAACCTTACAACAGTTCATTCCATTTCAGCACCTTGGAGTCGCATCCCACTCTCAATCACAAGAGAACATTACAGTATTTGATGGCTTAACCAGGGGCATAGCCAGGCTTCGGCAGGAGGGGGGTCCAGAGCCCGAGGTGAGGGGGCACATTTTAGCCCCCCCCCCCCGCCATTGCCAACGCCAACTTTAACGACCCCTGCCGACAACCCTCTCGACCCCCCCCCTGCCGCCAACCCTCTCGATCCCCCCCTCCCGCCGCCGTGGGCTACCTTTGCTGGCGGGGGACCGCAATCCCCGCCAGCCGAGGTCCTCTTCTTCCCGCGAGGGCTTCGTTCTGTTTCTGGCATCCTGCACGTTGTACGTGCAGGACGTCAGACGTCAGACTCACAGAAACAAAATGAAGCCTTGCAAGATGGCTTCGTTCTGTTTCTGTGAGTCTGACATCCTGCACGTACGTCAGTCTCACAGAAACAGAACGAAGCCTTCGCGGGAAGAAGAGGACCTCGGCTGGCGGGGATTGGAAGCCCCACCAGCAAAGGTAGCCCACGGCAGCGACGGCGGGGGAGGGTTGGCGGCGGGAGGGGGTCGAGAGGGTCATCGGCAGGGGGGGGTCCAGGGCCAAATCTAGGGGGACCGAGGCCCCCGTGTCCCCATATAGCTACACCACTGGGCTTAACAAGTAGGGAAAGCATGCAAAGAATGGCTCATGGAATTCTTTCCAACCCCTCTCCACGTAAATGCATGTGTACATGTGTTGGGGGAGTTAGTGTGCGTGTGTGTGTGTGTGTGCGTGCATGCTTGCACGTGTGTGTGTATACCTATGTGTGCTTGTGTGAGGAGTGTACATGTTTGTGTGTAGCTGTACATGTGTGTTTGTATGTTGGCATACGTGCACGCTTTCTGTGTGCCTGTGATCAGGAGGGGAGATGAGAAGGAAAGGCAGTGAGAAAGGTGCAATTCTTTAATGGCATGTTACAGTGAATTAGTGTATATATACTGCAGCTGTTGAAGCTGCTTCTCCCACAGAAATACATTGTGGCATTTTTGGAGGGGGGTTCATTTATCTGCTTCTCCCACCACTAGATGCAGAACTTCACTAGTATACAATCAAGCCGATATTCAAAGCAATTTAAGTGGCAGGAGAGGCTCCTGTCCACTTAAATCGCCTGTCACGGCCTACACCGATATTCAGCAGTACTGAAACGGGCAGTGCCAATGAATATCACCCTGGACCGCCACCAAAAAAAAGTGGGTAGGCCAGGGGCGGTACAGGGGGTGATGTTAGGATGAGCCTGGGGTTGTACAGATGCCAGCGAATGCTGGCACTGAATATCAGGCTGGCACCTGCATAACTTTTCTTTTTTAAAGTTTTCACCCCTCTCCTTCCTGGCATCATCACCTCTCCCCATCCCACGCCACTAGCACCACCCCTCCAGAACACTCCACACCCAATTCCCAAGGGCTCCATAGGCCTCCCCACCTCCCAGCCTACCTCCTGTCATTGGTGGTCTAGTGGGGGGGGGGGGGGGGGCGATGGAGGCAGGAGTGAATGTTACTCGTTCCATAGCTGCTGCAATCTGTCGGTATACTGCAGGGCCACTGAGAAACGCACCCCGCTGCTGCCCCCGCCATGCCCTGCCACCCCCATTCAGACCACTGCTGCCCCTGCCCCCTTACCTTCTTGTGTTTGCTCCTCCCTTGTTCTGTCACTCTCCGGCTCCTGTGTGCTGAGACCTGGGTTATCGCATTAAGTCAATCACCTGGGTCCCGACATACAGAAGCAGGAAAGAGATGGGAGCAGGAAAGAGGCACTGGGCCTCCCTTGGAGGCTGGGCCCAGGGACTCTTGCCCCCCCCCCCCCCCCCCCCCCCCCCTCAGTAGCCCTGTTGTACTGTGAGCTGCCACGAAAAGGTTACAGCAGCCACATTGAAGAAGCTACCGTTAGGGGCAGGAAAAAGTGGCATTCATTCCTGCCTCCATCACCCTCCCCCCCCCCCCCCCCCCCCCCCACTGGACTACCAATGACAGAAGGTAGACCTGAGGGGCCTATGGAGCTTTTGGGAGCTGGGAGGTGTTCTGGGGGGGGGGGGGGTAGGAGTAATGGTGTGGGATGGTGGGAAGGGGAATGATGCCAGGAAGGAAAGGGGGGAGTGCGAAGGGGTTTGGGGGAGACAAAAATGTTTTAAAGTTATATGAATGCCAGCGAAATATTCAGAGCCAGTACTTGCATAACTGTCTTATGCAGGCCCCAGCTGAATATTGTCCAGGACCCGCATAAGCTTTGGCAGAATGAGCAGTGCAAATTAACCCCAGATATTCAGTGCCTGTGCCCGGACATGGTCTGGTACTGATGATCTGAGGCTAATCTAGCTGGAAACACTCAGTCACCAGCTGAATAATGGCCAGATAGAAACTTTCTCCAGATCACTTCCTCCCTTTCCTGAACTAGAGCTGCCTTCCAGTCCTCAGTCCACACTGCATGTCTGTGGGCTGGATTATATCTATATTCTCTGCTGCTAGTTACAATAGAAGCAGGTAGGGCAGGTTCATTTATATGAGGCAGAAGAGGCGGGGGGGGGGGGGGGGTATATAGAACTGCAAAAAGAGGTTTTAAACTCTGAAAAATGTCCAGATATGTTACCCATCCTTCTATCCTGTGGACATTAATGAACAATCCTGCTGACTTCTGAGAAAAACTAGAATTGACAATCCTAATCTCGTTTTATAGGGACCCCCTTCACATATGGGCACAAAGTATGTGCAAAGTTTGCCAATGACTTAATCTGACCCTGCCCACGTTACCTGAATGTATAAGAAACCTGAAAACCTAAAGGCTATTGAAGCAGTGTTCATTCAGGTGCAGTAGGTATTATTCTGTCTCTGGAGGGATCACAATTTAAAAGATTCAAACTTGGGTCTCCCGGTTCTCAGCCCCCACTGCTCTAACAATTAGGCTACCTCTCTGCTCTGTATTAATGTCTATTTGGCCATTTTATAATATCGATGTTCCTATGCTGCCAAAAAGACATCTATGTCTCTTTATGACAAATTCAAAAATTTGGACATTTCAGTTTGTAAAATGGATGTTCAAACTGGATGTCACCAGCACATAGTCTTCCATCAAACATATAAACGGCGAGTGATCGTACTCACTCGCAAATGCGCAGTAGAGACCTTCTCTGCCCCGCCCCCACGTCAATACGTGATGACGGGGGGCGGAACACAGAGGGTCTGTACTGCGCATTGCTGAGGGAGGGACACCGCCGTCTAACGCTCCCCCCACCCGAGTCGCCGCCGCCACCCACCTTCTACCCGGTCGGGCCCTCGCTCTACTATTGAAACAGCGAGGGTCCGGGAACGCAGCACTGAGCTCTGCTGAGCTGCCGACATCACCCTTCCTTCTTCTTCTCTGCCTCTGTCCCGCCCTCGACGACGTTACGTCACACGAGGGCGGGACAGGCAGAGAAGAAGAACGAAGGCCGACGTCGGCAGCTCAGCAGAGCTCAGTGCTGCGTTCCCGGACCCTCGCTGTTTCAATAGCGGAGCGAGGGCCCGGCCGGGTGGAAGGTGGGTGGTGACGGCTCGGTGGGGGGGCGCGAACTCGGAGGGGGAGGGGCAGCGGCGAACTCGGCGGTGGGGGCGGGCCTTTCAACCCCCCCTTCCTATAATAGCCCGTTTTTACGGGCTCAAAGTCTAGTTTTTCATATATTTGAGAACAGGCTGTATGTTGGCAGATCCTGCTCTAAAATACATAAAAAATGGAGGTCCATATATGACGTATAGACTTGGATGTTGATGCTACAATGCTGCTCATAGCCTGTAAGATAGAGCCAGATGCTGTTCAAGTCTACCACTGCAGCCTGTCAGACAACCTAGCTACATTAATGCAGCGGCATACTGAGGGCAGGGCGGTGGGGACGGGAGCACGCTGCAGGAGGGGTGCTGGGAGCAGATGCGCGGCTGTCGGCTCTGCCGGTTCCCTGCTCCCTCTGATGATACTTCCTGTTCCAGGGCAGAGGGAGCAGGGAACCTGCAGAGCCGACAGCCTCGCAGCTGCTCCCAGGACCCCAGGAGGTAAGAACAATGCACCCGGGCTTGGAGGTGTTGCATGGGGAGGGGCTTGGAGGCATTGCGCAGGGGGGACGATGCTGCACCGGGGGGGGGGGGGTGCAGCAGCGATCCACCTTGGGTGGCAGCTGACCAAGGAACACCACTGCATGAAAGCCTGTGTTATCACTATGATATCTAACATTTCATATTAACCTCTTTGCAATACATGTCAGCATCCCTAACTCCCGTCAACAAATCAGATGAGTACAGTGCTGTTTACACTGAAACACACATTCTCTGCTCTCTTCACTTTCAGCAACTATGAATCTTGTGCTTATGGGATGGGATAGGATTTGATATACCACCTTTCTGTGGTTACAACCAAAGCGGTTTACATATTACATGCAAGTACTTATTTTGTACCTGGGGCAATGAAGGGTTAAGTGACATGCCCAGAGTGACAAGGAGCTGCAGTGGGAACTGAACCCAGTTCCCCTGGTTTGCAGGCCATTACATTAACCATTAGGCTACTCCTCCACTCCTACGCCATCTTAATTAACTATTTTAGCTAGGCAACGTATTAAGGATCATGCCAGTTGCCAATTTGATACAGCGTACATTTTAAATTGCTTTGTTTGACTTTTAAAGGCATATATGGCTTACAGCCAGGATATTTACAGCATAAATTGAAGAGGAATACTCCAGGGTGCTGCCTTTGCTCAAAGGATGAATTCCTATTATGTAGTCCAGCTATTAACGATTGTAAGTTAGCCAGCACCAGAGCTCAGGCCTTTCCTGGTGCAGACCTCACCTACTGGAACTCCCTTCTAAACAGTTAAGGTTGGAGACAAACTTCATTTGGCTTAAATAACTCTGCCCCCACAATCATTGGTGCCATCAAACCACACACATTAAGTTGGGAAAGAGGTTGAAAACCCACTTTTTTAGTCAGGCCTGACTATTTTTTTCAACAGCTATAAGATAGGATCATCGTTGAATATTTATCTAATACAGACCTACCGGGTCTCCCACTTTCAGCGGGAGACTCCCGCAGTCCCGCCGAGAAGCCAGGATGTCCAATTGAGTGGCCTCCCCATACAGCAGCAGCAGGAAATGCCTTCATAAAGCACCATCTCATGCTGCCCTAAATCTCCTGCTGAGTGGGTCGGCCCCCTTGGCAGCTCTGCTGATACGACGCTGTTAAGTAATGACTTCAATTGGATTTTTAGGGTCTAATATTCAGCAGTCCAGTATCTGACTAACTTTTTAATGGATATTCAGCGAGACTTACAGCAAGAATTTGTGACTGTGTTAGTAAGCGCTAATGACGTTAATGCACATTATTTCTAGTAGGTCCCACTACAAAAAATGAGACCCGTTATAAAATAATGACCATTAACTGCATTGACACATGCGAATGGCAAAGTGTCCTGCTGAATACAACCGAATAAAGTTATTCAGGTAAAGCTAACTAGAAAAAGTTAGGCCTGCTCTTCATCTATGACCAAATTCACCCTTGTTTAGCGAAACAGCACTAATAATCCCTCAGAGTCAGTCTTTCATGATAGTCTCCCAAAAGATAGCCCTCATCCACCATTCCCTACATCTCCCTTCACTCAGCAAGCACTCTTCCACCATTTTCCCATGGTCAATGTTCCTCCACCATTCTCTACAACTTCCCCCATAGCTGGTCTTCCCCAGCCATGTCATTCTTAGTGTGGCATATGTACAGCCATTTTTTTTCCTTACTGAGACATGAGTTCTCTGTGAAGTCCCGTAAAAATCTCTCACATTCCTCCTCCATGTTGCCACTGCCTTTGCATGTGCACCAGGGCGATACGGTGATGCTGCTGGTGCTCGAGTCAACGTAGTTTGGAGAGATATCAAATCCTGAGGAATGGAAAAACATTTAACAATCAGGACCCTTAATCAGCGTTCCATCTGTTGTGCTGGGATGGTTATAGGGAGGGAGTAAAGTGATTGATGAGCACATATTGCAAATAATGATTCAGACACAGTGAAAGTTACAGTGTGTTTATTGTTTTATGTCATCTGGATAATGGTGTTATAACAAATTCAATAAAATGAAGCTAAATCTAATAATGTTAAAATAAAGAATCAGGACCCAGGGAAGGAAAGCCAAGGACAGTCAGAGGCAGTGAAAGGAGCCAAAAATGGAGCAACCTGGGATTCACTAAAGAGAACATTTCACTGCATTACCCACCCATCAACCCCTCTCCACTGTAGGACAGTGCCACAACACCTACCAATCAACCCCTCCCCACAGTGGCACAGTGCCACACCACCCACCGTGACCTATCAACCCCTCATCACCGTGGGGCAGTGTCACATCACTCACCCATCAACCCCTCCCCATCTATGGGACAGTGCCACCCCATCCACCCATCAACCCCTCCCTACTGTGGGACAGAGCCACATCACCCACCTGTCAACCCTTTCCCACCATCAGACAGAGCCACATCACCTACCTGTCAACCCCTTTCTACTGTGAGACAGTGCCACATTAACCATCCTTCAACTCCATCCCACCATAGGACAGGGACACATCACCCACCCAAAGACCCTTCCCCACCATGGGACACAGCCACATCACTCACCCATCAACCCCTCACCATCTATGATACAGTTCCACACCACCCACCCATTAACCCTTCTCCATCGTGGGATAGTGCCACACTACCCACCCATTAACCCATCCTCACCATGGGACAAAGCTGCATCACCCACCTATCAACTCCTTCCCTCTGTGGAACTGTGCCACCCCCCCCCCCCCAACCATCAACCCCCTCCCCACCACAAGACACGGCCACATTACTCACCCATCAACTCCTCCCCATCTATGAGACAGTGCCAGACCACCTACCCATCAACCCTTCTCCATCGTGGGCTAGTGCCACACCACCTACCCAGTAACCATCTCCACCATGGAACAGAGCTGCATCACCCACCCATCAAGCCCTCCCCACTGTGGGACAAGGCCATATCACTCACCCATGAACCCCTCCCCCAAATCTATGGGACAGAGGCACATAACCCATCTATCAGCCCCTCTTCACTTAGGGGACAGCACAACATCACCCACCCACCAGCCCCTCCCTGTCCACAGACAGCACCTAATCACTCACCAATCAGCCCGGAATAGGAAGACAGACAGGCCCTGTAGTTATCCAATGGACAGGTGGTAACAGACAGGAAGGACACCTGACAGTTTGTGTGGTAGTCTGCAAGTCTGGCCCTGTAACAAACACAAGAAGAGAATATAGAAGTTGGAATCCCAGGAGGTGGTATCTGAGGGAAGGTCATCTGTCCACCCATCCAGGAGTCTCTCTCTCTGTGGCACAGGACTTTAATTACCTATTGGAGACAATTCTATAAAGGGTGCTAAAAGTAGGGTTACCATATTTTGTCCCCCAAAAAGGAGGACACATGCCCCGCCCCCTTTCACACCCGCCCCCTGTCACATTTCCCCTCCCCCCTGTCACACACCCCATCACTCCCCCTCCCCGTCACCCCCCTCCCCTTACCTTACTACTGCCCTGGTGGTCTAGTGACCTGTTCGGGGCAGGAAAGAGCCCCCTCTTTTCTGCCCGGAGCACTGCCCTGCATGCATCCTTCCTGTTCGTGATCTCCAAGAGTTGAAGTGACCTTGCGAGGTCACTTCAACTCTCAGCGGCCATTTTGAATCAGCGCCGAGATCATGAACAGGAAGGATGCATGCCCCGAAGGTGGAAGAGGTCACTAGACCACCAGGGCACTAGTAAGTAAGTGGAGGGGAGGCTAGCAATCTGCCCGTTTGTCTGGATTTCTGGACAAATGGGCAAGCTGGCAAAACCCGCCCGGTTGCCCAGACATGTCCTCAAAAAGAGGACATGTCCGGGTAAATCCGGACATATGGTAACCCTAGCTATAAATTAAGCACCAAAACTCTGTGCGCCAAGCTAACATCTGGGCATCCAGATTCCATTACAGAATAGAGTGCAAGTCAACATTTGCACGCCAATATCTAGACACTATCAGTTACATCATGTAAAATACAGGTGTGAAGGTAGCACAAACACACAACTTACAGTATTCTATGCTGTACTTTGTAAAATAGTTCCTAAGTGCAGGTAAGCGTGTAACTACCATTTACCATTTTGACGCTTAACTTTTTTTTCAGCGCCAAAAGCTAATCATTGAATTGGCACCTAATTTGTGACAGATTATATAGAATTAGGGGGATTGTGCAGGGCCGCCGAGTGTGAGGGGCAAGATTCCCCAGGCCTGGCCTCCAAGGAGGGCCCGGCGCCGGCAAGGCTTCTGGTGGCAGGGAAGCAGACAGAAGAAGACTGGACTGGTCTCCTGCTCCTGTGTGCCGGGCCTGGGACCCGGCTTCTCAGGATAACATGTTAACTCTGCTGTGCTGCCTCAGGTCCTTCTTCCTGCCTCGTCTCACCTCCTCCTTTGTGAAGTATTTCCTGTTTCTGCATAGGCAGGAGGGGAGAAGGATCTACAGCGGCAGAACAGAGTACACGTTAATGCAATAACCCAGGTCTCGGCACACAGGAGAAAGAGAGAAGACAGATCGAAGGAGCAGACGCAGTAAGTGACGATCAAACTGGGGTTAAGGTTGGGGCATGGGGGGCTGCAGGAAGCATTGGGGGGGGCCCCTTAAGATTGTTTATCCTGGGCCATATTCCTTCTCTTGGCAGCCATGGGATTATGCCCTTGAGGCTCCTATTGTAGATTCCTGAGTCTCCTGTAATGGTAGAGATACCATTGAGCTACTCATGTACTCATGCAGTGTGTCTGAGAAACCACGGCTGTATGAGCAGTCTTCACTCAAGGATCTTATACTCAAGGATCTTAGCACTGAATCCCACTCACACACACACACACTATACCTGCTTTCTCATATGCTCTCACAAGCTCACTCACACTCAGTTACACATACAGTCACACTCACTATAGCCCTATGTTTTCAAAACCTGGCTGGTGCCACAGTCAAGTAGGTGCTATCTGGAAGCAGGCAAATAAAATGCACGAGAAAGAACAGGAAATAAATGGGTTTTCTACTATAAGACAAGGGGACATCTAATATTGTAACATAGTAGATGATGGCAGATAAAGACCTGTATGGTGTATCCAGTCTGCCCAAGAAGACTAACTCATAGCATAAGATATGATGTGATACTTCATATGTATACTTGATCTTGACTTGTCCTTGACATTTTTTGTAGAAGTCTGCCTAGCACTGGCCTTGTTTCCCAACTACTGAAGATGTTATCAAAGCTTCCCACTCCAGCCCATCCAAATCTGTCCAGCCATGATCAGGGCACAGTCCGTAAAAGTCTAGAAGCTACAAGGGAGTCTATGATCAGGACGCAGAAGTCCTGATATAAATATTCCTGGGGCTCAAGATACTCTAGTTCCAACAATTAATTTAATACAGTGGTAAACAGATTTTTTTTTTAAAAGGCAAAATTAATTTGCTTTCCTTTAGTCCCTCCGGACCGGCCCAGAAAGATACTGATGGGTTGTGCACTCATTCCAGCAGGTGGAGACTGAGAATTCTGACTCTCATGAGAGCCAATAAAAGCTCTGGCTAGCTATAGTAAGATCCAGTATTAACATAACAAAACTAGAAAGAAGCAAAGTAACTTTTGTGCTAATAGGCAACAGGTGAAGCCTTACAAACGTGAAACAAAATAAATATATATATATATATATATATATATATATACTGTATATATATATATATATATATATATATATATATATATATATATATATATATACGGCCCTTGTAAAGACCGAGGGTAAGACAAGTATGTAGGTCTCTATTTCTTTTTTAATAACTGACTACAAATGTTTAAAAAAGCTCAATACCTATGAAACTAATATACAATACTAAATTACATCGGTGTTAAGACATCAGACAGAAATTAATGGCCAAGAAATCACAGCACAGGGAAGGTTCTGGGTCGGTCCAGAGGGACTAAAGGAAACCAAATTAGCAGATATGATCTCATTTCTCCTTCCTTAGCGTCCCTCCAGACCAGCCCAGAAAGATACTGATGGGAAGTAACAAAGCAGTACCACTAAGGGAGGGGCACTAGTAATTCCACCATAAGGACTCGCATCCTGAGAACATTGTACATCCAATCTGTAATGCTTAGAAAAAGAATGCAAGGAACCACATTGCTGCCTTACATATGTTCAAAGGCGGCACTAAGAAGCAGCCCACAATGCTGCTTGTCCTGTAGTAGAGTGAGCTTTTACCCTTTCTGGAATAGGTTTTCCAGATAGAAGGTAAGCGGAAGCAATCATTTCTTTTAGCCATCTTGAAATGGTAGGCTTAGATGCTGCTAAACCCTTGTGGGCACCTCCAATGAGCAGGAAAAGATGATCTGATTGTCTGAAATCCTTCGCAAATAATGCTTAAGGATTCTCTTGACATCGAGTTTCCACAAACTCCGCTGTTCTTCTGACCCAGAAGACGAACCTAGTACCGGTAAAACTACTGAATGGTTCAAATGAAACCTGGACAAAACAATAAGAAGAAAAGAAGGAACAGGGCGCAAAATTACTCATTCCTTAGAAAACTCCATAAAAGAGACCTACAGGAAAATGCCTATAACTCTGACACTCGCCTAGCCAATGCAATGGCAACTAAAAACACCACTTTAAGCGTCAAATCTTTCAGAGAGCAGGCTGCCAAACGTTCAAAAGGTGGCCTAGTAAGGGCTGAGAGAACTATATTGAGGTCCCAAGCAGGAAAAATCGCTCTAGACAGAGGACGAAGTAACCCGACACCTCGAAGGAAACAAACAACATCTATTTGATTAGCCAAAGACCAGTGGTGTTCCTTGGTCGGCTGCCACCCGGGGCCACTGTGCACCCAACCCCTGGGTGCAGTGTTATCCATCCCTCCCCCCCCCCCCCCCCCGGGTGTAGCACGACCCCCCCCCCCCCCCCCCCCCGGGCACATCAGGGTCCCCCCGGTGCATAACCTCCAAGCCCCACCCCCCGGGTGCATTCTTCTTGCCTCCTGGGGTGCTGGGAGCAGCCACGCAGCTGTTCCCTGCTCCCTCTTCCCCGGAACAGGAAGTAACAGCAGAGGGAGCAGGGAACCAGCAGAGTCGACAGCCACTGCACCCCTCCTGCAGCATGCACCCGGAGCAGACCGCCCCCTCCGTCCCACCATTGGTATGCCACTGCCACAGACTTTCCTTTAATTCTAACTCGAAAACAAGACAATGCCGCAGTCTGCACCTTAAGGAAAGCAATTGCCAAGCCTTTGCCAAATTCTTCCTGTACAAAATCTAAGATTTGGACCACCGATGCATGAAACAGAGAAGAAGATCGATCGGCACACCAAGCCTCAAAAATACACCAAGTGCGAATATAATTCAGAGAAGTTGACCGACGTCGTAAACAAAGCATTGTAACTATGCCTTTAGAGGAATAACCTCTCTTAGTTAACTGCATCCTTTCAAGAACCAAGCCGAAAGACAAAATCAAGCCAGATATGGATGAACTATCAGCCCTTGAACTGGAAGGTCCAGAGATTGGGAGCTTGAAAGGGGAGTCGACTGTGAGACATACGAGATCGGCATACCAAGGTCTGCAAGGCCAATTGGGCACTATCAGGCTTTTTTTGAAAGAGAGGGGCGCCCATCTTCCGGCACAAATCGGGAGATGGGCGTCCTTCTATCAGGGGCGCCCAAATCGGCATAATCGAAAGCCGATTTGGGGCGCCCTCAACTGCTTTCTGTCGCGGGGATGACCAAAGTTCCCAGGGGCGTGTCGGCAGTGTAGCAAAAGCGGGACTGGGACATGCCTAACACATGGGCATCCTCGGCCGATAATGGAAAAAAGAAGGGTGTCCCTGACAAGCACTTGGCCAACTTTACTTGGTCCATTTTTTCTTGCGACCAAGCCTCAAAAAGGTGCCCGAACTGACCAGATGACCACCAGAGGGAATCAAGGATGACCTCCGCTTATTCCCCCAGTGGTCACCAACCCCCTCCCACCCTAAAAAAAATCTTTAAAAAATTTTTTTTGCCAGCCTCAAATGTTAGACTCAGCTCCATGACAGCAGTATGCAGGTCCCTGGAGCAGTTTTAGTGGGTGCAGTGCACTTCAGGCAGGCGGATCCAGGCCCATCCCCCCCTACCTGTTACACTTGTGGAGGTAAATGTGAGCCCTTCAAAACCCACCAGAAACCCACTGTACCCACATCCAGGTGCCCCCCTTCACCCCTTATGGCTATGGTAGTGGTGTACAGTTGTGTGGAGTGGGGCTTTTTGGGGGGGGTTGGGGAGCTCAGCACACAAGGGAGCTATGCACCTGGGAGCATTTTCTGAAGTCCACTGCAGTGCCCCCTAGGGTGCCCGGTTGGTGTCCTGGCATATGAGGGGGACCAATGCACTACAAATGCTGGTTCCCCCCACGACCAAATGGCTTGGATTTGGTCGTTTCTGAGATGGGCGTCCTCGGTTTCCATTATCACCGAAAATCAGGGACGACTATCTCTAGGGACGCCCATCTCTAAGGTCGACCTAAATGTGGAGATTTGGGCGTCCCCGGCCGTATTATCAAAACGAAAGATGGCCGCCCATCTTGTTTCGATAATACAGGTTTCCCCGCCCCTTTGCAGGGGCGTCCTGCGAGGACGGCCCCAGGAAAACTTGGGTGCCCCATTCAATTATGCCCCTCTATGAGAATTACTAGACCTGCATGCCTCTCAATCCTTTAAATAAGTCACCCTAATAGGGGCCAAGGAGGAAACACATAAAGAAGGTCTGATGGCCACGTCTGAAGAAAAGCATCTATTCCCTCCACTCAGATCTTTCCGACAACTGAAGAATGTGATTGAAGTTGTGTGCTGTAGCCATCAGATCCATGACTGGTAATCTCCATGTGTAACTTACAAGATACGTGCGAATCAATGGCATTTAGGCGCTAATACTTATACGGAGCATGGGAGGCCTGAAATTTTCACATGTAATTTTGTAAGTTACATGCAAATCAGTGGCATTTAGTCGCTAACACTTATACGGAGCATGGGAGACCTGAAATATTCATGTGTAACTTACAAGTTATGTGCGAATCGGTAACATTTAGGTGCTAACAATTATAAGGAGCATGTGAGGGCCTGAAATTTTCATGTCAAATTTATGTCACACGCAAATCAGTAGCATTTAGACACTAACACTTACAGCAGATCTACAGACAATATAACCGCCTATGCCCTATCTTTTAAGCACATGTATATCAGTTAGGCTAGTATTCTACAAAAGAACGTAGGCACCAACGATCCTTTACAGAGTATGTTCCTACCCTCACTATGTATGCAAACTGCAGTTTGCTGTGAAAGCAGCTCCTTGGGGCCATTTTGATTCTGAAAGACCTCTGCAGTTCTTCAGTGCACAGGGCTCTCAGCATTACCCTGCGACTCTAGATCCCTTTTTACCTTGTGCTCAGTCCTGCTAGAGTCAAGCCTGTCTTGTGCTGGCTTTACATGGTGACCACCAGCTGTGAGATGCTTCTTTCGTCAGCTGGTGCTTAGTAACTGCAGGAGCACACACAGCAGGTGGGAGTCTGCCCTTGCCTGCACTTGTGTAATGCTGACACATCACTGGTTCAGCCCCTGGAGCCCTCCCAACCCCTTCTCAGACATCGGAAGAGGAGTCAGGAAAAGGCAGATATGCTGCCAAGACTCTGTTTTAGCTGAGACAGCCTTGAGCAAAGCTGCTGCACCTGTTCCTTTTTGAGGGAAGGTCTAGCCCAGTGGTCTTCACTCGCAGTCCTCAAGGGCTGCCAACAGGTCAGGTTTTCAGGATATCTCTAATGAATCTATTTAAGAGATTTTCATACAATGGTACTAATAGGCAAGCAAATCTGTCTCATGCATATTCATTAAGGATATCCTGAAAAACCTGGCCATTGGCAGCCCTGGAGGACTGGGAGTGAAGATTAGTGTGATAAAGGGGTGTGTCCTGCCCCTGCGGTTTAGAAGGATGCAGGAGAGGAAGTATTATTTCACAGAGAGGATGGTGGAGGCTGGAATGGCCTCCCGGTGGAGGTGGTGGAGTCAAGGACTGTTCCAGAATTTTTAAATTTTGTTATTTATAGAAAATTTCCAAACACATTTCTCAAGAAAAAAGTCTTGACAGAAATCAAGGGCAACAGCCAATAACCCCTATACCAAATATGAAATAAGAAACTACAAATAAGAAACAATCCAAACTCAGATCCTCCACAATGAGGAAGTGGGCATAAGAAAATCAAATAAACCTAAAGAAAAAGGACAGCACAATCAGTATGATAGACTGTTTAACTACGTATAGACAAAATTACAGCCAAAGATTCAATAGTGTATAGCCGGTGTCTCAGTCGGCAGCATATCGCTGATGTTTAACCCGAGTCCCTGAGGAAAGTATTGAAACCCGCGGTGTCGGGCGTCATCAGGGGAAACTTTGTGGACTGTTTATCAAGACTGGGCATTGAGAGAATTATTGGACTATCATAATAAGAGTGAAGAAAAGATAAAAGAAATAACAAGTCACCACAATGGATTCTAGTGGAAACGTTTTAAGATAAGTTTCAGTTTTATTTTGGGCACTTGCAATTTTTTTGAGCACTTTTTTGCAACAATAGCACGTTTACTTACATATATATAAAAAAAGAGATAGCCCTATGAAAGATGTGCTATGCCACCAGGCAAGAAATGATGATATTGCCTTGAAAGTGGTGGTGGTTTCTGAGGGCTCTCTTTCAATTAATTAAACATTAAATACAACGTTTTAGTAAAGGGTGGACATTGAACAGTTTTTTACATATTAATAGCATGCTATGATAAGTCCTCCGATACGATGTTATTTGTTTGCAGTATACAATCTTTGGCTGTGTAATTTTGGATATTTACTTATACTAAGGATTATTGGGGAACGTTGGTGTGTATTAACTACGTATAGACAGCATTTCTCCCTAGGAGTAAAAGGTAGAATAGGAGTAGAATCTCCCAGGCATGGGATAAGCATGTGGGATCACTTAGGAACAGGTAGAATTGGGGGTTACAGAGGATGGGCAGACTGGATGGGTCATATGGCCTTTATCTGCCTTCATGTTTCTATGTTTCTAGGAGAGGACACATATCTATTATCCTACCTTTACTCCAGAGGCCATGGGAGGAGGGGCCAGTAGTTAGTGCAGCGGACCTTGATCCTGGGGAACTGGGATTGATTCCTACTTCAGCTCCTTGTGATTCTGGGCAAGTCACCTAAACCTCCATTACCCCAGGTACAAATAAGTACCTGTATATACTATGTACACCACTTCGAATGTAGTTGCAAAAACTACAGAAAGGTGGTACATCAAGTCCCATTTCCCCTTTCCCTTGATTATAGGAATAAAGAGGGTGCAGAAGGGGATGTTTATTATCCTACCCTTGCTGTGCAGAGATGTAGCGGGAGAGAATAGGCAGAAGACAGTCTGTTATCCTGTCTTTGCTCTAGAGGAATTCTGGGGCGTATGTCCTGCTCCAGAAAGAGATCAGGGGTTCTTATCCCGCCTCTGCTCCACAGGGTTCTTCCATGACACTCATATAGGCAACTCAAGGAATAAAAAGAGAGACAACACAGCCAAGTGCAGGCCCGTATTTCACTTGCTTGTAATATGCTGATCATAAACAGAAAGAAAGAGAGAGACAAGCAAAGAGAGGGAGAAAAGCTTCTCTGTGCATCAAAGCTCATTTCCGCTGCTTTCTCTGAAATTACATAATTTGTTTTCCCTTGGGGTGAAATATGGTATCACAACTTAAAAAGAATATGATTGGTATCAATTTCTGAGCTGAATTTTCATCTCTTTCAGCTTATAGGGCTCTGTGGGAGATTTACTCAGGATCAGTTCCACAAATATACAGGAACTTAGAAAAATTGTATTCACACTTCCACTGCCAATTGGGAGGGGAAAGGCTGAGAGCCCAGGACTGGTAACAGCAGCAGATTGACAAAGAAGGAATTGGAACAAGGCCGATTTCTGTGTATTGTGGCCCCTAAGCTGTAACATTTACGAGCCTCCCTAAATTAAATAGGAAGTATATTTTAGGTTTAATAGATTGTAAATAAAAAATATAAATCAACCAGCAACAGACAATAAATAAAAAATAATTATGAATATTTTATATGGTAATTTTCATTATTTGCAAGCGCATTATTTTTTTCTGAAACTTGCGGCCTCTTGTAATATGAGGGTTTGTCTGGCTTATAAGTACATTTGGCTCCGGATGGCAGCCCTAGGCTGGTGGCACAGGAAGACCCTGAGGGCATCAGCTAAGAGACCAGAGGGCAGATGATCAAAAGCCCTGTGCTGTTCCAAACAGCGCTCTAAAAATAGCACTGGAACAGCGCGGGGCATTATTGGACCTATGATCAGAGATAATTACATGCAAATTTAAGCAAGGGGTAGAAGTGCAGGAGGATTGTGCCTGAGCGCAATCCTCCTGCACTTGTTCGACAGGCCTGTCAAACACAGGGGCTGAAGGTCCATGGGATCACCAGACCCCCAACTACCCCTGCCCCGACCAAGGAAAAACGGGGGCTGGAGGTCCGGCGGACATCCGGTCCCCCCCAACCCCTCCCCGACACAGGTTCAGGGAGGGCTGGAGATCCAGTGGGTCTCCAGCCCCCTTAACCCCCCTCCCCACCAGCATTGTATGAAGTCCCTGGTGGTCCAGTCGGTGACCGATGACCCACCCCCAGTGACAGGGGGCTGGAGGTCCAGCGGACCTCCAGTCCCCCCTCCCCGACACAGGTTTGGAGGGGGGCTGGTGATCCGGCGGGTCTCCAGCCCCCCCCCCCCAGCATTGTAAGAAGTCCCTGGTGGCCCAGTGGGCCACGGTCAATCCCCCCACCCCCTACCTTGAGTTGGAGGAGGGAGGTGGCCTCTTTCCTCATTCTTTGGCGCCACCTGCAAAATGGTGGCGCCCTGCCCAGTGTATCCTGGGATGTGCTGGGCGGGACTTCACACAGCTTAATGATTAGTTCATGTGCTCGCAGTTTTTGCGAGCAGCTCATTTGCATCTGATTTTTAGGGGGCACTGCCTACTATTTCCACCTCGGTAATTTTTACTGAGGTGGAAATAGTGATCGGTGCTTTACAGGGACTTTTGTGCATTGGGCCCTGAGTGTTATAGTTGGTGTGAAGTTGGAAGGTAATTAAGGTGATGGGATTAGTGAGGACATGGTCTTTGGTTGCCTTCACCCCCGCCAGGGCCTATTAGGAGAGGGGGTATCCTAGTCAGGCCCAATAACCTAAGGCTGAATAAAGAGGAAGTTTTGCCAATAAAAGCATTAACTGTGTGGAGTGCTCCGGGTAGGTAGAAAGGGTTAACCTAGCCCAGGAGCGGAGCAAAAAGAACTTATTGGGTACCACAGGTAGCAGCTCATGGAAGTGCCCCTCTGATGGGGAAGGACAGACAGGGTGGTTTGGTCCTGAGTGGGTCCGGAGAAAGCAAGGCAATCATAATCTTGGATTGTTCTGCCAGAACGGATATTGGAGAACTGGTGATGCTGTAAATATGTAAATATCTTAGGATCTATAAAGAGACTATTAAATTAGTATTTGGACCTTTTACACCAGAAGCCTTGGATTGGCACAAGAACCTCTTTCAGCAAACTTTGATATAAAGTGAGCTGTTTTGTTATAAGAAAAGTATGAATTGATATCTGCCTATTGCAGCATTCCAGTAAAGTTCTGTTTTGCATAAATACAAATCCTGGAGTGGAGAGTTTCTTTGCAGTGAGAATGAAGGTATTTTGCTCCCAGACTGAGAAACCTACGGCCTAACGGAACCAAGCTCAGCCCAGGCCTGCGCTTAGCTCAGTGAAATAAAACTTTCAGTTGTGGCCCTGGTTCGGGTACTGACCCGAAAATCTGGCTGGTGCCCAGAATTTTGTGGTGATACCAAGGTTATATAACAGAGAATACACAGAACCCTAGAATGGCACACTTAGAAACACCCATTTTCCATCTGTCACTGACTTGGCATAAATGGTCATACCTATTGTTAGAAATGCCAGTGTGGGTGTATGCAGGGCCAGCTAAAGGGACTGTGGTGGTGCCCTCAGCCAACTTTTGCATCGGCGCCCCTCCCCTCCCCCCCCCCCCCCCCCCATTCCACTCGTGATCTAGTAGCTTCTCCTCTCAAGTACTCTCTCCTAATGCTGGTGAAAAAGGATGCCAAAATCTAAAATCTGACTCTGGCATCTCTTCCTCCCCTCCCCTCTACCTGCAAGGGGAAGGGATGAGATTCTGGTCTATCTCCAGTGCCTTGAGCCAGTGCCTCATCTGGTCCATAGGCTGAACCAGCCCTAGATTTACGCTAGTCTAATATAATAATAATTTGTACCTCAAAGTTCTATGGCTGGCTGGCTGGGTTCATAACATCCTGACGTCAGCAAGCCTCCAGCGTTCCCTCCCCTCTCACTGTCCCACCCTCGCGTAGACGAAATGACGTTAGAGGAGGGCGGAACTGTGAGAGGGAAGGGAACGCTGGAGGCGAGCTGACGTCAGGATGTTACGAGCGCAAACAAGTGAAGGCAACGGAAGGCTGAAGAGGACACGAGCCCAACGGAGGGGAGGCCAGTGCAGAGAACAATCGCTGGACATGGAAGGGAGGCCAGAATCCTGGGATACAGAGGGGAGGGCAGGGCAGAGGAGAATTGCTGGACATGGAGGGGATGGGAGGCGAGGGAAGAATCGCGGCACACGGAGGGGACGGCAGGGCAGAGGAGAATCGCTACACATAGAGGGGCGGTCAGAATTGTGGGACACGGAGGGGATGGGAGGGGAGGGAAGAATCGCGGGACATGGAGGGGAGAGCAGGGGAAAGAGGAGAAATCGCTTAGACGAAAGCCTTCCTAGGGTCTGTTTCATTTTTGATGAAATGGGTTTGGTTGCACTAGAATTCTATAATAGAATCTCAGTGCCCTGATACCATTATTATACAGGCTCTCCCTGCATTTCACTAGGGTACCTAACTGGAGGCACCCTGTTGTACAACTGCCCCTCTAGCAACATATTTTTGGCACTTGACTCCACAAGTGCATCCAAAGGGAAGCAACTTTCAATGTTCTTATTAAACCCTGGCTCTTCTCTAATTCTCCCTGTGCTCCTGAGCAACTCACTTCACTTCCCCTGAGCCTCAGTTCTAATCCCCAGTTCTGTCCCTAATTCTCTCTGGGGCCAATGCAGAAAGCTACGCAGTGGAGCTACGAGCAGATATCTGAGTGCCTGACATAATACCATGCTGCGCAGAAAGCTAAGTATATGCAAATTTTATGCACACAGAACTTGCATGTTAATCAAGGGGAGCCTGCCAGACTCATGCACACAAAGGTTTCACTGCAAACATGGCTTGTTGTGCACGTGGAATGAAAATGGAACATCAGCGCCTGTTTCTTGTTCTTGCACTTAAAAGTTTTGCAAGGCTGATATTTCTGAGCAGAACAAGCGTCCATGCTGATACTTTGATTTTTGTGCCAGCATGTGCACAAGCTCTGTTACCTCCCATCAGTCTTTTATTATTAATGATTCTTTTTATCGGTAATATGCATCAACCAAATACAGAATGCAAAAAGATGAAATCTCATAGTATATACAATAACCAGCGCAACTGTAAGCAAAGCTTCCCTCCTACCCACCCACCCCAAAAAGAGAAACCCATATATAAAAAACCATGTAGAAAACAAGCAAATACAGGTCCGAAGCCTGGACTCTTATGACCTCAAAACTTCCTCCCCTCGGTAGTCCCAAACCTAACCCCCTTCCCACCCACTTAGCTATGAAGGTTGTCAGGGAAGGCCCCTAAATTGTTAAGAACTTGGTCACAAGCAGTTGGTGAAATGGAAGCCAAGTAGGGGTCCCAAACTTGGAGAAAACCTCTCTGCCTCTTAGGGTGGTGACAAGCTGTCCAAGATTCCCAAATCATTAGAGCATGTAATTTGTAGCACCAGTACAAAAACGTAGGAGGCATGTCGTGCAGCCAGTGATTTAGGATACATTTCTTCCCCCATATATAAGCTTTCCCCAAAAATAAACGCTCCCCTTCCCTTGAGAGCCCAAAAGTGAAATCCTATGAAACAAGATACTCTCCATAGATAAAACCAAGGGATGTCCCAAAACACGTTGCAGGTATATGAGGAAAGTCACTCTGAAAGCTTTAATTTTCTGACAGTACCACAGCCCATGCAAAAACCTATTTTCCTGTTCTCCACATTTCAAACAACAGGGGGACTCCGCACATCCTACCTTAAAAGCCCTACTCTGCGAGAAATAAACCCAATGAATCACCCGATAATGAAATTTTTGTATGGATGCAAACAGGGAAAGGGTGATCAACCTCCATAAAGGTCAGCCCAGCTCTCTCTACCAAGCCTCCTGCACGGAGGCATGCAAAAGGCCAGGGAGTCATTGCCTCAGTAGCTTAGAGAACCAAGAAATAGACACCTGACCTAGAACATCCCCTTCCAGAAATTCACAAAGTTGGGAACAGAAACGAAAAGTGTAAGCTAGTAGACGGCAAACTATGAACATAGTTGACCAACTGCACATAAACAAAAGAGTCCATCATGGTGAACGAAATTCTCTGTTGTAGCTCAGCAAAAGCAAGAAGGGCCCCATCCTCTCTGAAAAAGTGTTCCAAATATTCCAGACCCTTTGCTCTACACCTCCAAAATGCCACATGATCATGGCCAGGGAGAAACTCCACATTCCCACTAACGGCAAAAACAGTTGTAGAAAAAAACTGGCACTAAATCCTCTCCGCTAACCCTTCTATGCTGCCCCAGAGCTGGCAAAAGCCACTGCTCCCTTCTCTACATTGCCACATAATGTTTAACAGCCTCGTTACCGTTCAAAGCGTGGCCATGTTTTCCGCAGGAGTTAAAACCTGTGTTCAACCCCTCTCTTCAGTGTTCGAGACTTTTCTTTTTCAACAGGCTTACTTACCAAACATCTTGATACGTTTTAAGATGCTTGATGATTTTAGTTTCAGCTGCATTTTTATTGTTTTATGATTATATGTTGTTATGGTGTGTTTTTATTGTAATGTTGTATTGTTACTGCCATTATGAATGTTTACTTTGTTCTCCACCTAGAATACTGTGGATAGCGCAGAATATACATTTTTGTAAATAAATAAACATGCACTTACAACACTTACAGGCTCATTTTCAAAGCACTTAGCCTCCCAAAGTTCCATAGAAACCTATGGAACTTAGCCTCCCAAAGTGCTTTGAAAATATGCATCTTAGTAACCCTGTGGTTAGACTCGTGGTAATTTTCTGCATCGGACTCGCTCATCTCTTTATTCACTTCCCTTAATTCTGCTGTGTACGCTACATTTGTCTCATTCTCCAGAACCCCAGACACACCAAGGAGCCAATGCAGAAAGCAACCGTGGGCTTAGCTGCTGGGTTCCCATGGGCTGAACATGGGTTGTATATAGTGAGCAATGCACGGAGGAATGGTGAAAGGGTGTTGTTAGCTCATGCGGAAAGACAGCACAGGTTGCATTAAAATCTATGTTAATGAGCAAATTAAAGTATTCTGCGTAATGTAGATTACGCCATCCACTTTTGACGTGTGCAGAACATGGGAATTTTTCCATGAGGATCTGTGGAGCATAGAAGCTTTTGGGGAGAGGATTTCTTGTCAATCCTTCACATTTAAGTGCTGGGTTTGTCAAGCTATGCAAGCGGAAGGAAGCCCATGCAAGTGAAAACACACAGCCTGTTCTGATTGTAGCCAGAGAAAGGCGGTACATCAAATCACATCCCCTTTCCTTTCCTTGCCTAAATAGGAGGCTCTCAAAAATTTCAAGTGCACACAGTTTGTGCAAGACTCATATTTAGGCGCAGAAAAACAAGCACCAATGTGCGCTGACACTTTTGGTTTGGACATGAGCACAAGAAGCCGCACTTACCACAAAAACTTGTATGCATGTGTCTAGGGTTACCATATGTCCGGATTTACCCGGACATGTCCTCTTTTTGAGGACATGTCCGGGCAACCGGGCGGGTTTTGCCAATCTGTCCGTTTGTCCAGATTTCTGGACAAACGAGCAGATTGCTAGCCTCCCCTCCCCTCCCCTTACTTACTACTGCCCTAGTGGTCTAGTGACCTCTTCCGCCTTCGGGGCAGGAAATAGCCCCCTCTTTCCTGCCCGGAGCGCTGCCCTGCATGCATCCTTCCTGTTCATGATCTCGGCGCCAATTCAAAATGGCCGCAGAGAGTTGAAGTGACTTCACGAGACTTCAACTCTCGGTGGCCATTTTGACTCAGCGCCAAGGATCAGCAACAGGAAGGATGCATGCAGGGCAGTGCTCCGGCCAGGAAAGAGGGGGCTCTTTCCTGCCCTGAAGATGTCACTAGACCACCAGGGCAGCAGTAAGGTAAGGGAGGGGGGTGATGGGGTGTGTGACAGGGGGAAGGGAAAATGTGACAGGGGCGGAGCGAGGGCGTGAAAGGGGGCAGGTGAGTGTGAAAGGGGCGGGTGGGCGTGAAAGGGGGCAGGGCATGTGTCCTCCTTTTGGGGGGACAAAATATGGTAACCCTACATGTGTCTAACATACTACCCCTGCCCCTCCCCCTCCCCTCTCCCCCATGTGCCACAGGTTTTCTGCCAAGTGACAAATCAGCGCTAGCCACAGAGGCACCGATCAGGAGGGACCCAGGTTGTGGATTTAAACTGACAATAATCAGGGAGAGTAAGTGCCCCCCTCCACCTGTTTGTAGCATAGCCCAGTGGTTCCCAAACCTGGTCCTGGAGGCACCCCAGCCAGTTGGGTTTTCAGGATATCCGCAATGAATATTCATGAGAGAGATCTGCATGCACTGCCTCCACTGCCTGCAAATCTCTCTCATGAATATTCATTCTGCATATCCTGAAAACCTGACTGGCTGGAGTACCTCCAGGACCAGGTTTGGGAACCACTGGCATAGCCCAAAGGAAAGGAGCTCTTGCAGCTACAATTTGCATTTAATTGGAAGACTGTTCTGTTTCACTGAACTGCTAACTAAGCCGAACAGGAGATTGTGTTTACACAAGCAAACCCTGAGTCACTATAGACTTCCTGTCACACTAAAGTCAATACTTATGAAAGGGATCTATTTAATTATTCAGCAAGAATTGACTTCTTATTGTGTTAAGAGTGTGGTTAGCCTTGAGGGAGAAGGGAAACCAGCTGAGAATTTCTTCCTGCTTTCTCAGAATAATGACTGGATTTCTGGAAAAGACCTTTCTCACACAGGGGTATGCAGTGATTCCAGCTGAGCAGTCCTGGTTTTGGCCCTGCACCTATAACCTTCTACGTTTTTTTCAAACTATGCTACAGGGAAAACCAGAGCTGGCTCAGCCACCCTCAGTGACCTGGATCCCCTGTCACTGCGTGTGCTACCTGCTTTAGAAATTATTCTCTGCTTCAAAGAGGTGATCTTCTTCGGCATCTTATTATACAAGATGAAAGATGGCCACACTGTCACAAGCGGTTTGCAAATATTCTTTGTAAGTGACATCCGTCCTGTCTGTTCCAGCTTAGAAACTGCACCCTGAGCTACTATGGCATATTTTTCAGCTTCAAGAACTAACTGTAAATTAAAAGCTTTTCCACTTCACTGCTTCTCCATCTCTGCTTCTCTCTCTCTCTCTCTCTCTCTCTCTCTCTCTCTCTCTCCCCATGTCCTATTTCTTCTCTTTTGGTTCCTCCATCTTTTCTCTCCATCTCTCCCACTATCCTGCGGTTAGCTACCAGAGACGAAGGCAGCCCCCCCACCCCCACCCCTGACACTAGCACATCTTGAAGGATCCCCTCTCCCTGTCCCTAATAAAGGTGGGCAGGACAAAAGTGTGCACGCTGTTTATAGGATTTGTCATTTTGTTTATTGTTTTTTTTTTAATTTCAGGGCAATGTCATCAAAAGTGCACATCATTTTGAAATAGTGCACTCTTTTTCAAAACAGTGTTCACTATAGTGTGTACCATCGTGAAATAGCGTGCAATACTGCCAACACACCAAAAACCCCAAAATTGTGGGAGTTTTTCCTACTGTTTCAGGTTTAAAATTATATGAAATAACATGGGAAATGCCATTTCAAATGGATACACATCTGGTGCCTAAAACTTTTAATAAGGGAGCCCCTCTCCCTGTGTCTAGTACTAGCACAGAGAATGACACAGCCCCTCTCCCTGTGTCCAGTA
This sequence comes from Microcaecilia unicolor, assembly GCF_901765095.1. Taxonomy (NCBI): domain Eukaryota; kingdom Metazoa; phylum Chordata; class Amphibia; order Gymnophiona; family Siphonopidae; genus Microcaecilia; species Microcaecilia unicolor. The sequence goes on from NC_044034.1 coordinate 330,737,291, forward strand.
CTAGCACAGAGACTGACGCAGCCCCTCTCCCTGTACCTGACACTAGAATGGACTGAGGGCGTCCCTCTCTCTATATCTGATAATAAATTGAACTGAGGGAGCACCGCTCCCTGTACCTGATACTAGCATGGACTGAGGGAGCCCCTCTCACTGTATCTGACACGAGTGTAAACCCCCTAGTGGTGAGCAGGTAATTACAATAAGTAAAGAAATAAATATATAGGAATGTCACAGTTTCAAATAGGGTTCCCAAATAAACTCCAAGCAACCAAGGGATTTGACAAGAAAAATATTAAATATTTTATTAAATGGTAAAGTAAATAGAAACGCATGGTTATGTTCCTTAAAGCTGGTACCAATTGTTAAAGTTTGATAGTATTAAATAAAACTAGTGCAAGGTATTAAATCCTTTGCGATTACAAAGGCAATAAAGGCAATAAGATGTTCAAAACTGCAATTACAGTTATCAAGACCCCAACCCCACTTCTGCAATAAAATAAAGCATCCCAAACAGATGTACACAACCCCAATTTGTGTACTCAGATCTTTATATATATATATATATATATATATTTTTTTTTTTTTAAATTTGTGTGACACAATAATGTTACCGGTGTATCAAATCTTCACTAGCATTGCTGCTCTCTTGCGTTGGGTACCTTGGTCTTCTCCACATCTCCTCGGTTGACGAGGTCAGATCACTGGCTCAGGAACTCCAGGATACCTACTTCTCAGACTCAAAGAACTCAAAAAATGAAAATCCTGACTCCCTGTGCTCGATGTGGGTGCTAACCTCAATCAGTATTTCTTTGGCAAGGGTCCTTGTGAGCTAACTAACTTCAAACAAAAAGCTAAGCAAGGGAAATTCCTATCTAGCCCTCCCAAAACATGACCCCTTTTCTTTTCTTTTATTTTGTTCTACACCCACTACTCAAACTGATGGATGGCTAAACTAAACCCCATAAAGTCAGGCCCTTCATTGCTGCCACTCACAAGGCTCGAGGCTTAGGCTGGGGAGCTCCTTCCCCAGGTCAAGCTCGCTTAGGTGCGGACACTTGAACCAGCAGGCTTCTGTGCTGGATCCTCCTAAGGCAGACACTCATGCTGGCAGACACTCTAAAAACAGTTCCTTTGGAGTCTGGGCACTCAGTGTGGGGGGGGGGGGGGGGGGTCTTTCTCTGTGGGGCTTCTTCCCTTTCCGGATAGGCCTCTTCTTTACAGGACAGGCAACCACACAGCTGGCTTTCTCCTCTCTGGACAGGCAAGCAGACACACGGAGGGATGCGCTGGGTGGACTTCTCTGGGATTCAGGGTCCTTGCTATGCTGCTCTCTCTTCAGCTATGTGCTGCTCCCAACGCATCCCAGCTCCCCAGTGCAGTCCCTCTTCCTCCTCTGCTTCTCTCTCTGCCTGAGAAATGGCTTCTGTGGCTACTGATACAGCTTCTCTTCTTGGCCCCAGCTCTCCTGTTCTCCTGCAGCTCGGCTCCTCTTCTGCCCCCGGTTCGCTCTAGACCCCCTTCTCCTCTTCCTCTGTTCCTGTCTGCTTTGGTGCCCTGCCCCTGACAGGACTCACCAGTTCTCTCTCTTCATCTGGGGATCATCAGTGGGTCCTTCTCTTCCTGCCTGCAGCTCACTCCTGCTTGGACTTGATCTTCTTCTCCTCTAACCTGTTGCTGCCTCTCTTGCCTGAGCTTGCCCTTCTCTGCCCCTGCTTGCAGCATACTCCTGCCTGGATCTGATCTTCTCCTTTCAGAGCATGCTTGCAGCCTCCTCTCTTTGCCTGGGCTTACCTTTCTCCTTCCCTGGTTGCCTCTGGGCTTGCTATCTTTTTCTTGCTGTTCCACCCCTCCTGTCCCCTGGATTGACTTGAAATTTGCGCCAATCTATGGGTCAGGCAGCCTCCTGCTACCTCATTGGTCCAAATTCATGCCTTTTACCAGATCCTGGCTCCAATTGGCCATCTTCCAAACTGCCCCTCAGGCTTGCCTCACATGCCCCTCAGGCTCCCAGCTCTCCCTGGGGCCTCAGACAGCCAATCAGGAGCCTTGTAACGGACTTCCTCTTGCACATCCCCCCACAGTTACTACTACTACTACTACTACTACTTATCATTTCTATAGCACTACTAGACGTACAAACTCAAAATTTGAGCACACCTCTCTGGCATCTATGGGCACCTGAGCTCTTAGTTTTATAACAGTGCTGGAGCATTTTAAACACAACATTTTAACTAAAAGGTGTCAGTGCTGTTTCTGGGCTGCCCTGAGCCCTCTGTACCTCCCTGTCCTCTGCAAGATGCCCCCCTCTCAGGAAAAGGGGGGCAAGGTAAAGGCTTCTTTTTCCTATATTTACACTAGCATGAATTGAGGGAGCCTCTCTCCCTGTACCCAGTACTAGAAAAGAGACTGACACAGTCCCTCTCCTTGTATCTGCCAGTAATACTGACTGAGGGAGCCCCTGTACCTGACACTAAGGCAGACTGAGGGAACCCCTCTCCCTGTACCTGATACTAACACGGACTATAGGATAACCTCTCCCTGTACTTGACACTAACACAGACTGAGGAAACCCCTCTCCCTGCATCTGATACTAGCATGGACTGAGGGAGCCCCTCTCCCTGTACCTGACACTAGCGCAGACTGAGGGAGCCCCTCTCTCTCTCTCTCTATGTCTGTGTAACCCGGTGGGTTATATTTATTTCTGACACCATTTCCTCCAAGCTCCTTTTATGGTGAGTAGGATTTTGCAGGGCTGAAGAGGGAGCCTAGCCTGACCCCACACTAATCATTTCTTCACAGCCCTGGAAAATTCATTAAAAAGATATAACATTTTCAAAGGCTGCTTATTTTCATTTTAGTGAACAAATTTGACAATACTGGCCCGCAAAGGGACTGCAATTAATTTTGATACTGTGAGCATAAAGAAAGATGAGAAAAAGAGGGGGGCAGAGAGGGGGAAAGAATGAAAGGGAGAGGGACATACATAGGGAGAGACAGAGGGAAGAGGGAGAGAAAAATGCAGGGGACATGTGAAGGCTACCTGGACCAACAAAAAAAGAATGGAGCTGGCTGGGACGGAGTCGGAATTAATCCTAATTCTTTTCCCCTTACATCTCTTCCAGCGCTGGGATGCAGAGGCTGAGCTGGGAAAATCGAGTTGTGCTGAATCAGAAAGAGGAGCGTTTGCATGTATTGTGAAGCAGAGAGACAGAGGGTAAGTTGCCTCTGTGCCACCTTCAAAGTTTCATTTCCCACTACACTGGCTCTTTAATCGCTGTGTGTATCACTTGCAGTGTGCAGGAATAGGCTGTATGAATTCCCTCAAAACAGCAACTCTATATATATATTTTTGCAGAGTTACATATTTAATCCAGGGGAACATAACAGTGGCATAAATGTGCCAGGTGCAGACTGCCAGGCATGTTTTATTGCTCTCTTAAAATTTCTCTCTGACGGAAAGACACAACTCCGGAAGAAAGGCATCTTTTCTCTCCCTCCAGGGCCTGATGCATAAAATAATTTTTCCCCTTCTATATCTACGGAACATATGCCCAGTACAAGTGGCCTGATAAAAGACTCCTGTACTGGTTCAGTGTTATAGTGAGGTTCAGTCTTCAAAAAGCTGGAGGCGTTGAGTAGAAGATGGATGGTACCCATCCAGCTTCTAACAGACTTAATATCTACTGAGAAAGTGCATGAAATATGCTCAAGCCATCTGATGCACAGGTTCTCCAGGCACACTCTGGCAGCGCAGAACCCTGGGGAACCAGTATGTTGCACTCTAGAGAGGACATGATAGCAGATAGAGAACACCTGGTTTATGTTTTTTTTTTAATATTCTTAATATACTGCCTTTCTGTGGTACAAAAAAACTGGTTGCATATTAGATGCAGGTACTTTTTCTGTCCCTAGTGGGTGTACAATCTGTTTTGTACATTGCTCTAACCTGCCAAGTGGTAGAGGCAGCAGGCAGCTTCATGTCAGTCTGCAACAGACAAGCACAGAGGACCCTGCTGGAGTGGGGAGTAGAGGCAGACTAGATTTCGGTTTCAGTTTCAGTGCCAATAATCCAGATTTGACCATGCTGTGGTTTTGGCTGAAAATGCAAGTGCGTTTTCAGCTGAAACCAAAACTCCACACCCCCACAACTACTTTATGATGTCCTCCCACCAACCATAGGCCCTCCTCGGGCCTACCTTCAAAGCACTAGTATTCTGTTCAGTGGCGTTCCTAGGGCGGCTGACACCAGGAAGTAACCTGTTCCGGGGCAGAGGGAGCAAGGAACGAGCGGCGCCGACAGGCGCGTGGCACCCCCCCCCCCAGCGGCGTGCACCCGGGGCAGACCGCACCCACCGCCCCCCCCCCCCTAGGAACGCCACTGATTCTGTTGGCCTCTTTGAAACAGGAGCGATCCCAAGTCACTCTTTCCCCCACTGGCATTGCAGTCAAAATGGCTACCATGACTTCCCACAGCAACCTTGCATGTCTGCTGTAGGAGGTTGCGGCAGCCATTTTGAGACTGGAACTGGCATGGGCAAGAGTAATCTCCAGTCACTCCTGCCATGCCAGTTCCAATCTCAAAATGGCTGCCATAATCTCTGCAACAATCTCACATTTTACCGTGCAGCCGGAAGGCAGGAGCAACTCAGGATTGTCCTTGCCCTAAAGAGACCACTAGATGACCAGGGCTTTGAAAGGGGAGGAGTTTGTGGGCAGGAGGGTGGGTGGCCCAGAGGGACAGTTTTCTGCCAGAAAGGAGGCTGGCCTGGGGGGATGGGCTTTCTGCAAGAGGGGGAGCAGGTTGACGGTTTTAGTTTTGGCTTCAGTTCCAGACAAAATTGAGCGGCAATTTTCAGACACAGATTCAGTTTCATCTGAAACCAAAAGCCCCAGTTTTTCGCCCTCTAGTGGGGAGGCAAGAATACAAAATTGGTTCTATTGCAGGGGTTCTCAATCCAGTCTTCGGGACATACCTAGCCAGTCAGGTCTTCAGGATACCCACAATGAATATGAATGTGATACCGCAATGAATATGTATAAGATAAGAACATAAGAATAGCCATATTGAGTCAGACCAATGGTCCATCTAGCCCAGTATCTTGTTTCTAATAGTGGCCAAGCCAGGTCATAAGTACCTGGCAGAAACCCAAATAGTGGCAACATTCCATGCTACCAATGCCAGGGCAAGCTGTAGCTTCCCCATGTTTGTCCCAATAGCATACTATGGACTTTGCCTCCAGGAACTTGTCCAAACCTTTTTTAAGCCCAGATATTCTAACCACTGTTACTACATCCTCCAACAAAGAGTTCCAGAGCTTAACTATTCATTGAGTGAAAAAATATTCACACCTATTTGTTTTAAAAGTACTTCAATGTAACTTCATTGCGTGTCCCCTAGTCTTTATACTATAGGAACAAGTAAAAAACTGATTCACTTCTACTCGTTCTAAACCACTCAAGATTTTGTAGATCTCAATCATATCTCCCCTTATCCATCTCTTTTCCAAGCTGAAGAGCCCTAACCTCTTTTAGTCTTTCCTCATATAAAAAGAGCTCCATCTTCTTTATCATGTTGGTTGCTCTTCTGCTATATCTTTTTTGAGATATGGTGACCAGAACTGAACACAATACTGAAGGTGAGGTCACACCGTGGAGCGATACAGAGGCATTACAGTATTTTCGGTCTTATTCAACATCCCTTTCCTAATTCCTAACATCCTGTTTGCTTTTTTGGCCACCACCGCACACTGAACAGTAGATTTCAATGCATTCTCTACAATGACATCTAGATCTTTTTCTTGGGTGCTGACCCCAAGGTGGACCCTAGCATCAGGTAACTATGATTCTGATTATCTTTCCAATGTACATCACTTTGCATTTGGCCACATTAAATTTCATAAACTGGAGAAGAGCTTCCAAGTATGAAGTTCCAGGAGGGAAAGTTTAAGTCAGGTCTGGATTTATGCCAACCTAATCCTGATGCATTATAGGATCTGCAACACTGATTTTAATGGACAGAAAGCAGAGGGTAGGGTTAAATGGCCATTTCTCTCAATGGAGGAGGGTGCTTAGTGGAGTTCCACAGGGATGATTACTGGGACCGGTGAAATTTAACATGTTTATAAATGGTCTGGATATTGGAACAAGTTAGGTGATTAAATATGCAGCTGACACAAAGTTATTCAAGGTTGTTGAAACACATGCGGACTGTGAAAAATTGCAGGAAGACCTTAGGAAATTGGAAGACTGGGATCCAAATAGCTGATGCAATTTAATGTGGAGAAATGCAAAGTGATGCACATTGGGAAGAATAATCTTAATCATAGTTACTTGATGCTAGGATCCACCTTGCGGGTCAGCACCCAAGAAAAAGATCTAGGTGTTGCCGTAGAAAATAGGCTGAAATCTTCTGCCCAATGACACCTAAATGCTTTTCTTGAGTGCTGACTCCTAAGGTAGACCCCAGCATCAGGTAACTATGATTCAAATTATTCTTCCCAATGTGCATTTGTTCACATTAAATATCATCTGCCATTTAGATGCCCAGTCTGCCTTTCTGCAATTTTTCACAATCCGCATGTGTTAGCACATAAGCACCTAAGCACCGCCACGTTGGGAAAAGACCAAAGGTCCATCAAGCCCAGCACTCTGTCTCCAACAGCGGCCAAGCCAGGCCCCAAGAACCTGGCAAAAACCCAAAATTTAATAACAATCAATGGACTTTTCCTTCAGCAATCTATCCAGACCCCCTTTAAACTCAGCAAGGCCAGCTGCCATCACTACCTTCTCCGGCAATGAGTTAGTTCCAGAGTCTAACTACACACTGAGTAAAGAAAAACTTTCTCCGATTTGTTTTAAACCTACCACATTCTAATTTCATATTGTGTCCCCTGGTTCTATTATTGCTAGAAAGCGTAAACAAACGCTTCACATCTGTCCACTCTATCCCACTCATTATTTTGTAGACCTCTATCATATCACCCCTCAGCCGCCTTTTCTCCAGGCTAAAGAGTCCTAGCCGTCTTAACCTCTCCTCATAGGGTAGTCGTCCCATCCCTTTTATCATTTTTGTCGCCCTTCTCTGCACCTTCTCCAATTCCTTTATATCTTTTTTGAGATGTGGCAACCAGAACTGAACACAATACTCCAGGTGCAGTCGCACCATGGAGCGATATAATCGCATTATAACATCCTCATGTTTGTTTTCCATCCCTTTTCTAATAATATTCAACATTCTGTTCACCTTCTTAGCCGCCACAGCACATTGAGCTGAAGATTTCAACGTCCTATCCACAATGACTCCCAGATCCCTTTCTTGGTCCGTAACTCCTAAAGCGGAACCTTGCATAACATAGCTGTAATTCGGGTTCCTCCTTCCCATATGCATCACTTTGCACTTGTCAGCGTTGAACTTCATCTGCCATTTGGCCACCCAATCCTCCAGTCTCACAAGGTCTTCTTGTAATCTTTCACACTCCTCCTGCGATGAGACGACCCTGGATAACTTTGTGTCATCTGCGAATTTAATTACCTCACTAGTTACTCCCATCTCAATGTCATTTATAAATATGTTAAAAAGCAGCGGTCCCAGCACAGACCCCTGAGGGACCCCACTAACTACCCTTCTCCATCAAGAATAATGACCATTCAATCCTACTCTCTGCTTCCTATCCCTTAACCACCTCTTAATCCACAATAATACACTGCCTCCGATCCCATGACTCTCCAGTTTCCTCTGGAGTCTTTCATGAGGCACTTTGTCAAACGCCTTCTGAAAATCCAGATATACAATATCAACCGGCTCCCCTTTGTCCACATGTTTGTTCACCCCATCGAAAAAATGCAGTAGATTTGTGAGGCAAGACTTCCCTTCACTAAATCCGTGTTGACTTTGTCTCAGTAGCCCTTGCTTTTGTATGTGCTCTGTAATTTTATTCTTAATAATAGCCTCCACCATTTTTCCCGGCACCGACGTCAGGCTTACCGGTCTATAATTTTGACAACATTGAACAGTTTTATATCATCTGCAAATGTAATCACCTCACTTTTCAATTTCCAGATCATTTATAAATATGTTAAATAGCACCAATCCCAGTACAGATCCATGCGGCACTTGTAGGAATATTTACCTGAGATCTCACCTTTGCTGGTCTTGGCCTCTACAGTCATTGTTATAACAATATGGATTTTATAGCTTGTGGCCTGTATGCATCAGTAACCATCAGAAACCAGCTTGGTTACAAAGGAAATTACTGCTGAGTATACCATGATGACTTCATCTAAGGACATATTCTTTGTTGCAAACTAGCCCAATTATCTCCTGGGAAGATTGGAGGAGAGAGACACACATGGCTCCAGGAGTATGGGGTCAGACAGGGAGGTTTGCATGCCATCGATAACAGTTTCATGGCTACAGCAAAGGCTCTCTTCATGACCATGAAGCTGGCTGGACATTATTACACCTTCCGTGATTGGTCCACAGGTATCATCTGACCCATTGATGCCAAAAAGTTGGACTGAAGAAGAGGAAAAGAAGAGAGAGGACCAGAAGACTGGCAGGAGGATAGAAGGCTCGGAAAGAGCAAGAGACTAATTTCCTAAACACCAGTGAACTGCATACCTTGTAACAAACTCACAAGGTAAGCTCAGCTACAATACATGGCCTTACCCAATGACTGTGTCATCTGCATCCAGAATACAGATCTCGGACTTATTCCTGGACTGAGAGACTCACTGAGGCTTCAGATTGAGTCTCAGAGGAGGAATCCGCTTTACCATTAGAAGTCTGCCACAGACGGCAAGGTGAGATAACAGGATATACTACCTATGGTCATGGGGATAATTAGTCCTTGGCTTTTGTCTGAGACAGATGGGTTTTATGTCATGACTTAAGGTCTGTGAATTTAGCTGCTAACTGTGTATTTTGCATAAGACGTGTGGTGTAAGTTCTCATAATAATCATTAGGATATCAGTATTGTGATTGGTTGTTTAATCACTCAATTAGTTAGTCCATTAGGATAATCATATTTCATTATCTATATTTTGGTGATAATCTATTTTTATAGCAAGTTATTTTGTATTTTGCTTGCCATTTTGCTTCAGAACTATAATATATATATATATATATATTCCATCTGTGGCATTGTTCCTTTTTCCAGCACAGCTAGCCAGCCATTGGCCCAAAGAGGTACGCTTCCCCTAGACACGAGTCCAGAATAATTGCTATTTAGTAGTGTTCTGTCAGCTAAGTGCCTCAGGATATATATATTAGGAGTTGTCCTCCTGGATATATACCCCATACACACTCCACTATTCACCCTCCTCTATTGAGAAAAATGGCCATCTAACCCTACCTTCTATTTTTTGTCCAATAACCAATTCCTTATCTCCAGAAGGACATTGCCTCTTATCACATGAAAAACTGACATTTTTAAATGAGGTTGCATTATCCCATAACTTAAACCTTGCCATTATTTATTTTATTTTTTGTTACATTTGTACCCCGTGCTTTCCCACTCATGGCAGGCTCAATGCGGCTTACATATTGTATACAGGTACTTATTTGTACCTGGGGCAATGGAGGGTTAAGTGACTTGCCCAGAGTCACAAGGAGCTGCCTGTGCCTGAAGTGGGAATTGAACTCAGTAGATTTGAGTCTGGTCAACCTCTCAACACACATCACAGTATACTGGAAAATAATTACTGCATTGGCACATATCCCACAACTATGCTTTATAACAAATATAAAATGCCTTATTAAGCTGTATTAATAAAATAAGTCTTCATGTCTCTTCCTCTGGTTCTACTGCTTTCTCTCCTTTCTGAAGCTGACATTAACCAGTTCAAGTCCCTGGAGTTCCTGACAGTGTTCCTTCCACCCCTTCTCCTTACAAAAGAGCAGACAAATAAAGGATTGTCTACCAAATTACTTTGTGAAATAACATTAAATCCTGCAAAAAAAGCTTCTTAGAGCCTATCAGGCTTATTTTTGAAAGAGAAGGATGCCCATCTTTCGACACAAATCGCAAGATGGGAGTCCTTCTCACAAGGTTGCCCAAATTGGTATAATGGAAAGCCGATTTTGGGCGTCCCCAACTGCTTTCCGTTGCGGGGACGACCAGAGTTCCCGGGGAAGTGTCGGAGGCATATCGAAGGCGGGACTTGGGCGTGCCTAACACATGGGCATCCTCAACCCATAATGGAAAAAAAAGGGACTTGGGCATGCCTAACACTAGGACGTTCTCGACCCATAATCGAAAGAAACAAGGACGTCCCTGACGAACACTTGGACGACTTTACCTGGTCATGTTTTTCTTACGACCAAGCCACAAAAAGGTGCCCAAACTGACCAGATGACCACCGGAGGGAATCGAGGATGACCTCCCCTTACTCCCCCAGTGGTCACTAGCCCACTCCCAGCCTCAAAAAAAAATTTTATAAATATTTTTTGCCAGCCTCTATGCCAGCCTGAAATATCATACCCAGCTCCATGACAGCAGTATGCAGGTCCCTGGAGCAGTTTTAGTGGGTGCAGTGCACTTCAGGCAGGCGGACCCAGGCCCATCTCCCCCTACCTGTTACACTTGTGGTGGTAAATGTGAGCCCTTCAAAACCCACCAAAAACCCACTGTATCCACATTTAGTTGCCCCCCTTCACCCATAAGGGCTATGGTAGTGTTGTACAGTTGTGGGGAGTGGGTTTTGGGGTTTTTTGGGGGGGCTCAGCACCCAAGGTAAAGGAGCTATGTACCTGGGAGCTTTTTTTGAAGTCCACTGCAGTGCCCCCTAGGGTGCCCAGTTGGTGTCCTGGCATTTCAGGGGGACCAGTGCACTACGAATGCTGGCTCCTCCCATGACCAAAGGGCTTGCATTTGGTCGTTTCTGAGATGGGCGTCCTTAGTTTCCATTATCGCCGAAAATCCAAAACGACCAAGTCTAAGGACGACCATCTCTAGGGACGACCTAAATGTCAAGATTTGGACATCCACGACCATATTATCGAAACGAAAGATGGGCGCCCATCTTGTTTCGATAATACGACTTACCCCTCCCCTTCACCAGGACGTCCTGCGAGGACGTCCTCAGGAAAACTTGGGTGCCCCTTTCGATTATGCCCCTCTATATAACAAGCTTAACAACACCAGTTCTGATCACACAAATATCAGTAACTGTACCTTTAAAAAGGCAGCAGTGAATATACAGAACCACAATATACTTCCTATTGGAAAAGCCAGAAAAGTCAGATACCCATAGATCCACACATTTTCAATATGGTAATAGTAGAGCCCAGTTAGGAACAAGTTATTTTGAGTAAGTCTTCACTGGACCAAACTTGCTTTCCTTGTGCCATCACCATCCAGCTGGATAGGCAGTGTCTTAAAGGGATAGAAGTTTTTTTTTTAACATTTATATACCACATTATCCTACGCAAACTTGGGTTCAATGTGGCTTACATTTGAAAATACAGTGAGACAGAATAATAAAATTCAATTATATCATGGAAGCAAGTAGATGAATATATCTGAAACATTTAACAAAGTTGAGATTAGCTATGTATATATACCCAACTGGGCATTTAAAAGTCTGTCCTTCAATGATGCCGCATGTTCAGAAATCATAGCCATATGTGTAGACATGTACACACCAGAAGAAGCATCCATACACACACTGCAAAAGTAAACAACAACTTCTATAGAGTACATCCAAAACTTAGGGTCTGTTTACTAAGCTGCGCAGCATTGCTGACACAGCCCATTCAAGTGAATGGGCTGTGTAAAGCACACAGCCAGCCGCACTAGCAGCTTAGTAAATCCCAGCGTTAATTTTTATTTTCTCATTTCCATCTTCCAAAATTCTAGGTAGCAGATTTACAGATCAGTAGAACCCAAAGCAGTCTAAAACAAGTAAAGTCAAGAAACAACATAGTTTATACCAAATTGTTCAACCACCCTTAGGAGTCACCTTTGGTTTAAAAAGCAAAAACATGTGCATGTAAATGAATTAAAACAAAGTTTAAAGTGAATGCCCTTAATATGTAATACTTTGTAGCAATAATGAAACAGTGATGGAATATTCACATAGCAAGTAGCCTGAGCCAACAGATTTATTTTCCACTGAACATAATTAATTTTGTATGAACTAAGCGGCTAACAGTATGTTTAACTGGACAATGTTGCCACATTTAGACTGACTTTGGATAGAACTTCTGCATGAAGGAAGCCCTTCCCACATTATTCAATACCTCTCTGTGAAATAGTAGTAATTAAAAAAAAAAGCCAGTGCATTTTTTATAATATACCACTGCATTCCTCAAAACAAAAGGAGCAAGTTTCCACATGCCATCTTTTTCTTTTGATGTAGGAACAGGAAAAAAAAAAAGATGTTAAATGCTCCCAGGTCTCAACCTAATTAATGATTTTTTTTTAATTGTACTTATAAATAGTAAGTCTGATTGTTAAGCACCTGATATTCATAACATTGTGTCTGTTTTGGTGGCCCTTTACTAGGTGAAAACATCTCTACATGAATACATGGAGTCCCTATAACCAGCCCCTCCAAATGACACAATGATTTACAATTTAGAACTAATTACTACTCTAATGGATAAAAACAATGCTTCCTCTTAGTACATCCGTATGCTGCACAAGCCCGCATCCTTGAAAATATAAGATCAAATAAAAATGCTACCAACGATATAGAACAATAACGTGGATAGAACAGCTCAAAGGTTTGCTTACTTTGTTTTGGGTAAACGGGGATGACGGCTGCAGCACACCGAGTAGAGGGAAAGGGAGACTAACCTCATGGGCTTCAGCCATCATGCCGCCTCTTGTTCTCAATCTAACCTTGTACTCGCTCCCTTCCGCCTCCCTGCACCACTGCCCTATTTTCCGGGCCGCCAGCAGCATCAGTGAAGTAAGCACACTGCCTTCAGCAGCCCCAGAAGCTCTCTGTCAGTTGCAGAGTTCTGCCTATGCAGGACAGGAAATTGCAGGGATTTAGGCACTTTAGGGTTCTCCACATATATGACAGAATCCTCCAGCAGGAAAATCTCCAGGAAAGATTTCTCTCTCAGTTACTCTGGTGAGGCGTTTAGCTGTGAAATTGGGATGGTTTAGATCCAGCAACTAGATAAGGGAACCAAGGTACCACTGCAACTTCCAATATGACTTGTCCCACTTGCGTCTTCATTGTTACTTGGGCAAGTTTACCAGAGAACCCCAGGCCTAGCTTCAGCCTGGACACACAGTATAAGAATTGTCAGAGGGATTAAAAGAAAAACTTCCTACCTTAAAACTTCCTACCTTGGCATTCTTTACTCATACATCACAGAGGCATAAGATGGAGGGTGTTTGGGTTTCCCTGACTTTTTTCTAGACTGCTTGAACCCTGCCCCTCTCTACTGTATACTAGGGAATCTGGCTCCTTAAGGTGGCCCAGGTAAGGAGTTTCCTTAAGGAGGATCAGCAGTTTCCTATACACTCCCTAACAGAGATTTAAAAAAAAGAAACCAAGCCTCTCCTCTAGACCAATGGTTCCCAACCCTGTTCTGGATGTTACTAATGAAGGCAATCCCACAAACCTCCCCATGCTGAGTCACTGATAAGAGATCCCTCAACTCTCTCCATGAGTCCCTAATGAATGAAATCTGACACTGTTCCAACTGCTGATTCACTAGTGGAGAAGATTCCACTTCCCCCTGCTGAGTCACTAATGAAAGGAGATGCCACACGTCTCTCCCTACTGTGACATTAAGGAAGTTCCCACACCTTTGCCCAAGCTGAGTTACTGAGAGACCTACACCGCTTCCTATGCTGTCACTATGAGATCTAGTCCTTTTGCCCTGCTGAGTCACTAACAAAAGGGATCTATACCTCTCCCCCATGCTGAATCATTGATGAGAGATCTCATAACTCTCTCCCTGATGAAAGAAATCAAACACCTCTTCACCTGCTGAGCCAAATGTCAACAAATGGAGAATATTCTACCTCACTTGAAGGACACCACATCCTTCTCCCCTTGCTGAGTCACTAGTAAAAGAGGTCTACACCTCTTCCACTGCTGAGTCATTAGTCGAGAAGATTTCACCTCCAGGCTCCAACCCCTGTCAATTTTGCACCCTCCCCTTACTGAGTCATCTCTCCCCCTGTTGAGTTACTGATGAAAGAGATCTAACACCTCTTCCCTGTTGAGTCACTAATGAAAGAGAATTAATACATCTTTCCCTGCTGAGTATGGTGGAGAAAGTCCCACAGCTCTCTCCCTGCTGAGTCACCAATGAGAAAAATCCCACAGCTCTTTCTCTAGTGACTCATTAAGGGAGAGACCCTACACCTGCTTAATCATTAATGAAAAAGATCCAACACCTTTTCTCCTAATGAGTCATTAATGATGGAATTCCCACACCTCTTTCCTTGAACTGCTAGCAGAGAAGCTACTATACCCTCCCCCTGCTGAGTCACTTGGAGATCCCACACCTAACCACCGACTGAATCATCAATAGGGAAAATCTCACTGCTTTCCCCTTGTGAACCTGAGGGAGAGACCCCCACACCTCTCCCTCCTGCTGAGTCACTAATGAAAGAGATCTAACACCTGTTCCCTAGCTGAATCAATAATGGGTTAATCACACATCTCTCCCACTGCTGAGTCACTGAGAGCCCCCACATACTTTACTCTGCTAAATCACTAATGTAGAGGAATGGAATACAATCCTGAACTGTCCTATAGTTAATCTTTGTAGCTCTCTTAAACACTACTACAAGTTTACTGTACCACTCCAAAGAATCCCTGTTAATTGTAGTTTTTTCTTAGAAATGTGAAGAGCCAGGGTGGGGTTTATGGGTTCAGGGATTCACTAAGACATTCCTATCCATATTATCCCCGGGATTCTATATGTGGTGACTAATGTTGAGCGTGGAAATAAGCACACACAGCCGATTTGCATGTGCAACGTAATTCTTTAACAAGCTAATCAGTGCTGATAACTGGCCGCTAACAAGCAATTATTGGCATTAATTGGCACTAATTAGAATTTACGTGCACAACTTTCTAAATACATTCTGTGCGCATAAATTCTAACGTGAGGGTCATAAAAGGGGACATGGCCATGGGTGGAGATGGGTGGGTCATGAGCGTTCATGAAAATTACATGCACTGTTACAGAATATGCCCGATCCACACCTAATACATGGGCATTTACACTAGGTTTTAGTTGGCATAAATGGCTGCGCCCATTGTAACTTGTTTAAAATCAAACGCAATAAAAGTTTCTGAACTAAATTTTAGTTATGGTGACGGCTGCTACGTGTATTCTATAAACCGTGCCTAATGTTAGACGAGGTTTATAGAATAGCACTAAGTGTATTTTTTTCAGCACCATATATAGAATTCCCTCCTATGCACACCAAAATTTCACTGTTAAGTTCAATGCCCTTTTTTCCTAAGCCCTAATTATGAATCTGCTTCACAGAGCTATAGAGATGTCAGTCTGAACCTCAAAGAAATTCTGAACCATTGTGTCAAGAACAGTTTGTGACCAGCCTAGTCAATCCCAGTCAGACCATACCCTTAATATCAACCATACCCAGACAGCAGGAGAGAGAGAAGAATAATGTGACAATATTACACTACGGAGTGAGGTGAAGATACAGAACACATGAAAGAGAGAAAGAAAAGGGAAAGAGAGACATCCTTTGACATCATATATGACAGAGAAAGAGGGAAAGAGGCATTCAAGTGCCACAGTGCAGTTGGAAAGAGATAACCAGGAACTACTAAAACACAGTGGGAAGAAGGAGAAGAAGGGAGCAGAGGAAGAGATCCCTGAAGAATGAGGCAGAGAGAAGAAAGCATGGGAGAGGGAGAGAGTCCCAGAGCATAAGGTGGAAAGACAATCTCACTCTGGTCCCCAGTAATAGGAAGATGAAACAGATGTAGTATTACCGGCACAGTTGGTCCGTCCTGCACATGCTACGCAAGTCCAGGCAGTTGGGTTTCTCCTTGTCCTCATACGAGCAAGCAGGCACAATGGTCTGCCGGCGCCGCTCAGCACATGCCTGGTCCTTGCAGGAGCAGAACAGCAGCCGGTATGTGTACTCGTGCGATACACGGTCGAAGAACTGGCGCAGGGCCTTGTGGCACTTTCTGCGGTTGCAAGGCTCGGAGTTGGTGGGGCCTTTGTTGCAGAGAGAGATGTATCCAGATCTCAGCTTTTTGCAGTTATCATTTAGGTTACAAGCCTTGGCTGCATTCAGGCACTGATTGCTTTTGGAGGACGTGGGTTCCATTCCTGTCCAGGAAACAGAGTAAAATAAGTAAGGGATACAAGAAAAAAGAATAGAGGAACAGTTCTGATGGTTATTCATCACACACATTATGAATTAAGCCTCCTTCTAATCAATTATATTATTTAAGTATCTGAGTTTTTTTTTTTTTTTTTTTTTTTGCAATATTGTTAATTGTTTTATATTGCAGTGATTCTGTGTTTGTATGTTTATGCATGATGTATTTTATAATTATGTATGTTTTTTATACTCCAACTTGGAAAAAAGGAGGAATGTAAATAATAAACCATATATTATGCATATACGTTCTGCTCAACACATCAGATCAAGGAAGATTAAAGAGCCAAAAAAGAGGAGGTATTGCCAATAAACATATAGGGCAACGCACTCTACCTCTAAGTGCAACACACTTTGGAAAACCAGTTGGAGAGAATAGGGGCAGAACATGTTCCCATTTCCAAAGTTAACCTGGCTGCGAAGAGTAGATAATTCTCTAAACACCTTTTATTTTTTTCCAGAATGAGGTTTGCTTTTTTGAAGCTACACCCTGCTCTCTCCAATTTGCTTAATCTCCAATACTTTTGTATTACTTCACAGCTTCACTAAGTTCATAGCTCATCTTTATTTGATATACTGTCCATCAATGATACATTTGAACAGTTTGCAATCAGAAGAAGAGTGGGAAGGAAGTAGAAGAAAACACATCAAGCAGCCTAGGTTACGGCCTAGAATCAATTATAATAAAAGAATAAACAACAGAAGGCTAAAAAGGTAAATATTACAATTAACCTTCAAGAGGTCAAGGCACAAAAAGTGGGGGGGAGGGTGTTAAGGACAAATGAGACACAAAGTCAGAGATAATGGGAGTACAAAGAGGAAACAATCCCAGTTTAAGGAACAAAGCTAGAATGGGGGGAATGCTTTGCTATAGTAATAAGTTTAAAGGGATAATTGGTTTGCAGCGCCATTTTAGAGAGGTCACAGAAGTAGAAATTGAGACGTGCAGGCCAGGATATCTCAAGTTTCACTGGTATTTTCAAACAGAATCTGCTGAAGTAGAGCCTGTTCTAAAATACAGGTTGTTTTTTTTTTTATAACTCTTTATAAGTTTCAATATATGTAATCACAAGACAGGACCGCCAAGAGGGGGACAGCAAGATTTCCTGGGCCCAGCCTCCAAGAGGGGCCCAGTGCTACTGCCACGTCGGCAAGACTTCACGGTAGTGGTGCTGACGAAGGCAGCTGAGAAGACAGAAGAAAGCTGCTGTCATTGGTCTCCTGCTCGCAGGTTATCGTGTTAATGCGTTGTCTTCTCTGCCACTGCAGGTCCTTCTTCCTGCCTCACTCATCCTGCCTCCTCCTCCTGAGTGTGACTACTTCTTGTTTTCACTGGCACCGCAGCAGGAAGGGTCTGCAGCGGCAGGGAAGACTCAGAGTTAACGCATTAACCCGGACCCAGCCTGGCCCACAGCGCAAGCACAGCAGGAGAGAAGACAGACAACTGGTCCAAGGGGGAGCACTGCAAATGCTGAGGTAGGGTCATGTTTGATAGATAAAATTATTTTGGTTGGTGCAGGGTGGGGCCCTTAAGACTCTTTGCCCTGGACCTGGCTTTGTCTCTCGGCGGCCCTGTCACAAGATTAAACTCTTGTTTATTCAACACAGAACAAAAATGTCATGAGGAATACAACAAAAATAACAAGAAACAAAGGAAAGATCTTCCTTAGATCAATATTAAAAGGGAAGTGGACTCAAAAAAGACCAGAGATAGCAGGGAGGATATATATATATATATATATATATATATATATATATATATATATATATATATATATATATATATATATGCCCCGCCCTCGCGGATGTTACATCAGGCAAGGGTGGGACACGGAAGGAAGGAGTGGCCTGCCCTGCTGCTGCTTGCTGCAAAGGTGAAAGGAGGCATTTAAGGTTAGTTCCGGGAGCGACGGAGGGCGGGCAGGCCAACCCCGATGCTTCCCTGAAAAATAAGACAGCCCCTGAAAATAAGACCTAGCGCATTTTGGGGGGCAAAAATTAATATAAGACAGTGTCTTATTTTCGGGGAAACACGGTATATATATATATATATATATATATATATATATATATGTAACAGTCTGAAAAGAAAACAGAAAGAAAGGATTAGTAGGATAAATCCCCTTGTAATTTCTCAATAAGTCCCAATAGCACAAACACTCAAAGAATTTTCTTCACATTTAGAAAAGCCCTTAATTGCTCTGGGGTAAAAAAGACATATTTAGTTCCTCCAAATTTAATCATACATTTACATGGCTATGCTAATAAAAATGTGGCACCAAGGTCTCTACTCTCTTTTCTCATAGTCAAAAACTGTTTCCTTCTCTCCTGAGTAGATTTTGTAACATCAGGATGAATCCAAATATGTTTATTATGAAATACATCCAACGCATGCCTAAAGTACATTCTCAAAATGGTGTTTAAAACTTGCTCAAAAAACAGAGATACTAATAAAGTAGCTCTTTCTGAGGATTCAGACAAAGATTCTTCTAGAATGACAGAGATATTATTCATGTCCAGCTGAATCCCCTGGCCCGCCTATCCTCCAGCTCTCCCTGGGATTTCCATGTAGATACAGGAACATAACATATTTTGTTCACTGGGGGAATAGCTTCTGGGGAAAATTTCAAAATAGTAACATGATAACTCTTGAATAAATCAAGTGGAGGTATTCAAGGGGATCTTGGAAAGTTTAAGAACATTATGTTCAGCCTATGATTATAATTTTCAATATTTTCAAGTTTCCTATGAATCACAAGGATACCCTTCACAGCAGGGTTTTTTAAATCATTAAAAATTTTTAAGTCACCTTGAATCCGATTAATCTGAGTTGAAACATCTTGTTTAACTTGTTCCACTGCCTTAGTTATATCCTTCATCTTCTGCCCCAAAACCTTTACCTCAGTAGATGTATTTCCAGTCAGCAAGTCCAGTTTTTGTAGCATTTTCCAGATATGGTCAAGTGTTACCTCCATGGGAGATGATGAACAAGTACCTTCTCCTAATGTCTTGCTTTCTGGTCTTTCTGCACCTTCACCAACTCCCTCCTTAGCGGCACTTCCCACAGCAACTTTGGCATCAGGTGGCAACATCTGTTGGGCTGATGCAGATGTAGATGCTGGACATAGAGGCACTAAGGACGCTGGGGGCAATAGAGATGTTTCCAGCTCCAGCGAGGTTGATTCTCCTTCCTCGTACCTCACAGCAGAGTACGCCTACCCAGATAACAAGGGGGCCTTGAATACAAAGCAGTCTATGAGATGCTGACCTGGGGTTGGTCCCCGAGACACGGAGGGAGTGGTCTTGACCACTCCTTTCCTCTTAGTGTACAACACAAAGGGAAAAAATGTATAAGCAGCATGAACAGCGATCCACTCACACAAAATACAGGTTTATGCACCAGGTGCATGCAGCATAACCATCCATTTTAGAAAAATAAACATATAAAAAAATCAATGGGTTCAAAGCTAGCACATAATTTGTAATGTTATATAATAAGAGCATAACTGGTTATCTTTGCGACTTTGGAAACAGGACTTTTCTGAGAAGTTCTGAGAGAAGAGGACATTTCTCTGGGTAAGTGACATTATTTTGTTCTGTGCTTGGTAACTGAAAGATTGGGTTTAAAAGAGTAATTGTAGGATATTGATAAACACAGTTAGACTTAAAAAAAAAAAAAAAAAGAAAAAGCAAACTTTCATAGATACTCTCCATAGCCTTTCCCCATAGTTTTAAAACTTGAATTTTCTGCTACAGCATTAACAGATAGACTCTAGAAGGCACAGTACAGCCTAGTTCAGTCTTAGAAAAAATATAAATAAAAGAGAGAGAAGCAAACATTATTAACTAGTTTCCATAGTGTATAACCCTTTTCCCCATAGTTTAAACTGAAACTTTCTCTTGAGGTAGAAACTTAACAGCTATGAGTATTAAAAAGGATAATAGCAAGGTACAAACTGTCCTAAAAGAAAGCTATTTTCTGTTCTTTGCCTGCTGGAGAGATAGCATTGCTACTGACCTGAATTAGGTGTTAATTAAGGTGTGAGGATGTAGAATATTTAGAAAGGTTACTAAGGGCAATCTGATTACTGGGCTAGCTTCAAAGGGTTTGTTTGAAGTAGTCTCCTTAGAATCCAAACTATATAGAGAGGAAAAGTCACACTTAATTTTCTTTCTAAGAAGTTCTGAGAGAAGAGGACATTTCTCTGGGTAAGTGACATTATTTTGTTCTATGCTTCATAACTTAAAGATTGGGTTTAAAAGAGGAATTGGAGGATACTGATAAACATAGTTAGACAAAAAAAAAAAGAAGAAGAAGCAAACTTTATTAGCTATTCTCCATACCCTTTCCCCATAGTTTTAAAACTATTAACAGATAGACTCTAGAAGGCACAGTAGGGCCTAATTCAGTCTTCATTCTCACCTACCCTCTCCAACTTCCACCCACCCCTAGCTCAAGTCTTCATTTATAGTCAATTATTCTAATTAGGACAACAAGAGGAGAGTTTTCATTAGAGTTTTAATTACATTTAATTAGTTTCTGATAAGCAATCACTAAATAAATTACAAATTACACCATAAGGCTCTTTATATTCATCTGATATCCCTAGTACCTTAAGAAGTTTTAATTAAACAACTCTATAATACTAAGATGCAGACAGCAGTCCAGCAGTGAGAGGAGTATTCTCCAGTCTTTTGCTCTGAGTGTCACATGTATGATTATCTCCCAGTTGGTGAGAGGTTATACGTGTGCTTTCAATGCAAAGAACTCCTAGCTCTCAGAGAACGAGTCTGTTCTCCTGAGGCTAGAGTAGCAGACTTGGAGGAGCTGAGGGAGACAGAGAGGAAAATAGAGAAGGCCTATAGGGACGTTGTAGAGAAGTCCCACCTCCAGTCTGGCAGTCCTTCTGCTGCCTTGGAGGAGGGAGGACTTCTAAAAGGACAGCATCACCCTGGTGCATCTGGAAGTAATCCTGTAGCCAGGACCAGCCCACCAGGGAATGCAATATCCTATCACACACAGGATGTGTCTTCAGGAGCTTCTGCCCAGGAGGGAAGGGTTAGGATGGCTGTTGTAGGATGGCTGGTGGACGTGAGGATTGCCTGGTCACTTGCCTGCCTGGTGCAAAGGTGGTGTACCTCACATGTCACCTAGATAGGATTTTAGATAGTGCTGGGGAGGAGCCGGCTGTCTTGGTACATGTGGTTACCAATGACATAGGAAAATGTGGGAGAGAGGTTCTGGAAGCCAAATTTAGGCTCTTTGGTAGAAATCTCAAATCCAGAACCTGTAGGGTAGCATTTTCTGAAGTGCTCCCCATTCCACACGCAGGTCCAAAGAGACAGGCAGAGCTCCAGAGTCTCAATGCATGGATGAGGCGATGGTGCAGGGAGTAGTAGGAGGGTTTTAGATTTGTAAGGAACTGGGCACATTCTGGGGAAAGGGGCGCCTATTCCGGAATAATGGGCTCCACCTTAACCAGGGTGGGACCAGGCTACTGGCATCGGCCCTTGTCCTGCCCAACACATGCCCCGAACACACTCCCTTGCCATTTGTATACACCTGTGTTTGAGATGTGTATATTCCATCTTTGTAAAATGAGGACTTAGATATTTATGCAAAGTAAACTTTTAAGTGCCGGTTTATGTATGTATCAAATGCGAATATGTTTTGTAAAATGAGGGCCTTATCTAAGCATGTTTCTTCGGAAGTGCACTCTGAAAATATTTGTGCAGTTGTGCCATGTGACCTAATGGATAAGGCATCTGACTTTAGATCAGAAGATTATGGGATCAAGTCCCTTCATGGTCAGCATGTTTTAGTCGGTTAGTGAGATAGCCATGGGGGAAGCCACTGCTTGCCCTAGGATCAGTACCATGGAATGTTGCTACTCTTTGGGCTTCTGCCAGGTACTTATGACCTGGATTGGCCACTGTTGGAATCAGGAATGCTGGGCTAGATGGACCACTGGTCTGACCCAGTATGGCTGTTCTTATGGTCTTAAGTTCTAAATAAGGCCTTACTATGTCTTGTTACTGAGACATGATCACAACATGAATGCAAGAATTCTTGTAATGATGACAGGATGTCCGTCCACCAGAAAGAGCTGCCATAATAAAACCAATAAGTCAACCAAAACATTATTACCAAGCTGGCAGACATAGAAGGCTCTGTGGTGATTATGGACACATAAACATACACAGAAGAATGGCACAGGCAGCACTCATATAACTCATTCTACAGGAATACTCTAAAGAACTGAAAGTTTGTATTAACTTATTTCCAAAGCAAGTACTGTCTTGTCTCCAAAACCTTATATCAACCCATCCTTCCATTGGCACCTTTACTTGCTAGCTAAAATCTGGCAAACCAATCATATCTGATACTGGCACACTCAAGGAGGAAACATCTAAACCTATAGAGGGGATTCTTAAATGCCTAGTACACATAACAAACAACTTCCTATCAGAGATGCCAAGTTACCCAGTTCTAGGAGGGAGAATTTTTGACCACTTCAGGTTTTGAAATTATATCTCAAAGCAGTATTGGATTTATAGTCCCTGATTCTACCCACAGAGATCCATGCTGTAGGTCCCATAATGCATCATGACAGGCTTATCAGAAATGAACCCCCCAATATTCAAAAGCATTTAACTGGTCAAGATTGGCACCTGGCCTGTTAAATTCCCCATAACCGGCTATCCAGCAGCATTCAGCATGGGATAGCTGGCTATCTCCTACTGAATACAACCGGTTAGCGGATAACAGATAGCCAGTTATATTGGCTGACATAACTGGTTATTTGCCGATTTATGGCCCCACTTTAGTGGCTATATTTGGCCATGTGAATATGTGGGATATCTTTGACTGGTTAGACAATAACCGGCTAAGTCTGAATATCTTCTAACCGCCCAAAAATAAACTGGATATTCAATGCCAGTCACTGGAAACAGCTAACTCCCCCAGTCTGAATATCGCCCCCAAAGGTTTTTCTGAGGTACCAAAATAGAGACCTGACATGGTCCTGTGTTTCGGCGGACCACCCGCCTGCTTCAGGGGTCTCAGGACTGCACATAAAATATACAAACACTTTGTTAAAAATGTATCTTAAAATCATAAACACATTAAAAAAAACCATAATCATCAATATCCATGTAAAGCATACAAAGAAATAAAATAATGCAAGGAATAAAACGTATTGTACAAAGTACAGTAAACAAATGAACTTTATTGCTGGTAAAGGATCAACATGTGAACTTATAATGCATGACAGACATGGATTAAATATAAAAGGAATATGCTTGAGAGTATGGTAGCCTGATGTGAGGCTCACAATGTCATTGAAAACAGAAGCATAAAGTGTGGAACATGAACTAATAATTTGTATTAAACTAGGTGTACTGATATTGTAGTGGTGTATCACATGACAATTAAAGAAAGAACCCACCTTTATAAAGTCACTTGTCTGCTGTGGTACTTATTGAAGGTATGTATTGCTCAATATGCAACACTGCCAGGCTGGAAAAACAAATCAAGGGATGGAAAAAAGAATTCCTTCAATCCTGTGAACAGTCACTCTAAATTTAAAAACAGAAAACTCTTTAGGCTAAAAAAAACGGGTAAAATTAGACAATAAAAATGGTTAAAATTAGAAACCGGGTATCTGACGACCGGTTAGGATTAACTGGTTAAACAAAGCAAAAGTCAGCTGCATATACTCAGCTATTAATCCACCAGGAAGACCCATTGTTTCTGGCAAGGGATCAGTATTAGAGCCCTTATCCATCTTTGTGGATCAATTTTTACATCTGCTCATTCCAAAAATTCAGTCATATATACATGACGCAGGACACATGATTAACCTCCTGGCCTGAAGGATTTTGATGGGAACTTAGATGATGTCATTATGGTGACTTTAGACATTGATTCCCTCTACACTAACATCCCGCAACTGCAAGCACTCAACATCATTGAAGGAGGTTTCCAAGATTGCACTACCCACCGCAGGATTCCCACCTGGTTCATTCTCACTTTGGCCACTATAGCATTAACCAAAAACTACTTCATGGGGGAAAGAGGTCTTGTCTTCCATGAACCAAGCAAGAGGAGTTTTGGAGGAAGGAGGCTTCAGAGGGAGGTAGGTGGCTTTTTGAAGGTGCAGGAGAGAAAGTGAGACTTATCCGGGGCTGGGGGAGCGGGTGGTGGTGGTAGGGAGAGTAACTATTTAGGCCATGGGCTGGGGGAGTGGAAACTGTGACTGCAGGAGCAGGGGTAGAGAGAGTGATTGTAGAGGTGGGGAAAGTGTCACTGCAGGGAAAGGGGGAAGGATGAGAGAGTGACTGCAGAAGCAGGGGGATTGAAAAGTGTGACAGCAGGGGTGGGGATGGAGTGACTGCAGATGCAGGGGGAGTGGAAAGTGTGAATGCAGGGGCAGGGGGTTGGACTTGGAGAGGGTAACAATCAAATGTATTTAACGCATTGCTCCATTACTATTTAGACCTGGGATGAAGGGAGTGTAAAGTGTGACTGCAGGGGCAGAGAAGGATGATGGAGAGAAGTGAAATACCTAGCATATGTGACACCAAGGACCGATCCATTTTTTAAAAAGAATTTTTATTTATAGATTTTATACTTTTACATTTATGTAATATGACATAAATTCCAATATCAGAAAGCATGTCAAAAGATAAATCAGTCAAACAGGAAATAATTCCAATTATTTAGTCCACTAATAATGGATCCAAGATCTAGGAAATAAAAAGTCGTTATATATAATAAGAAAAACATTTTTAAACTAGAGCAGAAGGATCTGGAGAAATCACAGCCTGGTAATAAGCGCCTTGCAATCCTAGCCTAATTACAGCATTATTCTTTAGAGGAAATAAATGAGGGCCGATCCATTTTTTAACACCCGCCTCCTCTGTATGAAAAGGGTGTACCTAGGAAAAGGCAGCATCTTAAACACTGCAGTGAGCACTAGGGCATCAATATATCCATTGTAAAACTAAACAAGCCAGATTAGTACAGATCAGTCCTGCAGAGTCAATGCCTTTTTCACACACACAGAACACAGATACAGCCTCACCCAGTATAGAATAAGTAACCAGAAACTAAGAACAGAAATATGTAGACAAAAATTAAACTGAACCCCCAAGAAGTCAGACTCTGCATACAATACGGTACCACAGAAACAGTAATGCATGTCCCCTAGTACCATGCAAAATATAAATATAAAGATTGCAGCAGTGACGATCCTAGGTCGGCTGCTACCCGGGGCAGATCGCCGATGCACGCCCCCCCCCCCCCCCCCCACCGTGTGCAGCACGACCGACACATGCACACACACACCCCGCGCGGCTCTCGGCTCCCTGCTCCCTCTGCCCCGGAACAGGAAGTAACCTGTTCCGGGGCAGAGGGAGCAGGGAACCAGCGAAGCAGACAGGTGCACGGCTGCTCTCTGCACCCCTCCAGCGGCCTGCACCCGGGGTGGACCGCCCACACCGCCCTGCCCTTGGTACGCCGCTGGACAGCAGATGTAAAATTGAAAAAACTGAAAAATACCAATCACCACTTTACAAATTAAAAATAGAAATAGAACAAAAAATGGAAAATAAGATAATACCCATTTTATTGGACTAATACATTTTCAATTAGCTTTCAGAGGCCAAAACCTCCTTCCTCAGTGCTGTTCAGTATCCTGCCCTGACCTGAGGAAGGGAGTTTTGGTCTCCAAAAGTTAGTCAAAAATGTATTAAAATTAGTCCAAAGAAAATCACCTTATTTCCTTTTTCTATTTATAGAAATGAAAAAAAAGCACCAAGGGCCCTTCAAGTATGGGAAAGTCAAGTCCTTTATTGCTAGACCCAACACGGGCTATGTTTCGGCGTCAATTGCCTCAGTCAGGGGACAGTAGGAATCAGTTTATCTAAAATAATGAGCTAATTTGGAGATGCCAGATTGTGATTCTGCACTTTCATTTTGTATTGAAAACACATTTTCTTTTTTTTTCTTTTTTTTTTTTTTGTGTGTGGCTTCAAAACTTTATTGCAAAAATAAAACAGAATACAAAATAAAAAGATTTAGTAACAGCAAAAGATAACATAATCTGCATACAACAAAGTACCCTCCCATCCCCTCCACCCCTACCTCAATAACAAGTCTTATGGTGTCTCCCCTTTGAGGCCCAAGTGACGGGCAATTTCCCAATATGCCGCAAATTAACTAGAGTAGCCACCAGCGAGTGCCCAATCATTAGTCAGTT
Source organism: Microcaecilia unicolor (assembly GCF_901765095.1). Classification (NCBI taxonomy): domain Eukaryota; kingdom Metazoa; phylum Chordata; class Amphibia; order Gymnophiona; family Siphonopidae; genus Microcaecilia; species Microcaecilia unicolor. The sequence goes on from NC_044034.1 coordinate 330,763,897, forward strand.
ATCACCAGATCTCTAAGTTTGGTAACGATCCCAGATGCAATGAAACTTAGTAAGATCTCTGCTTTCAGGGCCATCAGTTTTGACAGTAAACAAAAGTAATCCAATTTGTGCAGAACCACTGTCAAGGCAGGGGCCGTTGGTCTCTTCCATGCTGCTGCCAACGCCAAACGGGCAGCAGTAAACAGGTGGATGGCCAATTTGTGTTGTGGAGGTTTAATCCCCACATGTTTGTGATGAAGGAGGCAATATCCTGCCTTCAGGGGGTATGTGATCTTCAATATCTACTGTACCAAGGTCAATAACAGCCCCCCAATGGGTTTAGATAATAGGACAGGTCCAACAAATATGAAACATCCCCGTTCATACTACAATTACACCAACACAGGCCAGTACCAGATTTCAATGTCTTTAGGAGGTATTGCAGAGTGTACATTTTATACACATTTTCAATCAACATATTGCTCACTGATACTTGAACAAGTATTTTAAACTAATTACCCATTTCCACCACTCAGACATCACCCCCAGATCCCTTTCTCATCGCTGAATATAATGGTCCAGTGGGATATAGGCCAAAACCAGTGAATGATATATTTGGGAAATACAATCTCTGACCCTCCCCCCAATAGCTCGCTCTAATAGCATCTCTTCTAAACTAATGTCTTTTTGTGCTATGCGAGAGATATAATTTCTAAGCTGCCAATACTGGAAAACCTGAGAGGAGGGTAAGCCATAGTCCTTCATCAGGTCTTGATAAAAGAGAAATTCCCTTCCCTCCTATATTTGCCCCAAGACCAAAAGTCCCTTAGCCTCCCATTGGTGGAATGTCCCGTTAAGGAGCCCAGGCCCAAATCCCAGGGCATATCTGATGGCTGTTTGCAGAAAACATTCTGGAAAGAATTTCCTCCTAATATCATACCAGGTCCTGAGAGGGCCCTCCACACTAGCTGACACCCTCTTAATACAGGTCAAAATCTCTGGAAATGAGAGCCAAGGAACCACCCACACTGGAAGGGAACCCACACAAGACTGTTCCATTCGCAATTGTTATCACCAGATCTCCAAGTTTGGTAATGATTCTAAATGCGATGAAACTTAGTAAGATCTTTGTTTTGAGGACCATCAGTTTTGACATTAAACAGAAGTAATCCAATTTGTGCAGAACCACTGTCAAGGCAGGGGCCGTTGGTCTCGTTCACGCTGCTTTCAATGCCAAACAGGAACGCCAGAGGAATGGGAAAGCCACTCCATCAAAATACGGAGGTGCGCTGCTTGATAGTAGAGGAAAACGCCAGGCCCAGTTATTCCTCCTTGCTTTTTAGGATGGTACAAGGCCCGAACCCTAACTCTGGGAGGACGTTTGTGCTAGATATAGCTATACACCTTTCTTTTTAGTCTTACAAAAAAAGGTTTTGGGGATCATGAGGGGCAAAGCCATAAATAGATAAAGCAGCTTAGGTAGCAACAGCATCTTGACTGCATTTATTCTGCCCACTCAGGATATATTTAACCCTTGCCACCTATCCAAATCCAGTTTAGAGGTGAGATTGAAAACACATTTCCAATTAACTTTGACTTGCTGAGCTTTTAGCTCATTATTTTCAATAAACTGATTCCTACTGATCCCTGACGCATGCGCTTGACGCTGAAACATAGCCCATGTTGGGTCTAGTAATAGTAAGTCTAGTAAGGACTCCTGACTTTCCCATGCTTGAAAGGCCCTTGGTGCTTTTTTCATTTGTATCATTGTATGTACTTTGACCCTCTGTTTTTCTGTTACATTTTCTACAGCTACAATACTACTTTATCCTAAAGCAAAAAAAAGAGAAAAGAAAAAATTAATGTTTCTACCTTTGTTATCTCTAATTTCTGCTTTCCTCATCTTCTCTTCACTCTCCATGCAGCGTCTGTCCTCTTTCTCTGCCTCTTCCATCCACTGTCTGAACTCTCTCTCCCTTCCATCCACTGTGTGCCCTCTCTCCCTTCTATTCAGCGTCTGCCCTCTCTCTCTCTCTCTCTCTCTCTCTCTCTATCTATCTCTCTTCCCCTTTCATCCTCTGTCTGTCCTTTCTCTCCCTTCCATCCAACCTGTGCCCCTCCTCTCCTTTTTACATAATGGATTTCATTATCCCCCCCCCCCCCTCCATCTTTATGTCTGCTCTCTTTGTTCCCAATCTTTTCTGCTTTACAGTGTCAGTCTTCTCCTAAATTCTTTTCTAGGTTGGCTTTTCCATTTCATTTCTCATCTCATCTTCTTCCTTCCATTTCTACATCTGTCCAGCACTGATCTTTCGTTTTATGTTTTTTTTCCCCACTTTTCTCTTCTCTGCATATCTCTCTTTCTCTCACCCTCTAGTCCTTTGTCTCTGTTTCATTTCTCATCTACCTACTGGCTCCCATCAATATACCCCCACTCATACCTAAAACTGACAAGTATTCACTATTCTTTCAAAATTCCCACTCCATCTCTCCTATCCATAATTCCCTGCTCTGCTCCCCAGTCAGTAAGTCCCAGTCATCTTCTGCTATGTTCCCCTTTTCCCCACCACACTCTAGTCATATCCATCTTCTGATCTGCCCCTCCTTAGCCATCTGCTCTATGCCCCTTCAACCCCTCACCCCTAGTCCCATCCAGTTTCTACTCTGTTCCCCCTCCCCTCCCCTCCCCTCCACCTACACCCCTATCCCTATCTTCTATTCCGTTCCCTTCCTCCCCACCCACACCTCTTAGCCCCATCCATCTTCTGCTCCTTCCTCCTCTCACCCACCCATACCCCTAGCCTCATCCATCTTCTTCTCCTTCCCCCTCCCATCAACCCACACCCTCTAGCTCCATTCCCCTCTCCTCCCCTCTACCCACACCCCATCCATCTTCTGCTCCATTCCCCTCCCCTCCACCCATACCCTCTCCATCTTCTGCTCCTTCCCCCCTCCTACCCATACACACACACCCTAGTCCCATCCATCTTCTGCTTTCCAGTATCTCCTGTCTATTTGACTTTTTTCTCCATGTCCACCATCATTCCCTCTGTCTCTTTAACTCAACTGTCCTTCACCTCCCCTCTGTGGCTCTGTCCCTATTTCCCCCATTTCAGTATCTGCCCTCTGTATCCCAATCCCTCCCCCTGTCCCCATGTTCCTCCACCTTCTTTCCCCCTCTCTCCTGCACTCCCACCCCAGGGTCAGCATCTCTCCCTCTTATCTCCCCTGCCCTATCCCTATGGTACTGCATCTTCCTCTCCCCCTCCATAGACCCAGCATTATTCCCTATTCCCCCCCATTTTCAATATCTGCCCTCTGTATCCCAATCCCTTCCCCTGTTCACATGTTCCTCCACCTTCTTTCCCCCTCTCTCCTGCACTCACACCCCAGGGTCAGCATCTCTCCCTCATCTCCCCTGCCCTATCCCTATGGTACTCCATCTTCCTCTCCCCCTCCATAGACCCAGCATTATTCTCTATTCCCCCCATTTTCAATATCTACCCTCTGTATCCCAATCCCTCCCCCTGTCCCCATGTTCCTCCACCTTCTTTCCCCCTCTCTCCTATCCCTATGGTACTGCATCTTCCTCTCCCCCGGCATAGACCCAGCATTATTCCCAATCTATCCTCCCCCGTGTGTCCCATCTTTCTCCTCTGTGGGTCCAGCTTCTTTCCCCTTCTTATCCCCAACTCCTCATCCTTGCTTTCCCTTCTCCCTTCTCACCACAGACGAAGAGCCAGACGCCGCTTCAGCAGACGGCACGGAAAGTGCAAGCAACCCCGATGTGGTCTGGCATCTCTCCTGATGTGGCATATGGCATCTTTTTTTTTTTTTAAGCTTTTTCTCCTCCCCATCCGTGGGCGTGACATCTCGCTCTCTCTCTGTCCTTCCATACCCCCATGAGGACCACCCCCCCCCCCCCCCCCCACACACACACACACACAATGCAGGCCTCCAAAGTTACGGCCTGCCCCAGAAGCTTTCCCTATACAGGCACTTCTTGTTCCCACATAGAAGGGATGCTGTAAAGAGAAGGCTTCCAGGGCAGGCTGAAGGCAGCGCTTACATCACTGATGCTGCCAGCAGCCTGGAAGTTTGCAGTCCTGCAGCTTGGGGAGGGGGGTGGGAGGAGAGAGAGAGAGAGCAATACCGGACCTATGGGGGAGTGGAATGAGAGAGAGAGAGAGAGAGAGAGAGATGCTGCACCAGTTGGAAGGGGATGCTGGAAGAAAATGAGGTGAAAAGCCATTGCCTCCCCCCCAAAACTACGCCCAAGGCAACACTCCCTTATAATCTGCACCCAGGGCGGATTGCACCCAATGCCCTGAACCATTGGAGCCGACTCTGTGGGTGCTTGAGCACCCCCAATATTGAGAAAATTCCTTGTATGTGTCCAGGGAGGGGTTATTTCCATTGGGCTTAGCACCCCCAATAATTTTAAAAAGTTGGCTCCTATGCCCTGAACTTAGTACACCACTGATGGAGAGAGTGACTGCAGAGGCAGGGGGAGTTAAAGTGTGACTGCAGCAGCAGAGAAGGATGATGAAGAAAGTGACTGCAGAGACAGGGGAGAATGGAAAGTGTGACTGCAGGGTGGGTTGAGAGAATAACTATCAAATGCATTAACCATTACTCCGTTACTATTTAGGCGATGGGTTGGGGGGAGGAGTGGATAGTGTGACTGCAGGGGCAGAGAAGGACGATAGAGAGTGACAAGGCATGGGGGGGGGGGGTTGATGGAAAGAGGTGATTTGCTGGAGTCCATTCAAGTGGACTAATATGACAACCACGCACACAAGGTGACCTCTAATGATTTTAAGAGCAGCCTCTTATTTTCACAGACAGAAAGTGTGGGACTGTGCTGTGTAACACTTCTCTGGTGGGGAAAAGGAGCGAGCTGACTAGTGAAATACTGTGTTCAGGTTTATAGTAATGCAGACAGACGGCTGGATGCCAAATGCAGGCTCCAAAAAACCTTGACAATCTCAGAAATCAATGTCAGAACTCTTCCAGCATTTATATTTCAGAGATTCCCTCAGTGGCAGCTGAACTATAACTGTTCCAGCCCTCAGGAGTTCTTTTAGTGCATGAAAAAGGCCACCTCTCCTGAGTTACAGAGTTATCACATTGAAGCCATAGGATCAGAGATGATGGTCCAATTCAAACCAGGAGAGTGCTGAGTACATAACCCTAGCTAAGACCTGCATCCCAGTCCCAGAAGAACAAGGACCACAGTGCAGTCTCATGACTTCACACCCAGGTGCCTGTATGAAGAATAACAGTATCTGCTCCTTCACCAATCTGCAATTAAAAAAGGAGACATTTTATCCTCCTGTTTAGGATGGGGTCTAATGTGAGTGGCAGCATCTGTTCCCAATTCCCATAATCAGCAAAACAAACAGAAAAAAAAAGGCCAGAAATGTTGTCAGAATGATGAATTGCTCCATAAGATTCAGGTGCGATTATAAAGTCAAACTGGGTCGCCTGACTGCAACAGTATTTTCTGCCTTATAAGAAGCTTGGTAAGAATTCTCCTGTAGCATTTCCCACAGTTCCCCCTCCCCCTATCCTAGAGCATTCCTGTAGCACTCCCTACAATTCTCCTTTCGCCCTCCAACCAGTGTTCCTCCATCATTACCTAGAGCAGGGGTTCTCAACCAAGTTCTCAGGACACATCCAGCCAGTCAGGTTTTCAGGATATCCACATATCTCTTGCATATTTATTGTGGATATCCTGAAAATCTGACTGGCTGGGTGTATCCCAAGAATTTGGTTGACAGCCCTTGCCCTAGCGTCTTCTTCCTCCCCTCTAGGGCTGACCTTACCATTAGACAGGACTAAGCAATCAACTAGGGCAGCAGTTTAGGTGGGGGGGGGGGGGTATACAACAGCTGCCATTAAAGCAAAACAATAGATTCTGGCAACCACACAAACTGAAAGAAATAACAGGAATTACTTTTACCAGCCCATTTGCCCACATTAAGCTAGGGAAGTGGTGATGGTGTGATCATGATTGTCTGGGGGGGGGGGGGGAGCAAGCCCAACAGGCTAAAGGTTAATCGAGGGGGAGGGGTGCAAGACTGAAAGTTTGCCTAAGAGGACTAATACCCTTGCACTATTTCTGCTCCCCATTCCCCCACACCCTACCTCCTGTACATCCCAGCTTCCCCTCCCATCCCTAACTAGCTCTCCACCACTCCCTTCAGGTTCCCCACCAGTTCCAGAAGCTCCATACTAACAACAAGCCCTCCTTCACAACTATCTCTCCCCCCCCCCCCCCCCCCCAGCCCGGCCAGTATAACCACATAAGTGCTTTTTTTTTTTTTTAAACTCAGGCTACGTTTATGTACATCTTTGGCTGGTTTACTTAAAAACTGGCCAAAGTTATACGTTTAGAAAAACTAACAAATTTAGTGGTGAAATTCAGCTGCCAAGTGAGTAAGTTAAACGTATATGTTCCAACAGGTTAGGTATATCTTTAAAACGATAAGGAATTTATTTAACGTTGTAAGTAAATTTTCAGCAGACGCAGCACTTAACACATTTTAGCCTGCGGAAATTATGCATAAACATACAAAAAGCCACAACAATATGAAAAGAAGGCAGGGGAAAAAAAGTACTTTATTTCAGAAGAGCTCAGCACAGTAAAGTTTCAGCTTGCATTTGCATCAGGGGCATAAAGAGATTCAGCCAATCTCCAATAATAATTCACTTGGTAGAAAGCAATTCACAGGATAATGACACTCCTTGTCACTGAAGCCTTGCATTGGGCTCTTCTGAAATAAAGAGACTTTCACCATACTGTGCAGGACATTTTTTTCCCCAACTTCTTTTCATACTGCTGCCACTTACACATTCAACTTACAGAATACCATAAGTTTCATGTGCACTTGCTGCATTTAGCTGAGCACCGTTACGTAAGGTCCATGGCTGGCATAACTGTGGGCATGTAAATGTAAGGCATGCTGATGCTGGGCTATACTAATCCTACTATATAAATGAGCGCTGACCGACGTGCCGCGCATGCGCAGAGGGTGAAGTACTAAGTGTAGACAGTCTCCCCGGTTCACCCCCCCCCCCCCAGCGGTGATTAGTTAGAACTGAGATCGGCCATTACCTAACTGGCGCCCCTGAGCGCGTGAGGAGATCAGCCGGTCCCGACACCGGCTTTGCCTTCTCTCCACCGCAAACAGTGTCTTTGGAAGTAAATGAAGCGCTGACCGAGGGGTCACCCCCTCCTGTAGTTGGCGTGGCGGGTGGGCAGATAATTGTGCCGCTGCCTAGAGAGAGAGAAAGGCCACGGCAGGACCCGACTGTGCTGCTGGGGGAGAGCAGAGGGTTCAGGCTGAGATGTGGGTGGGGGGGGGATCCGAATGGCACAGGTGGACGAATAAAGTGCGAGTCTGTCAAAGGGGCAGGACAGCTACGGCGGCAATGACGTCTGGAGAGATCTTTGATGCGCGGCACGTCGATCACTCTTCATTTATATAGTAGGATATATATATATATATATACCACCATACACCATCACCTCTGACAGCATCAATCCAGGGCCTCATTGCCTCCATTTGTACCCCTCCTCTGGTAGTATCAGATCATGCCCTGATGACTCCATATGTACCCCCCCCCCCTTCTAAAAGCATCACTCTATCATGCTCTCTATGTGTAACCTGTCTCTCACAGCCTGTAACCTCTCTGTGTAGCTGTTTATCCCTTTCTCCTACCATTACTATTACCATCACCACCACCACTTCACACAGGTACAGATGCTGGAGCTAACCACTTCTCTTAACATACTGAGGGGTCCTTTTCTCTGCTGCAAAAAGATGAACATTGAGCTGATAGTGTGGAGAAATGATTACAGCACAAAGACTCGAGATTATTTTCCCTTTCCAGTCCTGCTGTGTGTGTGTGACCTTCGGCGACTCACTTACCCTTTCTGCACACAGAAAGACTAAGCTAGCTGTTATATGTTATGATATGTTATGTTATACATAGCTTCTAGTCCGCAAATACCTACACAGTTCTATGCAGATTACAGTAAGAAACTGGGGGGAAATTCCAGGAATTTACATTATTCAAAACTACTATAATCAATTCTTAAGACAGGAACTTCATGCCAAATAACCAAGTTTTTAAATCCTTTCAAAATGACAAATAATTAGAATTGACTTGGATCTACAGTGGTGGAAATAAGTATTTGATCCCTTGCTGATTTTGTAAGTTTGCCCACTGACAAAGACATGAGCAGCCCATAATTGAAGGGTAGGTTATTGGTAACAGTGAGAGATAGCACATCACAAATTAAATCCGGAAAATCACATTGTGGAAAGTATATGAATTTATTTGCATTCTGCAGAGGGAAATAAGTATTTAATCCCTCTGGCAAACAAGACCTAATACTTGGTGGCAAAACCCTTGTTGGCAAGCACAGCGGTCAGACGTCTTCTGTAGTTGATGATGAGGTTTGCACACATGTCAGGAGGAATTTTGGTCCACTCCTCTTTGCAGATCATCTCTAAATCATTAAGAGTTCTGGGCTGTCGCTTGGCAACTCGCAGCTTCAGCTCCCTCCATAAGTTTTCAATGGGATTAAGGTCTGGTGACTGGCTAGGCCACTCCATGACCCTAATGTGCTTCTTCCTGAGCCACTCCTTTGTTGCCTTGGCTGTATGTTTTGGGTCATTGTCGTGCTGGAAGACCCAGCCACGACCCATTTTTAAGGCCCTGGCGGAGGGAAGGAGGTTGTCACTCAGAATTGTACGGTACATGGCCCCATCCATTCTCCCATTGATGCGGTGAAGTAGTCCTGTGCCCTTAGCAGAGAAACACCCCCAAAACATAACATTTCCACCTCCATGCTTGACAGTGGGGACGGTGTTCTTTGGGTCATAGGCAGCATTTCTCTTCCTCCAAACACGGCGAGTTGAGTTCATGCCAAAGAGCTCAATTTTTGTCTCATCTGACCACAGCACCTTCTCCCAATCACTCTCGGCATCATCCAGGTGTTCACTGGCAAACTTCAGACGGGCCGTCACATGTGCCTTCCGGAGCAGGGGGACCTTGCGGGCACTGCAGGATTGCAATCCGTTATGTCGTAATGTGTTACCAATGGTTTTCGTGGTGACAGTGGTCCCAGCTGCCTTGAGATCATTGACAAGTTCCCCCCTTGTAGTTGTAGGCTGATTTCTAACCTTCCTCATGATCAAGGATACCCCACGAGGTGAGATTTTGCGTGGAGCCCCAGATCTTTGTCGATTGACAGTCATTTTGTACTTCTTCCATTTTCTTACTATGGCACCAACAGTTGTCTCCTTCTCGCCCAGCGTCTTACTGATGGTTTTGTAGCCCATTCCAGCCTTGTGCAGGTGTATGATCTTGTCCCTGACATCCTTAGACAGCTCCTTGCTCTTGGCCATTTTGTAGAGGTTAGAGTCTGACTGATTCACTGAGTCTGTGGACAGGTGTCTTTCATACAGGTGACCATTGCCGACAGCTGTCTGTCATGCAGGTAACGAGTTGATTTGGAGCATCTACCTGGTCTGTAGGGGCCAGATCTCTTACTGGTTGGTGGGGGGATCAAATACTTATTTCCCTCTGCAGAATGCAAATAAATTCATATACTTTCCACAATGTGATTTTCCGGATTTAATTTGTGATGTGCTATCTCTCACTGTTACCAATAACCTACCCTTCAATTATGGGCTGCTCATGTCTTTGTCAGTGGGCAAACTTACAAAATCAGCAAGGGATCAAATACTTATTTCCACCACTGTATAAGGGCAAGGAGTTCCATATCAAAGCAGCTTGATAATAAAGAGAAGAGTTGAACGTTGTCCTTAATTTAAGTTGTCTTACTGATGGAAAGCGTTAAAGCAACACATTTCGGGTATTATCATGAAAAATTAACATGAAGATGATTAACCCAGTCACAGAGATAAAGATGCGCAAGGCCATTCAAACCTTTATGGAGAATGGTACAGAGCTTAAATTGAGCCCTGGCCTCCACAGGGAGCCAGTGTAAATTTCAGGGCTTTTGTTTGAGAGGGTATTTTTGGGAGTACTGAGTTCCTGCACCTTTTTCCATTGTCTGCTAAAATTGACCCGTGGACCCCAAGTTTTAATGAACGAGCTCAGACTCTACACACCAATTCAGTCTTGTCATAGATTCTGTGACTGGTTGCAGGAGGCCTGGCTATTATGGGTTGGGTCCCTCAGTGATCATCCCACTCCTGAAGGGTGGCCTAGCAGGGCCGTGCCAAGGGTCTGTGGCGCCCCCCTGCAGGAGATCAGTTGGCGCCCCCCCCCCCCCCGGCAGATGAACAGTTGGCGCGCGCAAGCCCCCCCCCCCCCCGTGAAAATGATCGCTGCCCTCCCATCCACGCTCCTCTCTCCCCTGCCCTCCCGCTCCCATGTCCCAACTGCCCGCCCTCTTCTTCCCCCCCAAGATCCCTTTTAAATTTACCTCCGTCCGGCAGCGAAGGCACAGCGTCAGTGAAGGAGGTGGCGCTCCCGACATCTCTACTAGCCTTCCCTTCGCTCAATGTCCCGCCTTCTTCTGATGTCATTTCCTTGACGTCAGAAGAAGGCGGAACACTGAGCGAAGGGAAGACTAGTAGAGACGTCGGGAGCGCCGCCTCCTTCACTGACGCTGCGCCTTCGCTGCCGGATGGAGGTAAATTTCAAAGGGATCTTGTTGGGGGGGAGAAGAGGGCGGGCAGTTGGGACGCGGGAGCAGGAGGGCGAGGTAAGCATGGCGCGGCAGGGCGCCCCCCAGAGGACAGCGCCCTCCTGCCCTGCTTACCTCGCTTACCTTGTTGGCACGGCCCTGTGGCCTAGCATTTCAGTACCAGCACCTTTTTTGCTAGAAAAAAACACACTGGTAATTTTATCAGCAACGGAGTAACCGATTGATATTTAGAAACTGAATGTATCAACCGAGCCACTGTATTCTGTAACGTTTGTACTCTGTTTATTAAAGTTCTAGAGCAGGCTATAAATATGATGTTACAGTAATCTATTCTTGATAGGACCAGCACTTGAACTAACAATCTAAATTCACCAAATCTAAAATATATACCGATTTTCTTCAATTTCTTCATCATATAAAAAATTTCTGTATTAAAAGTTTAATGTGACTAGAAAAGGTCATTAAACTATCAATCTCCATTCCAAGAATCCTAGAAGCTCCTAAGGAAGGGGCATTGTAACCTATAGCTCCACTTTTAAGCTGGACGTTAGTATGTAAACAGTAAACATTATTTCAAATCTAGTAGGAATAAAGGTCGTCACACAAGTTGTGAACTAAATTAATACAATTCCGATGAGGTTTTGAGTGATTCCCTTCATCGACTCTGTGCTTACCTATCACTCATTCTACACAGACCTGATGAAGGAAGCAGGGCTCTTGAAAACCTGCCAAAAATTGATTAAATTAGTCCAATAAAGAAGTCTCAGTACAGCTTATTTATTGACCCTTATTTCTCTGTATCAAAGCAGACCAGCACTGCGGCTATACCAAGGGCATAGCCAGACTTCGGCGGGAGGGGGGTCCAGAGCCCGAGGTGAGGGGGCACATTTTAGCCCCTCCAGGTGCTGCCGACCCCCCCCCCTGCCATTTTAAGCCCCCCCCCCGCCATTTTGACCCCTCCCACCGCCACCACCCGACCCCCCCCCGCCAGTGCCAACCCTTTCAACCCCCTCTTCCCGCTGCCGCCAACCCTCCCCCGCGATCAGGTACCTTTGCTGGTGGGGGTCCCCAATCCCCGCCAGCCAAAGTCCTCTTCTCCGGTGCAGCTGTGTTGCTGATCTGCAAGGGCAGGCTTCTGTTTCGGTGAGTCTGACGTCCTGCACATACAACGTGCAATGTGCAGGACATCAGACTCACGGAAACAGAAGCCTGCCCTTGCAGATCAGCAACACGGCTGCACCGGAGAAGAGGACTTTGGCTGGCAAGGATTGGGGACCCCCACCAGCAAAGGTAACCAACGGCGACGGCGGCAGGGGAGGGTTAGCGGTGGGAGGAGGTCAAAGGGGCTGCAGCAGGGGGTCCAGGGCCAAATCTACGGGGGCCTGTGCCCTCGCAGCCCCACATAGCTACGCCCCTGGGCTATACAAATGTATTCAAAACCAGTAGGATAAATCTAGAGCATCACCACATCCCAGCATGTCAAATTCTGGAGGTGCTACCTCTAAAACAAGGGTGAGCAGCAACCTGTGGCACGCCATTGAATTTTATGTGGGCTGCAATACCACGGGAAAATACACAGAAAACGTCATTAACCGAAGTTTTAGCATTTTAAATACTGTATTTCACAAATACTTTCAGAATAGCCACTCTAGCGGTTTGTTTCCATTATTTTCAGTTAAATTGTTACTTTTTTTTTTTTTTTAATCACAGAAGGTCTATGGAGCTCTGTGCATTTCTGGTTCCGACATTATGTAATTTTGGGACCTGCTAGGGATAGTACTGATATTTATGCAGCCCTCTGTGTATAAAGGTTGCCTACTCCTGTTCTAAAATATATATCGACCGATATTCAAAACCATTTCACCAGCCAGGAACGGCACCTGGCTGGTTAAATGGTACTTAGCTAGCTAGCTATCTGCTGATATTAATTGGGAGATAGACAGCTATCTCCCACTGAGTATTCCCAGTTAGCACTTAGCGAACAGCTGGTTATATCGCGCGATATAACTCGCTTTCTGTCGATTCTCAGAGCATTGCCGGCTAAGTGTGGCGGACAAATCTGGCTGCATCAAACGCAGGTCTATCTTTAGCCACTATGAACATAGAGGCCAGCGCTGAATATTGGCTTGACTGGCTATGTTCATAGTGGTCAAAAATATACCACATATTCAATGCCAGTCACCGGAAACAGTTCAGTATTGAATATCCAGGCTCTGCACTGACTGCAGGAGGCAGTCTGGCTACCTCCAGCGGTCTGAATATTGGGCCCATAGGGTAACGGCAGTCCAGAGAAGGACTATCAAAATAGTGCACCAGAAGCACTATGAGATGAAACACAACGACCTACAGCCTAGAAGAGCAGATACACAAGGAGGAAACCTCCCAGGTATACTAATGCATAAGAAACAAACCTAAACGAGACCATGATATGAGGCTTCATGAGGAGAGGCTCAGAAGTAGGGATGGACTGACAGTGCTCTGGGCCCCTGGGCAGTAAGGTCATTGGGCCCCCTGGGCACTGCCTACACCCCTCCATCCACACACCGCTGCCCTGCCTCCCCTCTCCCCCTCCGCACACAAATGCACCCTCCCCAATCCTACCCTGAAGGGCTTTGGTGGTCTACTGGCCTTTTCAGGGGCAGGAAAGAACCCTACTCTCCTGCCTGTTGCCGCTGCTTGGAAGAGTCTGCCTGACATTGCTGTGTTTTCAAAATGGCTGCCAGGCAGAGTAGAAGCAGCAGGCAGGAAAGAGTAGGGTTCTTTCCTGCCCCTCAAAGAGGCTGGTAGACCACCAAGGTAGGGTTACCATATGTCCGGATTTACCCGGACATCATAGGCGGTCGGTGGCCCAATTGTTTGGGGAGGCTAAAGGGGGCGGGGTTAGGGGTGGGGCCAAGGGTGGAGCTTAAATCCATAATTGTCTGATAACACACAGAAAAAATAAATAAATAAAAATAAAAGTCACAATTAATACCTTTTATTAAATTTAGATATTAGATATGTATCATATGTCAAAGAATAAAGTGGTTGTTCAAAGCATATTCTAAGCACAATCGCTCAACTGCAAAACACTATGCACAACTTTGTGCAAAAACACACTCAGAACCTTACTGTACCATAAATATTACACTGGGCAGAACCTAATTCACCAATATACCACCCATACGGAAAATGCAGACCGTCAACAATATGAAACAAGGGATCATATCATCACAATTCTCATGTAGAGCCACAAAACACCCTAATTCATGTTTAATGTGTGATAAAATGCCATAAATAAGTAAATAAATATAAACTTTTAATGTTGAGCACCTGATTCTCAAAGTGGACATATTCCAAACACTATAATGAAAATAAAATGATCTTTTCTACCTTTGTTGTCTGGTGACTTTTTCTGATCATGCTGGCCCAGTATCTGTTCTGCTGCTATCTGTCCTCAGTACATAAGTGCAGGTCAGAAAGTCATCCTCGTTAAATATCTCCCTGGCAACCCAGGACACCTCCAGCCAACCCCCCCTGCTTTCCCAGCAGTAAGGTAAACAAACCATGAACCAATTTCTACAACTGCTAGAGGGCTTTCACTGCAGCTCCTGCTGTGAGGATGGAGGTAAATCAACAATTTAATCCCCTCAGAGCAGCTGGACTCCACAGCTGATCCATTCTGCTGCAGCAGGGGGGAGGCTTAGCCTCTCCAAGCCTCTTATACCGGGCGCCTATGCCGGGTAAATCCGGATGGGTTTTGCCAGTCCGCCCATTTGTCTGGATTTCTGGATAAACGGGCGGGCGGCGGGCCTACCCTAGCCTCCCCTTCCCTTACTTACTATCTACTGCCCTGGTAGTCTAGTGACCTCTTCGGGGCAGGAAAGAGCCCCCTCTTTCCTGCCCGGAGCGCTGCCCTTGCCCTGTATCCTGTTGCTGTGACGGTCTCGGGATTCAAAATGGCCGCCAAGAGTTGAAGCGGCCTCGCGAGACTTCAACTCTCGGCGGCCATTTTGAATCCCGAGACCATCACAGCAACAGGATGCAGGGCAAGGACAGCGCTCCGGGCAGGAAAGAGGGGGCTCTTTCCTGCCCCAAAGAGGTCACTAGACCACCAGGTTATTAGATAGTAAGTAAGGGGAGGGGAGGTGACGGGGGGCAGGGGAGGGGAGGTGACGGGGGCAGGGGAGGGGAATATGTGACCCAGGGGAGGGGAATATGTGACCCGGGGGGAGGGGAATATGTGACAGGGGGCGGAGTAAGGAAGTGAAAGGGGCAGGGATGAGGCAGGGGGTGGGACATGTGTCCTCTTTTTGAGAGGACAAAATATGGTAACCCTACACCAAGGCCCTTCAAGGTGGGACCAGGAGGCTGTAGTTTGCAGGGGGGAGAGAGCCCCTGAGCCCCCAGAACCTCTGGAACTCAGGCACTGCCCGGTTGCCCGTATGGTCAGTCGCCCCTGACTCAGAAGTAATATTAACAAACATTTTCTTCATAGAAAAAGTAATGAATGCATGGAACAGCCACCTAAAGGAAGTGTGGAGACAAAAACAGTAGTAGGATTCAAGAAAGCCTAGGATAAGCACAAAACTTCCTAGCTGCAAATACATGAAAGAAAAGCCAGTGGTCAGCAGGGCTTATGACATTGTAATAAGAGGCAAATTGAACAGACTGAATGGGTCTTACAGTCCTTGCCTATCATCTGATTTTGTTTGTGCAAGTTTTAAATCCACAGTTTTTCCAAACTAGTTGGATCCAGAGCTCTGTGACCCCAGATTTGTTGTCATTGTTCACTAAGCTCTTCTTTGTCTCTCTGTGATGAAATTGTAGTTTCCATACTGCTGGACTGATATGAGCCCTATCGGGCAGACATTTCAGTATTAAAGGGCTGGGGTATCAGTACATCCCCTTGCTGGGGACGTCCTTGGCTGTTATAAAAGCTATTGCTTGTTTCTCATGCCTGGTCCTCCATGACCACGATAGTAACATAGTAAATGATGGCAGATAAAGACCTGTACAGTCCATCCAGTCTGCTCAACAAGATAAACTCATTTTACATGGTATGCGATACTTTATATGTATACCCGAGTTCGATTTGTCCTTGCCATTTTCAGGGCACAGACCGTAGAAGTCTGCCCAGCATGCTCTTATACTAAAAGTTCTGAAGCTAACGTCGAAGCCCCTTAAAATTTACACTCCAGCCCATCCATATCTATTCAGTCATGATCAGGGCACAGACCGTAGAAGTCTGCCCTGTACTGGTTTTGCTTCCCAATTACCGGTGTTGCCACCCAATCTCCGCTAAGATTCTGTGGATCCATTCCTTCTAAACAGGATTCCTTTGTGTTTATCCCACGCATGTTTGAATTCCTGCCCTGGCAGGGTGCTTATGGGGTACAGCAGAGGCCAGAAGTCTGCTTCTACCCCCAAAGAACATCTCAACAGCTGTAACATGGAGGAGTGTAGCACTGGCTTTGAAGTTTAAGCTGCTATCTTCGTCCCCATTCTTTCTAACATTCAGGAGAATAAATTGCTCCTTCTGCTTTTGAAGATTTCACTGGCTGATAACTTCTCCTTCAGGTTAATATAAAAACTCTTATCTGTTAAATATCCCAGCTGGAATATAAGAGAAATACTTTCACCCACTCATCAAGCTGTTTTATTTGCTTGGATTTCCTGAACCAGCGGAGAGCATAGGAGCTCCCTAAGGACTTAACATCACAGAGGAAGAACTGACATTGCTGCATGACTTTGAGGCATCCATCCATTCATGCAACTGGATTAGGGCATTCCGCCCCCCCCCCCCTTTCATTTTTAGGCACATTAATTCATGGAACATCAGTCTAGCTTTGTTGAAACTAGCCTCTATGCAGTCCTCTCAGGATATGGAGACCTCCACTACCTATTACTGGTCTTTAATAGCTTAGAGAGCGCTGGCTGCGAGCCTGAGACTATTTTATATTCATTATAAAGTTAATAAGAAAAGAGTTATGCCCAGCATTTGAAACAAAAGTCTGTGATGTTCTATTATTTCCGACATTGAATTGTTCCCCGCTTAGAAGGTTCAGTCGGTGGGATGTAAATAATAAGACAAAGCAATTCTCATTCTCAGTCAGGACTAGGACTGCAAATGTTAGATGGGTAAAATCCTTGTCTTAAGGATTCTGGGAGCTGCAGAAGAGACGGAAGGTTACAGGAGCATGACTGGAACCTTCTATGCCGTCCTTGCACCATCTCGCAGAGCCCAGGTCCAAGACAGGTTGTCTCCTCCGTTACTTGCCGAGCTCCCTCCTGACAGCATTGGCTCTCTGCCTCAAAACAGCCTCATTGGCATTTCCACATCAGCACAACCCCAGCCCCTCTGCTTCCACCTCCCTTCCAAGAGTAGCACAGTACTGCACTTATCACCCACTGACCCAGCCAAATAACCCACAAATATGGAGTTGCTCATTGCATGTAGTCATTTGAATTTCTGCTCAGCAGGTAGCTCCTGTGGTCACTTTCCCTTCACTTTCCAACCCCTGCCTCATTACAGAGATTGTTGTGTATGAAGAGGGGGAGCCAGACACACCAACTGTCACAGCTGCTCTAAGCAAATAGAAACTGAAAATTGCTTTAACACAAGAACTCTGCCTCAGGATGGAATCGGGTGTTGATTTTCCTGGTTTATTTGCCACATCTGGCCCCTGAACCTGAACCCTCTGGCTTCTGCAGACCTGTGCCCTATAGAGAAGTGAGGGGAGTGAGGAATATGGAAGGGAAGAAGCCACCAGTTGTAGCTGATGTGTTGGCAGAGAGTGACACAAGGCAAAAAGGTTCAAGGCCGGACCTGTATCTTTGTTTGCTATCGCTGCTCAGCCCCACAGGAAGATCACTGGCCCCACCTACCAATGACATCATCGGTAGCGCATGGGTGAAGAGCAGGAGGCTGATGCTGGAGGGAGGAAATTTGCAGCTGGTGTGCTTGGCAGACAGTGACACAAGGCACAAGGCTCTTATCGTTCAAGACTGGACCTGCACCTTTGTTTTGCCCTCTTGTTGATATTGCTGTTCAGCCCCTCTGGAAAGTCACTGGCCCTGCCTACCGGTGATGTCATTGGTAGCAGGTGGGTGAACAGCGGGAGGCTAATGCAGGAGGGAGCGCACCGACAAAGGAGCATAACTAAGGAGAACGCTGCTCCTTAGGGCGTTCCTTTGGGTGGACTTTCAGCACTTTGGGTGCATCATTGCAGTTTCTTTTAATTCAGAATGTGTCAGATTTCAGTCATTGTTGGACATGGACGTTATGGGTCCCTACCGCTGAGATGCTCTGACAGTAACAGACATTAAGGTTTTGAGAGCGAAACCCCTCTAGCCCACTGACATTTGTTATAAATTTATTGTTAAAGTGAGACTGCTGAATGCCTGTTCTGTGTGAAATAGTGCATGATCTTTTACTGGAATATGGAGTGGATGTTTTAGGAATTACAGAATCCTGGTTGCAGGAGTCTGATATATTTTTAGTAAAAAAAAAATTCTGTCCAGCAGGATTTGTTTGCAATGGGTATTTGCAGGAAATATTAATGTTGTAGATGTTTTAGTGATGGGAAATGTACACTTTTCTATCTGTTTGGTATATTATCCACCCACTATGCTACAACGAGGTTGTTCTTCATTGTTGAATTTGTTAGTTGTTCTTCCTACTGATCCAACAGGACTGATAGTGCAAAAGGGTTTTAGTTTACATCTTGTGCCAAATGCTACCTTCTCTCATGTATTATTTGATGCTTTATCAGCTATTAAACTTGTGTCAGGTTGTAACTGAGTCCACACATCTGGCGAGCCATATTCTAGATTTAGTGTTTGTGCCTGCTGTTTGGCTTGCTATGATTATGATAAAGATTTTGCCTGTTGTACTGCTACTACTACTTATCATTTCTATAGCGCTACTAGACGTACGCAGCGCTGTACACTGAACATGTAAGAGACAGACCCTGATCAACAGAGTTCACAATCTAATCAGGACAGACAAATAGGACAAATAAGGGATAAGGACAAAGAGTAGCAAGATTCCAGAATCCCAAAGTGTAGCAAGATTCCGGAATCCCAAAGAGTAGCAAGATTCTGTGCAGACTCCGAAAAAGTAGCAAGATTCCGGAATCCAAAAGAGTAGCAAGATTCCAGAATCCAAAGACTAATACTACTACTACTTAGCATTTCTATAGCCCTAATAGATGTATGCAGTACTGTACACTAAACAAGCTCAACAGAGCTTACAATCTAATCAAGATAGACAAACAGGATAGATCATGCTTTATTGATATTGAGCTCAATGTTGCAAAAGCCACTTAATAACCAGGCTCAGTCTGTACCTCCTAGGAAAGTTAGACCTAAAGTGAATTCCATCACACTTATGGCAGCATGGTCCCTGTTATTAAGTGACAGGACATTTACGGTTGAGGAGGAGGTGGTGGATCATTGGAATCATTCCTTATTAACAGCTTTGGATAGTGTTGTACCGAAGAAGGAAGTTGCTGGGGGTGGGAGTTTTAGGCCTTTGCCGTGGTTCACTCCTGCTTTACATCAACCGAGGCATGAGCTGTGGCAGATGGAAAGAACATAGAGGAGAACTCAGGATATTGATGTAAGGGATTCCTATCTTTTGAAGTTGAATGAAAACAAATTAACAGTAACTAGAGAGCAGGGCAGCTTTTATTGTAAAAGGATACAGAATTCCTTAAATCGCCCTATGGATCTTTTTTCAATGATATGTTCATTGACTGAGGAGAAGCGACCTGTAGAGTTATGTACTATTTTCCCCCCAGACGATTTTAGTACGTTTTTTTAATGCTTTTCCTAGTGTACAACTGTCAGAGGCTATCTTGGTGGAAGCTACCCATATTGGGTGGAATTTGATGAGGTTGGTGAAGTTAAGGTGCATTCTTATTCAACAGCATGCTGTTCAATGGCTGCACTTCAGTATGTGATGTGTGCAGTCCTTTCTTGTTAGGGGAAATGGATAGGTTGGCTGTACCTTTTTTGACTAAGATTGTGAACCAAAGTCTGAAGGATGGGAAATTACCGGGTGGTTTGAAGTTGGCTATAGTGTGACCTGTTTTAAAAAATTTATCATTGGGATATAATGAGCTTTCCAATTTTTGTCCTGTTTCTTCACTGCCAGTGTTAGATGAGGTCATTGAAAAAGGCAGCGTATTTACAGACAGTTATTTGTCACGGGCTTCCATGTTGGATCCCTTTCAGTATGGTTTTCACAGGGCTCATAGCACTGAAGCTTAGGTAGGAGCAACTGTTGATGAATTTCACCATGGACTAGATTGTCATATGAGTTATCTAGGAGTGTTTTGGACATTTCTCCGGCATTTGATACAATGAACCATGAGATTCTGTTGACCAGACTGCATGACTGTGGCTTTGCGGGGACTGTGCTGCAATGGTTCAAATCTTCTCTTAATGATAGGTTTCAGCAGGTTTGCATGGGGGATAGGCTTTCTGTTGCACTTGCATTGCATACAGGGGTGCCCCAGAATTCCTCATTATCAGCTATGCTGTTTAATGGATACTTGCACCCGTTTAGTCAAATGTTACAGTCTTTTGAGATCTCCTTTCAGATTTATGCAGATGATATTCAATTTTTTGTCCCTTTGATACCATCCATGTCTGCTGTTTTTGGTAAATTTAAGACAGATCTTTTTAAGCAAACTGGACTGGATGACTGGTAAGATTAAATATTTCTAAAACAGAAATTATGCTGATCGCATCTGATCCTGTTTCATCACACCCGGCAGAGGTCAGACTTTCAGGCACTATTATTAACATTTCAAGCAAGGTTCGTAATTTGGGTATTGTTTGGATTATACTTTGTCATTTAGACCGTCAAATTCAGCAAATGATAAATTGGACTTGGGGAAAATCCACTATTTCTGGGATAAGCAGTATAAAATGTTTAGTACTTTTTTGGGATCTTGCCAGGTATTTGTGACCTGGATTGGCCACTGTTGAAAACAGGATGCTGGGCTTGATGGACCTTTGGTCTGTCCCAGTATGGCAATACCTATGTACTTATGTACTAAGCTCATATTTTAAATTGCAGTTGTTGAGTAAATTGTGTTCCTTGCTGCAACATACTGATCATCATAAAATGTTGCAAACTATGATGTTGAGTACTCTGGACTACTGCAATATTGTTTACTTGGGTCTACCAGTCTTTTGTTTACAGGTATTGCAAGTGGTGCAAAATTCTGCAGTTAGGTTACTTTGTGGACTGTCTTCATCTGAAAATGTGACTTCTTTCTTGAAAAAATTGTTTTGGTTGCCTGTGGTCCGGTGAATTACTACTGCTTGTTCATCTCGGATTGTATCAGGATTTGTTTTTTTACTTGTGGAACAATCTATATTGGTATGCACCATCGAGACCACTGTGGTCTCTGCATGCTTGTACACTTGAAGCGCCTAACCACTAGCGTTTATGACTTGGTCAAACAAGAAATGGCACATTTTCAATCATCGGTCCCCAGGAATGGAATAAGCAAAGAAATGTCAACTCTTTCAAGTTGATACTGAAGTACCATTTACTTGGGGAAGCTGTGTTGCAACTGGAGATGTCACCCAGTTCCAAGAGTTTCTGGTACCATCAACCTGGGCTCTATCTGCTGAGATAGCACCGGCAGTCCAGTCCCAATGAATCTGCCGTGACCTTGTTATAATTCATTGGTACATTAAACCATTTGTGGTGTTCGACTATTGAAATTCTGCTGGTTTCCACATTGTTTGGTGAGGAAAGTGATATAAAACAGAAATGCCCATTCATACCATTCCTTTCTAGATTCTTCACAGGGGCAAGAGACAAGGGGAAGAGCACCGACTTTTCTTATTTGATTTCTTACCTGAGAAGATTGAAGCCAGCCTGAAGATGTCAGAAAGACGAGTGGTGAGAGGCTCGTAGGGCGAAGCTTCATAAAACTCCTCCCCTGTGACATAAAATTAGAAAAAGCCATCAGCACCGTGCTAACATGAACAGCAAACAAGCAGCACCGTACTGACACACAGATCGACAGAGCAGCTACAGGCTAACGTGCACAGAGAAAAATTAGCAGAGTACAGAGGTGGACACAGAGCAGCAGACCACAGAGATGGACACAAACAGCAGCAGAGCACAGTGATGCACACAGTCAGAGCAACAAAGCACAGTGATGCACACAGTCAGAGCAACAAAGCACAGATGTGCACACAAACACCAGCAGAACTGCTTTTAGAGGACGGAATAGGGATAAGGCGGTGTTACTTCGCAAGCTGTGTTTGGTAGCACGTTAAGTCTATATTACAATATTGGACTTCACCTGACCCGCCAACCTATTGGCATTGGAGGAATCAAGTGCATTTAATGGTGACCTGGGAGGCCAAAGAATCTAAAATTTCACCCAAATGTAAGAAGAGATTCTTAGCAATAAGGGATTCATACTTGCAAATCTTGCACCCCCGAGGTCGAAGTTTGCTCCTAAACAATAGCTGAGTAGGGATCTCAGAGTTTGTCAATACCTGTGGATTTATATGTGGGATGGGAGGGAGGGGGGTTGGTAGGATCTGTTAGCTTGGTGTTCTGTTTTGGGAAGGTCCCATAGGTCCAAACCTTGTGGGACAATTTTGCTTTTGTTAATAGGAGGAAGGTCTCTGATGGGAGGTACTCGGGGAGGGCATTGTTACTGCAATGTTCTACAAGGTCCAACTGTTACTATGTTTGTATTGCTACAGGGCATATTTGTTTAATAAACATTATTTCCAAGTTAAATATATTGACAATAAAGCAGAAGACAAAGGGGGGGGGGGGTGTAAGATGGGTAGGAGTTGAGGGGATAAATATGTGAAAAGATTGATGACATATTTCAGCCTGCTGTCTCTACATATGTATGTCTGGATCTTGGACACTTTGTGCATAATTTTATAGTGTGTTCTGTTTTTGCTGCACTGTCATCAATAAAAATTGTTAAAGCTAAAAAAAAAAACAGCAGCAGAGCACAGACATGCACAGAGATACACACAGTCAGAGCAGCACCATCCTAATGCACAGATAGAGAACAACCACATGCTATCATATACAGAGAAAGAATAGCACTGTATTAACCTGCATACAGACAGTGAAGCACCATACCATAAAATGCACATGAACAGAGCCATACAACACAAACAGGTACAGAAAGAAAAAGCAACAAAGCATTAACATATACAGAGGGCATGTGGAACTATGCTAATGTGCACACAGAGCAGCAGGCTGCTAAAGTACAGAGAAACAGAAAAGCACATACGGAGACCTTGAAAGAACTGCACAGGGCTATATAACAAGAACTTTATAGGAAAAGGAGTATATCCAGTGTGTTTTCTCTAGCAAAAAAAGGTGCCGGTACTCAAATGCTAGGCCACCCTTCAGGAGTGGGGTGATCACTGAGGGACTCACCCCACAATAGCCAGGCCCCCTGCAACCAGTCATGGAATCTATGACAAGGCAGAATTGGTGTGTAGAGCCTGAGCTCTTTCGTTAAAACTTGGGTTCCATGTTTCAGTTTTAGCAGACAATGGAAAAGGCGCCGGTACTCAGTACCTCCAAGTACCCCCTCAAAAAAAGCCCTGAATATATCTAAATGTCCATTACTCTTTCTCTCCGCAAAACAAAATGAAGTAGTGGCAGTTAAAACCAGGGCTTAATTTCTGGGGGACTGTTCTGCTCCAGCCCCTCCCCTTCCAGGCAGCCTGCAGGAAAGAGGAGAAGGAATCTTTCCCAGTCCTCAAGGGCTAGCAGCAGGTCAGATTTTCAGGATATCCCTCATGAATATGTACGAGAGAGATTCACACACCCACCACCTCCATTATGTAAAAATCTCTCTCATGCATATTTATAATCACTATATCAATAAACATAACTATGAAGAACAATTTATCATTACTTTATTACATCAAATTATCCATCAAAAACATTTTTAAACCATTAAAACATAACCACATAGTCTGCAGCACTACCTGAAAAGCATAAATGTGGAATTAACTTATATTTATTTATTTTTATTTATTTGCATTTGTATCCCACATTTTCCCACCTATTTGCGGGCTCAGTATGGCTTACAATACATTATGAGTGATGGTAATACAACTAGTTGCAGTAAGATTATGGGTTACATTGTGAAGAGTTATGGGAAGACAGAGTAAATTCAGGATGTCATATGGGGATAGAACAGCGGAAAGTAACGGTGGGGGAATTGAGCGGGGGAAAGACAATATCAAGGGAATATAAAGGTCTAATAATTTTATCTGTGGATAGAGTTTTAAGAGTGGTGATGATGCGGGGGAAGAGAGTTCAGAAGATATTGTATTGATGCGTATCTGTAATTGTGTATAGACTTCATGTGTTTTGATCCTTGCAGTAGATTTTCTCAAATAGATAAGTCTTCAGTAGTTTGCGGAAGTTGGTCAGCTCGTAGATCGTTTTCAGGTTGCGTGGCAGTGAATTCCAGAATTGTGTGCTCATGTAAGCGAAGGTTGATCCATGCAGTGCTTTGTATTTTATGCCTTATATGTTATAAAAGTCCTCCTAACCACTAAAAGTCCTCAAGGCTGTGGAGATGTCAATCACAATCAGTCAGTTGCTAAACTCCCAATCATTCAATGAAACTTGGTGATTCCAATGTCTCAATATTCAAGTTATTTTCAATATTCAAACTGTTCACTGAAACTTAAATAAATCCAAATCACCAGCGCAAGCGGAAGATTGATGTAATCTGTGAAATCTTGATGAAATTCTTCCACACCTTGCAACAAAAGAATCCAACGGATCGGTTAAACCCACATAGCATATAACATCCACATCTTTAAGACTCCAGAATGTAGCAACGACCTGACATGGGGCCATGTTTTGCTACTCAATGTTGTCAGGGTCATAACTTACAACAAAATTCAAAACCTATTAGCATCCACAAGTGCACTGGATAATTCCAAGACTGCACTTTCACACTGCTGCAGTGTAAGTAGTTACATTTTTAAAAGATATTGTTTAGAAAAATGCTTTTGATGGATACTTTGATGTAATAAAGTAATGATAAATTGTTCTTCAAAGTTATGTTTATTGATATAGTGATTATATTGTAACTATAGTGAAATATAATTTACCTCAGAGTGTATGTGTGATGCATATTTATAAGGGATATTCTGAAAACCCGATTGTAGTGGCCTTTGAGGACTGGGAGTGAAGACCAAGGCTCTACTCCCTAATCCAGCCCCTCATATTTTGCCCCTGCCCTTGGTCTGCATGTTCCTTCCCCAGTTCCACAGTGTTGCTTCCTTTTTGTCTACAAATTAAGCCCTGGTTAAAACTCAACACTCCTGAGTTCAAATCCCCACTCTGACCTTAAGTTGTAATTTTTATCTCCCTGTTCCTCAGTTTACACCAGAGATTCTCAATCCACTACTACTACTACTTATCATTTCTATAGCGCTACTAGACGTACGCAGCGCTGTACACTTGAACATGAAGAGACAGTCCCTGCTCGACAGAGCTTACAATCTAATTAGGACAGACAAACAGGACAAACAAGAGATAAGGGAATATTAAAGTGAGGATGATAAAATAAGGGTTCTGAACAAGTGAACAAGGGTTAGGAGTTAAAAGCAGCATCAAAAATGTGGGCTTTTAGCTTAGATTTGAAGACGGTCAGAGATGGAGCTTGACGTACCAGCTCAGGAAGTCTATTCCAGGCATATGGTGCAGCAAGATAAAAGGAACGGAGTCTGGAGTTAGTGGTGGAGGAGAAGGGTGCAGATAAGAGAGATTTACCCAGTGAACGGAGTTCCCGGGGAGGAATGTAGGGAGAGATGAGAGTGGAAAGGTACTGAGGAGCTGCAGAGTGAATGCACTTATAGGTCAATAAGAGGAGTTTGAACTGTATGCGGAAACGGATAGGAAGCCAGTGAAGTGACTTGAGGAGAGGGCTAATATGAGCATAACGACCCTGGCGGAATATTAGTCGTGCAGCAGAATTTTGATCAGATTGAAGAGGAGAGAGATGGCTAAGTGGGAGACCTGTGAGAAGCAAGTTGCAATAGTCTAAGCAAGAGGTGATAAGAGCATGGATGAGGGTTCTGGTAGTGTGCTCAGAAAGGAAAGGGCGAATTTTGCTGATATTATAGAGAAAGAAAGTCCTCAGGACACACCTAGCCAGTCAGATTTTAAGATATTCACAATGAATATGCATGAGGGAAGGCCCGATGCGGATCCACGCTTCTTTTACATGCAGGCGTGAGGTGCTGCGCCTCGCCTCTCCACGGCTTCCGAAATTTCTTTAAAGGTAGGGTGCGGGAGCTGGTTGGAGGGAGCTGAGGAGGGTAGGCACTGGGGGGGGTTGTTGATGCGCCAAGGGGGGGGTGTCATCGTGCTGCACCCGGGGGGCGGGGTGCAACGGCGAACCACCCCGGGTGGCAGCCCTCCTTGCTACGCCACTGGCTGTCAGATTTATGTCCCCAAACAGTTGTGCTAGGAAAGTGAATAATGAAGACCCAGCCTATCATTTGCAAAGTTTCAGGAAAATCCAGAGCATCCCCTTTGTGGCTGGGGTGAAGATAGCCCAGCCCTACTGTAGCAAATAGGCAACAGAGCGGATGGAAACTCCCTTCATTCCCCTATGTCAGGGAGCAGCTGGGATGGGCCTGGGTCCTGGAGATCAGCACAGCAAAAATTTCCCCAAGTTTCTGAATTCTGGCAATAAAACACATGGACTCCCAAATGCTCATGCTCAAAACTGATTACATACTCTGGGAGAAAGCAAGAGGTCACAGGATGCATCTTTGTCACAAATATCAGTCTTGGGCCATTCCCTTGTCACTAACTTAACTGATCACGTCTCAGCATTTTGGCTAAGATCAAGGTACAGTCCAAGTCATGAGCTCAGGACTGATCTTTCTTGGCCTTTTTGGCTGAGACTGAGAACCTGTATAATACAGGAGGTTAACGCTCTGCTACCTGACTCCATCAGGCAGATAGTAAGGCTAGAGTTCAGCCCAGCAAACATAGTCTCTGGCCTATATGATGATACGGAATAGAAGAAAAGTATTCTGTATCTCACAATGATATCTGGGCAGAAAGACCTGTGACAGCAGAAGAACGGCACCTCTATGCTAATATTCAAGCTGCAATCAATCAGGCTCATTTCCCCACTATCTGGTCTGCCTAAAAGGGGTTTCAGCTGGCCAGCAAAATGCTGCAACTGAAAGACTCCTCCAGTGCCTTGCTGGCGGCAACGCAGTGAAGTCTGCAGGTGCAACACTGAAAGTAGCAGCTATACAGGAAAGCAGTGATAATAAGCAGGTGAGGCCCACTAATCCAATGCACATAGAGCTGGCATCCTTCTGACACAGCCTTAGGCATGAAAGGTCTCCTATTCTCAGCCCCAGGACACTGTAGGAAAGGTTTTATCTACCCTATCTCAGGCCCAGATACATTGAGATCCCCGTTAAGAACCCATCTGTATTTTCAAATCTGTAAAAATTACCGATTTGGAAAAAACAGATGGATTCCCAAAGAGAATCG